>NW_006399868.1:4049874-4083472 GCF_000299155.1 Elephantulus edwardii
ATGAATGAATGGAATTCCAAAATCTCTGTAGATGTTCATTGAAATGAAAATAAACAAACTAAATTTTTTTAAAAAAAGAAGTCATTTGTCATATGAAATTCATCATGCAATTTTTGGCATCGTTTCTATCACCAGACTACATTTTCCAATAATTCATTTTTCTTTATTTCTAACATTTGCCTTCTAACTATTAGTAGTTGTTAGTGCATCTTGGTTGCAAGTTTGGTCAGTTTCAGACTGCAGAAGTTGTGTTCTTTCTCACACATTGCTGTTGAATCAAAATGGATCATAGAGGGTCCTCTTCTGAGTTTCTCAGGCTGTCCACCACATGGGAGGAGGAGACTGTTAGTCTTCCTCCTTTGACTTACTGGTGGATTTGAACCATCAGAGACACATGACCTTTGGAAGAGCAGGGGAACTCCCTGAGCAGTGTACCACCAGAGGTCCCTGCAGAAGTTAGTAGAAATCCTCCATTTCTTTTTCTTTGGCTTTAGTGGTCAGTGAGTAGGAGTCACAAATAGTAGTATTAGCAGATTCTCCTTGTGTGTATGTGGATGTTACTCTATAGCTGACAGTGCTGTAATTCAGGATAGATCATGAAATGTTCTTCCTGGTGATGAATACAATTCCATTCCTCTTCAATTTATTGTTCTTATTATAATAGGTCATACACTTTTCCAATTCAAAATGGCCATTGCTGATCTATTTCAGCTCACTAACACCTAGGATATTTTTACTCATTCCATTTCATTTTCTACAACTTCCAATTTCCCTAGGTTCTTAATTTTACACTATTTGTTCTAATTGTTAATGGATAATTTTGAACAGTCTATTCTCATCTTGAGTAATACTATATCAGCAAACAGTGGTATTTCAGTTGCTAAAATCATCACTTTATCCACATCATCCAGGTAGACTCGACCCTGATGAGGCAGCTCTTCCACAGTCAGATTTTGAGTGCTTTTCGTCCCCAGGGGTTCATCTTCTGGTCCTTTGTTAGACAGTGTTCCAGTGCCATTCAGACAGAACCTTTTCACTGCTCAGTCATTTCAGAAGTAGTTTGCCAATTCTTCTCCCTCATCTATTTTAGCCTAGAAGCTGCGTTAAAACTTGCCTGCTGGTACTTGAAATACAAGGGACATAACTTCCTGCAATTCAGCAATACACAAGCCACCGTACTGGTCGACTCTGAGCAATACATTTATTTCCCTACAAGTGAGTGCTCCTTTCTTAAGGTTTATCCCAGAAGTCTCCTAAGTCTACTCATTCAGTTGTTTTCTTATTTTGAGTGCTCTTTCTCTTTACTTTAGTGACAGACAGGAAGAACGGCTCAATATTGAGATTTTTGAGAATGGGTTTCTAGTTTTCAAAGCAAAACATGCCTCCTGTGGAAAATGTGAGAAAAGCTTTAAAGCATAAAAAAAAATTATAACCTTGTATAAAGTCATCACCCAAACATGATCAGTATTTATATTTTTACATATATCATTCAAGTCATATTTTGTGCATGTTTCTATTTATATAGTTGATGCCATACTAGACATTTAACCTTTTATATTTTTTTCACCTGTGATTATTTTTCTTTGTTTTGTTGCTATGTCCTGTCAAGTCAGAACTGACCTGTAGTTCATCCAGCGGGTTTCCAAAGGCAGTAAATCACAGGAGAGCTCTGGTGGCCTAGTGGCAAGAAGCTGGCTTGCAATCCCCAAGGTACTCGGTTTGAGGTCACCAGCTGCTCCATAGGAGAAAGATGCGATTAATGGCCTTTGAAAATCCCCAGAGGGTTTGCTATGGGTTGGTTCTGACTCGACAGTAAACAACAAATTACACAGGAGGAGATTCCCATCTTTCTCTTATGAAGCAGCTGGTGGGTTTGAATTGCTTGCCTTTGGGTTGGCAGTGCAGGTTCTTGCCACTAGGCCACCAGAAGTGGGAGGTAAATAAACAAGAGGATGAGAAACATTCTGTCTCCTGATTTTCAGCTTCCATATAAGTAGACTACCCTGCAATTGTTGCAGGTATCCATTTCCAGTTGTTTGAGCAACTTTTGTTTATCATCTTTTGTTTTGATCTCATTTTGTTTATGATATGGAGAGCGCCATCTTCTTGTAGTATCTCGGCTTTTTTCTTCTAGATGACCCACTGGCTGGATTTATTGCAGCGATCTCCTATGAGATAGACTTTTGTGGTCTTTTTATTGTAGCTTTCCAACATCCCCTTCGTAAACTATGACTCTTTACAGGTCATTTCTCTGCTTTGGAGTTTGTCGAAGGCTGCCTTTAGCTCAGATCTCCTCTTAGTCTGCTGTGTGAGGCCCTCCGTTAGCTGCTCTCCCTTTCCAATCTCTGCACCTCTTCAACAAGATTCCACTCCAGGCAGACTCAGGTGACTCTCCACGGAATCTGCTTCCCGCTCCAGAACTTTCGATGGCTCTCTTTGCCATCCTGAGTTGTCTTCATTTATCCCAGTCCTTCCCATGAGATTCCAACACACTATCATCAGCCCTTTCTTCTCCTCTTATGACACTTAGAATTGACACCACTCAGCTTCCTTCTCAATCACGTACTGTTTTTCTTATACTGAGTTCATAGAACTGGTCTAATCTAGGAAAGAAGGCAAACCTCAGACCTGGCACCCCACAGTCACTTTGTAAGACTGCCTGGCACTGTAGAACATTCTTTGCATGATGGGTTAATAGGTTAAGCACTTGACAAGCATTATTCCCTTCTATTGTTTGCACAAGCCTGTGTCATTTAGAAATGCTTTGGCTGCAAATAGTAAGGGACTCAAAACTTCTACCAATAACATAAACAATACAGACATTATTTATTGCCTCATGGAACAATAATGACAAGACCAAAATTTAGATGTAGGTGGTTGCTGGCATTGGCTCAGGTATTCTCTAGTGCTAGGACTCTGGTTTGGTGGCTGCAAATCTCTTGGCTGTCGTCCATCCCTGCAATGTGGCTGGATCACCTTCCGGTACCAGGTCCCCATGTAGTCAAATGGCTCAAACGGCTAGTGAGTAACAAGGAAGAAAGTGTGTCTTTGACTTTCTTACTATTAAATAGCATCTAGGGTAGAAGCAAAAAGCTTATAACTGGGACTGACCTGTTCTGGAGAATTTTGGCACACATATATATGTATTGCCAAATTTTTAAAAGTTTCTGAGTGACATCACTCTCCCAACACATTTCTTAAACTGTGCCTTTACAAGCACAGTTCTATTTTGAGTGCTGCCTGAGTAAAACGTTGAATCACTCAAAGGATACAGATTAGAGAGAGTAGAAAGCTCTGTGGGAGGGGCAGAGCATTATAAAACCAGACAGGACCATGCCTGATGTGTGACAGCTTTCAGAGACGTGCATCCTGTCAGAAAGTACCTCCGAGAAGAGCAAGGTAATGCAGCCATTCCCATGGCCATTTCTATGGGGGAGATGATTTCAGTTGTTTCTGCTTTTCTCATATTTGTATTATTAATTCATTGAAAATTGAAATATGGTATGTTGTAGGGGGGTGAGCAAAGTCTAGTGCTGTTTTCTTACTTGCTTGTTTAAAAATATTTAAGCTCAAAATTTTCATTAAATTTATATAGTAATGTTTAAGTTTGAATTACAATAACCAATAGATGCTTATGTATTACATTAATTATTGATATTAATTAATGTATATAATATTACTTATCCAAAATTCACATCCAAAAAGTGTTTTCAACTTTACTGAAGAGAGTAGAATCTGTGTGTTCCGTATTAGCTACTTTTTGAAACTGTGCTTGGTAGAAGTTTCTAGGTATATATATAAAATATGTTCATTTAAGCAATTTAAAGTAAGATATAAATTATACATAGGGGACTAAAGAAAAGGTGACTCAGTTTTCATCTAAAATGAGGGATCAAAACCAAGAAATTTAGGAGATTAGATAAAATCAATTCTGAAATAGGTTCACTGAGTTGAGTTAAATGAATTTAGCAAAAGAGAAAAAATTAGCTGTTGGGTTGTTTGAAGTGACAGTTGAATTGCAAAAATCTAATAAAATACACAGACAATTGCTAATTATGAACATTATCTAATAAACTATGTTTAGATTTGAGAGATAAAAGCTGATAATTCTTAATAAGAAAATGTCTTGAAATAATTGTTTTCTTGCTTTTTCATTGTCTGTGTCAATTTCAAAGTATTTTTACTACATTGTCATGCACCTAAAAATCTTACATCTGAAGCCACAGAAAAGGGGGGTGTTGCATATTCCTGTCCCCACCCGGAGTGCTTATCACCCGGCCAAGTTTCAGTGGCACATGCATCAACCTGTGTTACAGAAACTCGTACAAACATCAAGATGTTCACCTCCCAGATACAGGTTCATCCATTCTTCCCAATGACAACATGAAACATTCTTAGGAGCATAGTATTTGGAAGTCAAAGAAGTTGTATAACTTACCCCTGTGCTAAGAAACACCTAGAAGGTTACCTGATTAAAGAGATGATGCTACTTGACATCTCCATGACTCTCATGTGTTCTAGAATCCCAACAATGGAAGCATCCGGTCTATGAATCAGTATATACCATACACTTAGGGCTGCAAAGAGTTCTGAGACTATGCTCAAGCCTTCTGAAAAGATTTGTAGGGTGAGCACTAGATGTGTGGTCATAAGACTGGAATGCAAACTAGACTCTGAAAACTTACATCTTCATATTTTCACTGGTAGATCAGGTCACAGGAACAACTGAGCTTTAAGGGGCAGATTATTATGCAAAATAAGCAAAAAAAAATGTAGCTGGAAGAATTTGGTAACACTGTGTAAATCACCAGACACAGGTGAAGGGAAAGATAATATCCAGTAAGGGAATATCCCACAGAGTATCACTAAAGAAATGCAGAGAGAGGCATAGGAGGGTCTGTGGAAGTCAGAACTACACAGAGGAAGTGGGAAAGTACAATTACATTGTTGGTATTGAAATTAATGTTATAGGATATGAGGCGTATGTGTGGTTAAATAAAAAATCATTTTGCTTTGTAAACTTTACTCATATCAAAAGGAAAAAAGAAGCATAAGATAATATTTTAAAATATTTAATGCAAATTATTTTTAAGTTATTTTATAATATTACTAAAAATTGTTTTTAGATATAAAATTTAAGCTACTTTTTAAAAGAGCTAGATGCATCTGACGTTATCTAGTTCTGGTCTGATGAACTCTTGTTATCCTATATGAAGTCATCTTAAATCTGAACTTGGCTTTACAAGACTTCTGAAAGTTTGCCTTGACACTTAAATTCTGTTTGTGTCCAAGTGAATGACTAAGGTTCAGGTTGTTTGAGAGAACTGGATACAGAAAAGCCTACTTTACTTTCCCGGCTCTGATATCTTGCTTAATTACCTAAGGAACATGGAGTAATAATAGTAGAGAACTCTTATTTATGTTATCAGCACTAGGCTTCCAAAAAAGAATGTTGAGATAATTTATGGAGTAAAGAGACATGCTATCAGGCTAATTAAATGTAAGGACTAATATGAATTGGTAAAAAGAGGAAGAAACAAATACTTCAAGCATCCAAGTGAATTTAGCTTCTGTGACTGAAGCCCACGGCGGGGGAGGAAGAGTGGAAGTTAAGAAATCTTTGAGAAGCATCTCAGCTGTGCTGTTCTCTTCTCTTTATACCCTCCTGACACATGACGACATCAGTAGTTGGTGTTGGGCACTGGATGGCGATGCTTCACTCCAGGCAGAAATGGGCATCATTATGAGGGAGTGAGGTGATTTTATGTGTGTTAGTAAATTTTTCCAAACTTCAGGATATAATCCATAAAATGGAAATCCTGATACCAATTTCAGATTAATTCTAGGAAGATTAAGGAAGATAGGAAGTGGTGAGCATTTCAGAGACAAGTGTTACTCAACTGACCTTCTTTTTCCTTGACAAACTACAATTGGGTGGTTGTTTTCTGAAAAACATGTTGCTGTTCACGTGAGATGGCCCTGTGGTTGTGGGTAAGGGAGTGGACCACAACAGTAGATAATGTCAACATTCCCAGCCCCTCCCAGCTCTGGGAAGCCACTGTCCCAAGAAGGTTTCCCATGAGGTAGTGACTGACAGGTCTGTTCCCTGTCTAGATGCATTTTGGTAATTATAGGGCGTGTTTTGAGCTACTGTGAAAAACATATTGCTGGAAACATGAGCAGTGGCCAGCACCAACAGATACCCAAACCCTGTGGGTGGACCCAAGCATCAGGCTGCTTTCAGGATCTGATGCCATGCAAGTACACATCTGTGTGTTCAAATGAGTGATAAATTGGAGGTGTGTGCTTCGTACACTTAGGTTGTCCATGCCATGCTGTCAGGTTTTGATGTCCTCTTGGGATGGGTCACTTGTGAGAAGCAGGAGTGTCCCGACTTTCCCAACAAAGAACAACAGAGTATGAAGTTCCCCAGAATAGAAAGTCTTCCTGTGTGTCTGTCCGGGTGAGTGTTGTTAAGTGCTGCTGAGTATGACATATAGCAACCCTATGAACAGCGGATGTGAAACGTGCCCTGTCCTCTGCCAACCTCACCATCTCAGACACACTTGAGCATTTTGCTCCAGTCTCTGTGCCAATCAACCTTATAGAGTGCGTGGAGCAGGACATCATGCATAGAAAGGTGGAGGGCCAGTGTAAAAGGGGGAGACCCTTGACAAGGTGGGTGAGTGTAGCTATCCTCAAATAGAAGATTAAACTCACTTCTAGAATTAGGCTGTGGCCAGAGAATATGGACGCACGGATGTATGTGTAGTTGTCTGTCTGTAAGCATGCTTGGTGTGTCATAGGCACAGCTTAGAGTTCGAGAGCTTGACTCTGAGGCCCACCTACTTCACTTGAGCTCCTGGTTCTGCACTTGTAGAGGCCATTTAAAGTGACATTGGCATTGGCCAATCTCCTTATCAGTGTAGCAGTTTCTACCCTTGTACAACAGGAAATACAGCACCTTCCCCATCAGGTTTCTGCAAAGATTAAATGATTCATGAAGATAAAAACGTATGGATCTGGTCTATTCTGTGCCAAGAACTCAATTAATGCCATTTATTGTTATTGTTGTCATCACTGTTACCATGAGTGTCACAGAGGGTCTCGACCCACCCTTTATCTTTTCACTACACTTCAGAAATCAGTTGCGTAAGTGCAGGTCCTCTCATTTAAAATTATAAAGAACATCAGGACAGCCGGTGACAGCAGAGCATGAAGAACTTTGTGTGAAGCCAGCTCCTGAGGGCCCTCGCGTTGTCCTGTGGGTGCAAGACAGAAGGATCTCTCTCTAGGCCTAGGCCGAGTACACGCTGTCCTCCCTGCTTGACCTCACCCTAGCTGATGAGTCATCCTTCAGACCTGGTCTACTTCACTTTCTTTCTAGATTGGAACGATGGAGGACCTTTATGTGGCAAACACCATCTTTGCCCTCAATTTCTTCAAACATCTGGTGAAAGTAAACCCTACCCACAATGTCTTCTTCTCTCCGTGGAGCATCTCCTCCACCATGGCCATGGCCTACCTGGGTGCCAGGGGCAAGACTGCAGACCAGATGGCACAGGTAAGTCTTAGTCTATGTCCTGAGTTACCCAGTGAGCTCTGAATTGGACAGGGTGGCTTTTATTTTATGCTGAGGACATCTTGACTAGAACAAAGCCAGTGGTCATCACATGCTGATAAAGCACTCACTGGTATAATTAATGCAAACTCTGTAGATTCAGGCTTAATAACAGCTAAAACCACAGAATTCTCAACTGAAGTTATAGAGAGTCATATGGGATAGTATTGGCTTCTGAGGCTAGAAACTCAAGTAAAAACATTTTGCACTTTTAATAATACAGTTATTATAATTTTCAAGGGCTTTGCATATATGATTTCATTTTATGTATCATTTAAGACACATGCGTGCAGGATGGGACAAGGTTCAGGTCTGTAGTTTATAGGGGGATCATGACTTGTAGTCCACTCAACAGCACCTAACTATAACTAAGATGTTTGCATTAAAGATACTGCTATCACTTATCGTTGTTCCTCAACTGCTCATAGAGTTTTCATAGGGTTTGCTATCACTTAAGACCAGGAGCTCTGGGAATCACAAATGGTTAAGAACTCAGCCATTAGCTGAAGGTTTAGTGGTTTGAATCCACCCAGAAACACTTTGGAGGGGGTTTGGACTATGGACCTTGGACAGAAGTCCTGGTAGTTTGCTCTGGAAGATCATAATCATTTACAACCCTGTGGAGGACAGTTCTACCAGGAGACAGAGTTGACTCCATAGGAATGGTGTTGGTTTTGGTTTCTCATTCTACAGACGAGAACAGTGGTAGGAATGAAGGACCTTTCCCCCAAGCTGCCCAAGGTTCTCCAACTTTTGGTTCAGGGGTCTATCTACTATAATGCTTCTGTTCCTCGAAGCCACTTCCATGAAGAATTCCTCTTAGGAGAAAGCTATGGTTATTCAAAGGTGCATGGATAGTAAAGACCTCCAATCATATTGTCTAGCCCATGAGGTCATGTCAAGGACATGTGGCCTGGCTTCATAGCATGACCAATATCAAGGTCAATGTGGACAGCATATGGACAGTTGTAAGAGATTTCTGTACTTAGTTTCCCACCCTTGGGGAATGATACAGTTCAACCTGGCACTTTTCTCACCACGTCCTGGGCCTTCATGGTAGTTTGCTCCATTTGAACTTCATGTTATGTCCTAGACCAGAGACTCAAACGTGACCTCTGACAGAATTCTTTCATGTTCACATACACACAAAGAAGTATGAGGTTTGACTTCTCTAAGCACAGATCCCGATGTCTCATAAACCCTTGTGCATTTAGACACACCAATCTGCCTCTGGCTGCTTTCCATTTTCCCAGAAGACTGCACCCAAGTGCAGATGCACCTCTCCAGGTACATAGTGACCCATTTAGGATGGGTCTTGTTTGAGCCAAAGGCGTGTCTCAGAACACTGGCCAATCTTGCTGTAGGAGGAGCTGGGACAGTGCATCACCCTGTAGCTATACTGGTGGCAATTTAAACAGAGAACCTTACAGTGAAACTCAGTTGCCCAACACTTTACAATACTCCTTTCTTTTTATATTCTTTGCCTGAAAAGAAAAAAAAAAAACCCCACCAAAAAAACCCGAGTGAATTTACTGAAAATGTCATAAAATATCAGGGTGCTGATTTTTTAAATGCAATGAAGCAGTATCATTTCTGAAGGTCTGTCTATGCTGAATGATGTGTTCTAGGTGGTCAACAAACACAATTTTCATACCAGATAAAAATTTGTTGGTCATTCTGAGCATTATACATTTTTTCTGCACCCAGAAAGTACTTAGAGAGTGTGGGATTAAGCAAGGATTTTATGTAGTCTTATAAATCAGCCAAATGTGCAGACTTTAAAGGTCAAAGGTTTAATGTGATTGCATCTCAACTAAAAAGACAGAAAAGTCTTTAGCTACGAGAGGGGGTAGCCTTTTTAATGTTTGAGTCATGGTTTTTCTTACTGTAAGGTGTGAGGTGGAGTAGAAAATGCTCTGAGTCTCAGTTTCTCCATCTATAAAATGGGAATGAAAACAAGGATGGCCTGAAAGAGTAGAGATAATACATGAGGCGTATTATGAGTAATGGTAATAAGAGTGGCTTATCTCAGTCCTTTAGCCAAGCTTGTTATCAGAACTATTTATGCATCTACTCACACAATCCTCACAAATCCTTTGTGCTAAGTGCTATTATTAACCTCAGTTTACACATGAAGAGACTGGAATGGAAGCAGCCCCACAGCTGGGAATTGGTGGAACAGCTGGAGGTGGTATAGCTGTACTCATTCCATTGAGTTTCACAAGCACTGTGATTTTCACAAGTTGAAGACCTTTGGCCACTCTCAGTTGGGCTAGTCTCTCGATGGTGTGTTTCCAACAGCTCAAGTTCACTTCCTGATTGTGTCTCATTTTATTGATTTTCCCAAGTATTTCATCCTTCTCATCACACTCTTACACGTTTGAGCTCTGGTAACATCGTCTACAGGGAGCTGCACTGCTAACCAAATGGCCACACCTTTCTGGCTATTGGAATCCTCCATGGCTCTGTCAATGGCCAGCGATAGAGTAGTAGAAAATAGCCTCGTGCTGTTCTTTGTAGGGGAATTTAGCTCGGATGAGGCATATCACACACGAAGAACACCAATCAGAATATTCCACAATTGTTGGTTTTATTGTCATGTTGGCAGTAGTTGATAATTGGTCTTTAAACAGAATGGCTGTGTTTGTGTCAGAGAACTAAACAAAAATCATGAAAAGGCACCTCATAGTCACTGGTTTTTAAAGTAAGTTAGCGGGAAGTAGTATAAGCATTCTTTTGAATTCCAACTTTAGGTGCTCCAGTTTAACAAATTTGGAAGCTATGAACCCACCCTGGTGTCCCCGAAGAACTTCACAGGTTGTGACATCATGCAACAGATTCAGAAGCCGACCTATCCTGATGCTATTTTGCAGGTATCTGACTTCTATGTCTACCTTTCTCTTATATTTTATTTCTAGACTCTTGTCTTAAAATCACAGTTCAGTTGGGAAAGACCCTCGTGTAACTTCTCTCATTGACAGATGGAAGACTAAGGGTTAAAGTGATTAAAATTAATTTTTCTTGGGTCTCACAGCTACTCACCAAAGGTGGTGCCTTTTTGGAAGTTTGAATCCACCAGCTGCTTTGGGTGAGAAAAACGGACAGTCTCTTCTCGCGTGATTTATCGTCTCAGAATATCTAGTCTAGGAGGGCCATCTGTGAGTCATTTCTGACTCGATGGCAATGAGTTTGAGAATTTTTAGTTTGACCAGAAAAGATGTGTATATTAATGACTTAGTATTACTGTATTGAGAGAAAACAAAACCAAACCCAAAACTAAACCAAACCATTACTTTAGAAATAAGTGCTCATAGTGGCAAAAAGCTGCACTGCAATCCCAGAGGTGGGTGGTTCGAATCCACCAGATGCTCTGCTGGAGAAGGAGGAGCAATGTCCTCCTCCTGTACCAGTCAGATCTGATTTGACGGTACATACACACAAAATAATAAAAATAAAAAAAAAGAAATAAGTGCTCAGTAGTCATGTGATATGTAAAGGGAATTATTTCTATCTGTTTAAGGCACAAGCTGGAGAAGCAGTCCACTCACTCTTCCAATCTCTCACCTCCGAAATCAACTCACCCACTGGAGGCTATGTACTGGAAAGCACCAATCAGCTGTTTGGAGAGAAGTCTGACAGATTTAAGGAAGTAAGTGAAACCAGAAATTGAACTTGTTGTATGTGACTGAACGCATTCGGCCTCATAAGGACTGTAGAGGATAAAGCAGAACTCCATTTTCACTCACAGAAACCGTGAACTCACAGGGAAACTACCCCTGAAGGGTTTTCAGGGCTGTAGTTCTTGCAGCTTCTGGGTTTACTTACCTTTCCTGCCGGCCACTGCACCAAACCTTCACCTGTCTGCGAAGCTGTCTTCTGTAACTTGCACAAAGAACATCAGAATTCCACACAGGAGCCTGGGGCTGGCTGCACACAAAACCCACTGGCCGCTGTCTTTCTCCTCCTTCTGTGTGTCTGTCAGTCAGTGGTTACCTTTTGCTGACGCAGATGGCTCCCTCACAGAATAGTAATCAAGACAACTGCAACTGATTTCAAAAGCCACAATCCAAAGGGCAAATTTCCCTATTATTCTAAGTCTGCAATGCCAAGCAAACACGGAGAAAGCTCACGTGTGGTTGATTAACAGAATAGCCACAATGGTAGATTCACAGCACCGGAGATTGGAAGGACGATGAAGGACCTGGAAGCTTCCTTATGAGCAGACAGTGTGGACCTCAGGGCAGCTGGTCATCCATCAGCCTTGTCCAGGGTGCAGGGGTGGGGACAGAGTCGAGGAGGGATTGTGAAAACAGATAGAATATAGGCAGTCCCCAGCATATGAACGAGCTCCATGCCTAATCGTGCCTTTCTTTACCGTTTAAAGTGCATTTGAAGGTGAGTCAGAACAGGTGCGCTTGACTCTCATTTAGCCTTATTTTAGTGCGAGATGATTTCCAGGCCAGGAAGCCAGATGAGTTGGAGTTTACTTGAGGACGTGGGTACTTTGATCCTTCTCAGTGATTTCAAAGCTGTGCCTGCAGCAAGTGAAGGTGACTGTGATAAAGAGTTTGTTGTGAATGGGGCTTGTTCAATCATTTCAAAGTGAGGACAAAATTCCGTAGCCTTACTGGGCATATCACCCTTCGTCAGGTGTGTGGGAAGGAGACGAGGGTCAGCTGTGCCTTTGCCATCTCGGCTAAGGCCCCTTTCAGCCCCTCATCCCTTTCCCATCCTGGGTCAGTCCCCTCTCTAGACAGTTTAGTCTTCACAGGAAATCAGCCTTCCAAATGACATTCAGTGTCAATTCTTTGTAACCTTGTCATTTTCTTGCTTTAAAGGAATACCTGGAACTCTCCAAGAAATATTACTCCACGGAACCTCAGGCAGTTGACTTCCTAGAATGTGCAGAAGAAGCCAGAAACAAGATTAACTCCTGGGTCAAGACTCAAACCAAAGGTAAAGCCAAGGGGTGTTCTCGGTTCTTTACCTTAGGAAATCCAGACACTCATAAAACTCACCTGGTAGAGCAGTTGTGAGGCATTAGAACGGAGCAGGCCTCCTTCAGAAACAGCCTTTCATACCATTCTGAATTAAATGACTCAGACACAACTGCAAAACTTTGAGCAAATAACACTACAGGGAGGGAAAGTGCCTTTCAAAATTTCATAGTAAGTCTCATTTTGGAATTTAGTGTTTCTTAAAAGCTATTTCCCTACAATCCATAAAAGGACAGTCACAATTGCACACAGAACTCCTAGTACTTCCTGCTCAAAACACCGCTAGGTAATGGCCAATGTCTCCATCCTTGGATTTTACAAATCTGACAAATTTGACCTACGTTTCAAATGAATATAAAGGAAACGTCATGTTTGAAAACTGGCATCTCTGCAGAGTCTTGAGTTTATTAGTGACTTGAAAGAGTCCAGAAATCTTGTTCAGTGCCGTCACTGTCCTTGATCATAAAGTCTAGACATATGCCATCTTTCTTCCAGGCAAAATCCCAACCCTGCTCCCAGAAGGTTCTGTGGATGAGGAAACCAGGATGGTCCTGGTGAATGCTGTCTACTTCAAAGGGAAGTGGAAAACTCCATTTCAGAAGAAGCTAGAGGGACTTTATCCTTTCCGGGTGAATGCGGTAAGAGGTGGCAAGATACACTTTTCTAACGTATGTGTTGGGGAGGGAGCAAGAACGAGAGCCCTGCTGGCTGCTTAGATAACTTGCTAGCTGTGGACCATGCACAGTGGACTACGTTAAGTTATGAGAAAAGACTTCTGTGTGCAAAGGTTAAATGCTCAACTGCCACCCTAAAGCTGGATGGTTCGAACCCACCAGAAGCTCCCCAGGAGCTTATTTAGTGACACTGTGTTTTTGGGAAGATTAAAGCTTTGGAAAACAGGTGGGGCAGTTCTTCAGGATTGGTGTGAGTCAGAATTTACTCCATGGCATTATTGCGTGGCTTTTCATTTAGAAGAAGCAGTGTGAGCATTGGTGATGATCAAATGTTAAGTGTTCACTTAGCCTCCTACCAATAGTGACCTTACTAATCTTCTGTTCCTTGATCTGGAAGACTGGGATAATAATGATATCCAACTCAAAATGGTGCTATAAGGATTCAATGATTAGGATTCAAAGGGATTAACAGAGTTCCTGGTCCATAAAGGAGTCTTTATGATGTCATGGTTAAGTGTCGATTGAGGTCAAAGGTTCACTTCTACCTAGCGACTCCACAGATGAAAGCTGTGGTGCTCTACTTCCATCAGGACCACACGACGGAAGACCGAATGAGGAGGTTCTGCTCTATCACACAGGGTGGCTAAGAGTGGAATTGACTTGATGGCACGTAACAGCAACAAACACCTAACCCATAGCACATAGTGTGTACTCAATAAATATTTTATTATCCAGCTTTTAAATGAGTGTAAACTAGAAACTTCCCATAAGATTACAACATCTACAGTAAAAGTATATAAATGATTTGCTCTGTTGATTTTATAAAGACTATTTCTTTGACAAAAAGAAGAATCCACTGTCTTTTATGCCCAATTGTAAATCTCTTGACGTTTATCTTTTGTATTTACTTTCAGACTGAGCGCAAACCTGTCCAGATGATGTACTTGCATGAAAAGGTGAACATTGGGTATATCGAAGAACTGAAGACTCAGATTCTAGAACTTCCATATGCTAGAGATGTTAGCATGTTCCTCATGCTTCCCGACGGCATTGCTAATGTGTCCACTGGCTTGGAGCTGGTAAGGAACCCTGCCTTCCATAGGTTAAAAGTTCTGGGACTAAATCTACCTCTTAGCACATGAGCATTATCTACACCCAAGGAAAGGGTATGAAACTTCTCCCAGAAAAACGCAAATTGGTTGAGAGCAAATAGGTCACATCTAAAATTTCATTCAAAGCATTTGGTTCAGACTTACACATCTGATATACACGTCACTTTCTTGCAAAGTTTTGTGCCTTTATCTCATTCATACTATACTATGGAGCTCTGGTGGTTTAGTGGTAAGGAATTATAGTCCCAAAGCAATGGTATATGGTTCGAATCCTCCAGTTGTTTAATGAGAAAAGAATGAGCAATCTCCTCCCATATGATTTATTGTCTGTGAAAGCCTGTAGGAGGGTCATTTATGGGTCAGTTCCGTATGGATGATATGCAACAAGAGCATACTTTAGAAACATCATTGATTTTTAATATTAGACTTACATAAAGTTATTTTACCAATTTCTAAGTAAACACAATGAACAGACATGAAACACAATGTATATGAATGAGAAAAATATTAGTAAAATAAAATTTTTAAAACCGAAGCAAACACTCATTGGTAATTCTTGTACCTGCAGCTGGAAGATACGATAACCTATGACAATCTCAACAAATGGATCAGCAAAGACACACTGGCCGAAGATGACGTCGAGGTGTTCCTACCCCAGTTCAGGCTGGAAGAGCGCTATGAACTCAAGTCCATTCTGAGGGGCATGGGCATGAGTGACGCCTTCAGCAAAGGCCAGGCCGATTTCTCAGGGATGTCCGAGGGGAATGACCTCTATCTGTCCGAGGTGTTCCACCAGGCGACTGTGGATGTTAACGAGGAGGGCACAGAAGCATCCGCAGGCACAGGGGCCGTGATGACTGGCAGAACCGGCCACGGAGGTCCACAGTTTGTGGCCGATCACCCTTTCCTCTTCTTCATCATGCACAGAGTGACCAAAATCATCCTCTTCTGGGGCAGATTCTCCTCCCCCTAGAGTTGGAAGTTACTTCCACACTCAAGTCTATAGCATAAGCTTTAAGCGGCAAATTACCATCTCAAGGACCAAAAGTTTGGAGATTTTCCACCATATTGATGGTTTTCTCATGAAGCAACTTTGGCAGATTAAAGTTGAATAATTATGGACGGTCCCATAAAAATGTATACATGAATAGCTCACTCTGTCAGTCCAAATGTGACAGTCCTGTTGGCCACTTTGTCTCCTAAGGTGTGAAGTTGGTCCCTCTGGGTTCTTTCTCTTCCCAGATTTTTTTTGTAGCATTAGCTTTCTGTGTGTTATTTATTCTTTTATATCATATATAATGACGATACTTTTTATTATTCACCATCTACTTAATGTAACAAAGGTTACACAATCAGGTAATTAGATAATTTTCTACCAAGGAAATAAATTAACTTGTTCTTTTTATAATGAAGAGGAATGTTTTTCCATATTGCTCTGTTAAGAACCACCCTGAGGAAAGTATTGAATAGCTGACAAATATCTATTATTTGCATTTCTAGAAGTATGTAGCATATGGAATTGTCTGTAACTTGTGTAAGATTGTAATTATATAATAAATAAACATGTTTTTCCTACAAACATTTGCTTGGTCATTCTGTTAGGTCTGCAGATCATAAGACTTGTATCTTGACTCCCCAAAGTAAGGCATTGTGGTACAATCATGGAAATGTGAAAGAAATGGGATAAAGGAGCAAAAAGCATAATGACTCCTCCTGCAAGAAGACTTTGTGTTGAAAATGGTTGAGGTTCTGAGAAATGAGCGTGCTTTGTTGAAGTAATCACTTAGTAATTGAAGATAACCAGAGCAGAAAGATTTAAACCTCAGGGAAAATGACGGTTTTAACTTCAGGGATTCCAGGATAAACATGATATAGAAGCCCATAAGGTTCCAACTCATAGCAAAGCTGCAATGGGTTTACAAGGCTGTTAATCAAAATAGCAGGGAGGGTCCATCTTCCTTGTGTGGATTTGAACTTCTGGATATGAGCAGCCCTTGGGGTAGAAGTACATCTCTTTACTGAGTATGCCACCCGATCTCTTCTCTGTCTCTGTCTTTCTGTCTTCTTCTGAGCCTCTGCTTCTCTCTCTTCGCCCTTCCTTCCTCCCTTCCACCTCTCTCTCTTTACTTTCCTCCCTCCCTCCTTCCTTCCCTCCTCCTCTCCTTTTTATTTTTCTTCCATCATACACATACAGAGACCACACATAACAAATTATGTGAATTTATATTCTCTGGCTAAATTTCATGATTCCTTTCCTCCCTGTTTCCACTTCCAACAGTCAGCAAAATAATACATATCCATAACTGTACGTATTAGTTTGTTCTCGTTATGTACTACTGAGTCAGAACTAACCCGTAGCTGACCCTCCAGCAGGTTTTCAGAGGCTGTAATCTCATCTTTCTCCCCTGGAGCAGCTGGTGGATTTGAACCACGTGCCTTTTTGTTCTTGTTGTTGCTAGGTGCTGTCAAGTCCAGTTAGAGTCATCGTGACCTGATGAACAACAGATCTAAACCCTGTCCTATCTTGTGACATCCTCGCAACCTCGGGCACATTCAAGTCCATTGCTGTAGCCACTGTATCAATCCAGCTCATTGAGGGGCTTTCTGGCTTTCACCATCTTTCCAAGCATGATGTTCTTCTCTAAGAAACAGCCTTTCCTAGCGACAAGCTCAAAGAGTACGAGACGACCCTTTATCACCTGTGCCTTCAAGGAGCACTCTGGCTGCACCTTCTCCAAGATGTATATCTGTTCGTTCTTTTGGCCATTCCTGAGATATTCAGTACTATTCTCTAACACCACAGCTCAGAGGCATCAATTCTTCTGTCATTCTTATCATTGTCCAGTTAATGCAAAGGCCATTGCCTGAATCAGGTGCATCTTAGTCCTCAGACTGACATCATTGCTCCTTAATTGCTTTTCTGTAGAGAAATACCTGCCTGCAGACTTTCCCAGTGCAATACATCTGCAGATCTTTTTTTAAAATTTATTATTAATTTCAGTAAAAATTTAGAGACTTTAGATTTCCATCCATTCATTGTTGCACTTTTCTCCCCTTCCAACCGTTCCCCCTAGTACACTACTCTCTTGGAAAAGTAAAAGAAAATCCTTTCGTTGTTTTATAAACCCTCCCCCCAGGTCCACTCCACCATGTAGCCTTCACTCTAGACAACTGTCATGACAAAAATACCTAATAACATATCCCTTTTAAACAGTTTCTCTCTCATCTGTTTCAATGCAGTATACATTATTGAACCCATCTTTCTCAGTCTCCCCCCAACCCCAATGTTTGTCCTGTTTTACAACAGTGGCACCATACAGTATTTGTCCTTTTGTGACTAGGATACACCACTCAGCATAATGTCCCCCAGGGTCACCCATTTTAAATAATATTGCATGAGTTCCTTGTTTTTCAATGCAGCATAGTATTCCATTGTGTGAATATACCACAGCTTCTCTATCCATTCATTTGTTGATGGGCACTTAGGTTGTTTCCAACTCCTTGCTATTGTGAATAAAGCTGCAGTATACATGGGTGTGCATATACCTGCTTGGATGTCAGTTACATCTGCAGATATTGACTGCTAGTACCAGTGCTGTTGTTTGTGGAGCCAGATAAGATGAAGTGGCTGACAATTTCAATATTTTCTTCATCTGCTATAATGCTGCCTGTTGGTCCAGTGGTTGGAATTATTTTCTTGATATTGAGATGCAATCCATGTCAAAGGCTGTATTATTTGACCTTTTGCAGCAAGTGCTCCAAGTCCTCCTTCTTTTCAGAAAGCAATGTTCTGTCATCTTCTTCAGAGTCCAACTTGGATAATTTGCTCAGCATACAGATTGAAGAGGTATGGAGAGGGTACATCTCCAACTTACCAGTAGGCAGTCTATATTGGCGGGATTTTAGTCAAAGATACCCAGGATCTAGAAAAGGCTTTGGAGAAAAAGCAAGAACACCTGTTCCAGGACTCTAAGAGGTGAAACAGATCCGCAGCTGATTCAGCGGCATCCACTTGGATGCAATGAGTGTGACAGAAATAGCATGCCTTTCTCCACACAGGCCAGATGCCTCTGGGTCACCCTTGGTGGACTGCTGCCAATCGCAATGACCAGCAGTTCCTCTACGAGGGCCCACAGCATGTCTCTAGATGGTACTGGTTGCGGGGCTGAACAGAGCTAACCTATCAGTCCAGCAGCAGGCACCCGGGCACCACTGATTTCCTGCCAAGCCCCTCCTTGGAGAAGCCCAGGGCAGCTCTTCTCTGGGTTCCACAGCAGCATTCCGAGTTAAAACCCCAGCCACTGAGCAGAGGGTATGTATGAGTGTCGTGTGAAGTGAAGAACTGAGGAGGCCACGTGAAGAAAATGTCAGAGAGGCATTTCCATCTGGATATTCCTGTCTCTTCCTACAATTGCCTTTACTATTCCTTCATGCACACCATCTAAAAGAACACTTAAACCCAAAAATAATAACGAAAAAGCAGCTGCCTTTGAGGGGCTTCTGTCTCACAGTGACCCCGGGGACTTCTAACCTTCCAGCAACTACGACTTTTCAGATCCTGATCTCCAGGCCTTTCTTCAGAGGCACCTCTGGCTGGACTTCAACCAATAACCTTTCTAATAGCAGTTGAAGGATTAATCATTTGTGCCACCAAAGGTGGCCTTATTGGTATCATATCATAAGAGAAAATGAAGCTATGAATTTTTTTCCCCTTTTCCTTTGCAAAGACTAAGGCAAGACGAAGGCAGATGCATGGGGAGCAATTAAATGGGTGCGTGACTCAGTGTCCTGGTCAGTGATGTGTCTAGAAGCCTTCGACCCTGTGGGTGAAGAGACTGCTGCCCACGGCAGGGTGAGGTGAAGCAATGCGGTCTCTGTTGTCTATGCCACCATTCTAACAGAGAGGACCACAGAAACTTCCCATTGCTCTTGCGTTGATAACTTCTACGTCCCCAGCAACATACTCAATTGATTGGCCACTGCCATCTCACTAAGGTGAAGCTTTCTATTGTGTTTCAAAGAAAAATCCACTGCACAGCCACCCTGTGGGCACACCTTGGAGAAGTCACAGACTGGGTTTCAGACCACCACAATCAAGGGGAAATGCAGTAAACTGAGTGCATAACTACCTTGATTTCTCAGTGTGTACAAAAGTTTTGTTAACTCTTACCTTCTAGCATGCAACAGCTGGAGATATTGAGGGACTTAGCAGAAGGGGACGTTCAGACTCGAAAGGGGCCCAGGATGGTGGAAAACTGACGTTGATTCACTTGCTCGGTGAGGATTGCCGTAAATCTTCAGTTCATACAAAATGAAATTACCTGCGAAGCCCAATACATTGAGGTATGCCTGTGCTTGCTGTGAGCCTAGAAGGGATTAAGAAAGGAGGCTGTGAATCACAATGTGTCAGCGTTCAGGTCTTTGCATGTGGGCAGATGTGGAGGATGTGTGTGCTTGATAATTCCACAAAAAACCTCTGTCAGTCTTCCCCCATCACCCCTCCTATAGTATATTCTTTCCTATCTGTCCGTATATTCTTCGTGTGTGTGTGTGTGCATGTGTGTCTGTGTGTGTGTGCGCGCGCGTGTGTGTCTTCTTAACCGAGTTTCCAGCCACACTAAGTCTGAGGAGAAGAGAAGGTACAGACTTGCAGACAGAACCAAAGGGTGGGGACAAGGAAGGGAGGAGCTTTTTGGGTTTTTTTCTCCCTACAGTTAAACGTTTCCTAAGTCTCCAACCACAATTTCTTACTCAAGGGACCGACTTGCCAACTCTCTTCCAGGGGAAGAAAACAAGGTATTGTCAATATCCTTTTGCTTACAATATCTTATTTCTGTTTTTCTTCTTTGTTAAAATGCTTAGTTAAATAACAAATACTTCAGTCTCTCCACAAGGCAGAAAAGTCATTGGCTTTCGTGGTTTGATTTTTGTAAGGGTCTATCTCCCAGGAATTCTGAGCACCTTAGAGACTCAGCTCTGAACTAAGTCAAAGTCTGCACTAAAGGGAAAGCTAAGGGCAGGAAGGCACTAATTTCCTTACGGGTTAGAAACTTAATTACTGCTAATTAAGGAATTATGAAACCATGAAGGGAGTTTCTTGCTGTCGGGCCTCAGGACTTGTTCCCCCTGGAACTGCCAACACAGGCGAAGAGAACTAGAAACAGCTTAAGGACAGAGCCAAATTCCTGTCGGCTCTTCAGAGCGGTGATGTAGTCAACACGAGTTCAGATGTGAGTCGTTAGTATAAAGAACCAGGGCTTTGAGTGTACCCCAAGCCCCCCAAAACAGTCCACCCTCTTGTCCTAATGACCATTTTGTAGGCCATTAGCTTTTCTTTTTCTCTTTCATGGAACTAGAACCCCTAAAGCTCTTTCCTATATAAAATATTCACCATAAAACATTTAAAACTACTGCTTCTCTCAGAAACCGCCTTATGGTGGATACAAGGCTGGCAAATGCATAAGACTTGGTCTTTGGATGCGCCCAGCTCTGTGAGGTAGGCTGTATCATCTGCGAGCCATGCTCTGCTTAGGAAAGGGAAAGGGAGAATGTCCCTATTCTCTTTGTCTTCTTCAGCCCATTCTCTTCCCCTTCTTCATTTTCCTCCTCTGTCATGTGCCTTTCCTCTTGGACCATTAAGTCTCAAAGACTGGAAGTTTAAGATACAAAATAAGAGTGAAACCACTGTATTCAGGGCTGAGGGCTGCATTCCTGACTCCTCTGTGCACTGTTTGTGCCTCTTCCTTCAGCTGGCTTATTTGATCTCCCTGAGCTCCACCTTCCTCACAGGTAAAACCAGGGTGTTGGATTAGGGAGTGCAGAGACTCGTTCCAGATAGGCCAGGTCTGCTATGCATCTGTGATGGGACATTTTAATGATGGCCACTCTTTTTTATTGCTTTCATGCTTCTGGTAGACTTCTTCCCCAAGCTCTTGTGCAGACTGAGGTGGTACATATTTTTACTAATTAATTTGTAACTAGTGAAAATGGCAAAAGCCAAGCAATCCATCTGGAAATGACACAGCAGACTTCTGAGCTAGACATCTGCACTCTTACCTTGAAAGATGGTTGTTCAGCTATGTCTCGACCCATTACTTTCTGTGATGGGTCCTGAATTCAGCACTTGTGACGCTGGGCAAATTATTACTAATGGCTGCCCTAGCACTCATAAAGAGATCTTTTTGAAAAGCCAGGAATTCTTCTTGCACGTCCTGGGTTAGGTTTGTATACACTGCACACTAAGAGTGACATTGTTGTTGTTGTGTTGTTGTTAAGTGCCATCGAGTCATAGGCAATTCATAGAGACCCTATGAATGAAAGTTCTCAACACTTGTGTGATTTTCGTCCTTTCTCCAGGTTCGTAGGGTTTCTGGAGGCAAGCTATTACAGAAGTGGATACCACTCCTGCTTCCAAGCTTGTTTTAATTGTGATATTACTAGAGGAATTAATGAAGCTCTAAAGAACTAGTCATTAACTTTTCACAATGAAATTAGCATTTATATTAGAATTCTTTCTAAAAAAATTTGCAACAAATATCTAAATTCTAAGGTAACTATAAACGGTGGTTAGAAAAATCCCAAGATAATACTTTACCCTTTCTACGTGGTGAGAACAGCTTGACTGTAGAGTCAAGCATTGTCCTTGTGAATGTAATTAATAATTTTTTAGAGACAAAGCTTAATATATATGCAATTAAAAGTATCATTTGAATGAAGCTAGTCCTAGAAAAAATATGAAAACTATTCTTAAAATGGTATTAAACCTTCTTAAAACAATTAAACCATGTTAAGAAAAATCCTCACAGAAAAGGTTTGAAAGTTTTAAGAGGGTTAGGGTTATGAGTCACCATAGATTTGACAGCAACTAACAACAAAAGATTTACTATAAGCTAGATTGGGCTTTCTAAATAATGTTAGTTTAGGATTATAGTCAGCTTCTCCAGTGGGTGGAAGCCACACCTAGGACGTGATTTAGAGGCTGGGAAATCTATGGTTAAGAAGGGTTTTAGCAGGGTGGGTGTTAGAAATGATTAGTGATGAAACCAGAATTGATCCCCACGCCCTTCCCTCTTGAGTCAGGTATTTGGCCACAGAGAACTTCACACTTCCTAAAGCTTGTCTGCTAGTTTATCAGAGGGAGATAGATGCCAATGTGAAGGAAAGCTGCACAGCACCAACTCTCAGGGGAGTGGAGGAGCCTACGGATTGATTTGTAAACATGTAAATTACTTGACAAAATATTTTGCTATCTACTGGCAGTAGATTACACTGGCTATGTCTTTAATAGAGAAGTAGCTTTTAAAGTTTTCATTTAGTTAACGTATCAGGACAATTGTTGCTACTGTTCTGTCCTCAGGTTGGAACCAACTCAAACTCCAGTGGGTTTTGAGAGACTATAAATAGCTTGGGAAGAGATTGTCCCATCTTTTCCTCAAGTAGCACCTGATGGATTTGAACTCTTTGCCTTTGGGTTGGCAGCACAACTCCTTACCACTGGGCCTCTAGAATTCCCTAACAGGACATTTAGAGGTACCGTTTAGAAATTGAAAGTCATAAAAGTGAGAAAATCGAGTCTTCTTGCCGAATTCCAATTTGAGAAGCTCTGTAAGAAAGGCTCCCATCTGATAGGTTGGTGGTTCAAGGCTACCAGTTATCTCATAAGAGAGGCCTAGCCATCTGTGTCCTGAAAACCAGCCATTAAAACCTTGTGGGAAGCAGCTCTCCTCTGACCCACACAGACCCATCAGGAGCTGGAGTTAGCTCACCAGCCACTGGTTTCCGTTATGACGCACGATTTAGAGATATTTCCAACATATAAAATAGTTGCCATGAAGAAGATCTCGCCTACTTCACAGGTGCATATTTAAACTCCTGAAAGCTAACAAATCCTTTCACAAAGAAAATCAATGGAAAGGACGCTTAACATTTTTTGCTTTCTTTTCCTTAGGTTTCCCAATGGCTTCTCTAACAACTTCCATCAACCAGTTTGCCCTGGAGTTTAGTAAAAAGCTAGCTGAATCTGCAGAGGGTCAAAATATTTTCTTTTCCCCCTGGGGTATATCGACTGCCCTGACCATGGTGTACACGGGCACCAAAGGTGCCACTGCCACCCAGATGGCACAGGTGAGTAGGAAGGGCCCACGGCTTTCCTGGGCTGCCTTCCAGCCGAATTCTTTCTTTGCCTTTTAACTCCAGTTATCTCTGCAAGATCCCAAAGCCCTTAGTTTACAGTAAATACCTCCAAACCTTCGAGATGGTGGGAAGAAGCCTGGTAAAGAAAATCGATTGAAAACTTCTAAGAAAATAGATGAAGTGTTCATACGCTTTAGTGAAATAAAATAGAGCAATGATACGTTGATCCACTTTTGTTCAACACTAAACATATTCTTATTCTGATTATTAACATTTTCAAGACAAAGGTTATTGTTGTTGTTGGGTGCTGTGAAGTTGGAACCAACTCATAGTTGACCCTCCAGTGAGTTTTCGGGGGTTGTAAAGGACTTGAAGCCAAGAGAAAGAAGAATTGTTTGTACCCTTTCTGCTAGCTTTCAAATTATTACTGCGCTGGAGACAAAGAGTGTGTGAACCGCTGTCAGGTGGTAATTGTTGTTGTTGTTGATGGCCTTCGAGTCGAGCATGACTCAGAGCGACCCTACAAACAAAAGGCCTGAAGCCCCTCTACAACCAACTATCGACATTTCTCAAAGTTCATGGAGTTTCTGGAGGCATGTTGTTTAGGAAGTGGATGCTGCTCCTGCTTCCAACACAGGGTGATAGAAGAACAGAAATGAAGTATTTACCCAGAATAACAACTAAAATTATTTTTATTCCCCCCCTCAGATAATTGGTGCAGTGGTAGTCTGAATTGTTGTCGTTTTTGTTGTGTGCTATCAAGTTAGAATCGACTCATAACTGACCCTTCAGCCAATTTTCAGAGGCTGTAAATTGCACGAGAGAAGATTGCCCGTCTTTATCACACAGAGAAGTTAGTGGATTTGACCCATGTGCCTCTGACTTCACAACACAAGTCTTTACTACTAAGCCACCAGGGCTCCCCAATCCATCTAACTGTAGTCTTCTTTGAGGATCTCATCACCTTTTTGAAGTAGCCACAGATAAAAGTGAAACATGAAAATTAAGACAATTTTCTCAACATCATCCTAAATGTCCTAAAAGAAAAATGAAAACACTGGAACTACACCTCCTCACTGTTACTGAGTTGATTCCACTCACAGAGACGCCGTGAGACAGAGCAGAACCCGCACACAGCCTTATAAAGGTTTCCAAGGCTATCCTGTGCTAGAACCCTGGTGAGTTGACCCCACTCAGAGACTCTGTCAGACAGTGCAGAACTGCCTTACAGGGTTTTAAAGTTTACACTGTGCTATAACCCTGGTGGCATGGAGAGTTAAGTGTTGAGCTGCTAATGAAAAGACTATAGGCTTCACTGACTAGGAAATTTCCAGGAGAATGACAAGTAGTCTGAAGATTTACAGCCTTGGACGTTCATGTGAAGGTCCTTATGAATCAGAATCATATTTACAGCAGTGAGGAACCTATAATCACAGCAGACTGTCACATCTTCCCCTCAGAATAGCTGGGGATTTGAACTTCGGACCTTTCAATTTGCAGCTGGACACTTAGCCTAACCAATGAGGAGCCTGGGCTCATTCATTATAAAGGGACTGGTCACTTAAAGTAGTTTAAAATCACCTCTTAACTTGTTAGTGTAGTTAACACACCATTTAAGTCAAACGAGAACAACTGTTAGTAATTAATTCGGCATTTGGAAACTATAGAAATATGACATTCAAAGTTTTTCAAGAAATATTGTCTTCCATTTCTTCATGTATATTTTTTAAATAAATTTTTTTAAATTGTCATTTTAACAAAAGTTGACAGAAAATTTAGATTTTCATTCATTCATTGCTGCACATTTTATCCCCTCTCCAAGTTGACTTTTTTCCTTTTCATTATGTGGATGACTTTTCTTCAAAGTGTACTCAGATACTGACTTTTCCATTCAAACTACTACAGGTGCTTCAACTGAACCAACAGCAGGACCGAAAATCTTGCCCTGAGAGTGAAAAGAAAAGGAAAACGGTATATGCCACCTTCTGAGGTCCACGTAACAGGCCATCTGATGGATAAGGAGGAAGTGCTTTCAGCTAGCATATTTTAGTGACTGGGTGACCTCTAGTGGGTAACTTTTTAGATAAAAGTTACATTAACATTTTAGAAGCACTTTTCAGGAGACAAAACTTGTACCCTTTTTCACATGATCATTTTCTTTGTCTTTATCTCCCCTACGATGTTCCTCCTTGCCCCCTCCCAAATTGCTCCCACTTTTAAAAATGTCCCTGTCTGTGGTGCAAACTAACTGTGGAGGATACAGTGATTTAATGACTTTGAAGGTTGCCTTGATAACATTAAAGAAAATGTTTCTTATCTTCTTAAATTTGCTTTTAAGCTTTTGATTATAATGTCCCCAATCATTTCATTCAACTGTTAAATATAGCTTATTGTTAAGTTTCCCTACACTTAAGTACAAATATTGTTAGCTATAGCCCTTGTTGAATATTTTTATTTGACTAATTCTTTTCTTTCCAAGGAATTCAACTCGGGCAGAGATGAAGCGATATGCTCTGATTTCCAGGCTCTTATTTCTGAGATCAACAAACCAAACAATGCCTACATCCTCAAGACAGCCAACAGACTGTACGGCGAGAAAACATATCCATTTCTCAGTGTAAGTACAAGCACTTCAATTTACACTGATGGGAAATAGAGGTTCTTTGTGAGAGTAACTGCTGCATGGTTACTTTCGGACATTTCTTTAGTAACCCCAGCACCATCTCTATATGTTAATACTTCTCAAAAGCAACAATTTAGAAAAAGTAACAAGCACCTACTTGTATAGGAAATAAAAAGTGGATCTCAAATTTGATCTGTCACTGTGTCAATCTCTCTCTTAGAGGGTATTCTCTTTCACTAACCTTCCACTTTTCCAAGATGATGTCCCATTCCATCATTATGTCCAGAACAAAAGGGTACATTCTAAGAATGGTACTTGAACACATGCAGAAATGTGGTCTATAAAATGGCTGGATCCGTATTTATTCCACAGGAAACCGGAAGTGAAAAATGCAGAGTAAATCAACACCAGCAACAACAAAACCTGCTGGCATTGAGTTTCCCACAGTCCCCTTTTTGAGTAGAGCTGTGCGCTATGGAGCGTTCAAGGCTGTGAGATTTTGATACTAGAATGTGAGGTCGTTCATATAAAGGAACTCTGGGTAGACTCAGATGTCCAACCTTTCAGGAAACAGTCAATGCTTAACAGAATGCACCATCAAAGAAGTAGTGAACTGTCAACATCCAGAGTAGTTAACTGTTGTGTCAGCTCATGGCGATGACAGGGAATTGAGTACAACTGCCATAAAGTTCCCAAGGCTGTAACCTTTATGGAAATGTTTTATCTCCCATGAAGCAATTGGTGGATTAAAATTACTAATATTTGGATTAGCTTTTGAATGTTTATCCACCGCATTATCAGATCTTCAAACAAAAACTAAATAATAGCCTTGGTGTGAAGAAACAGAGAGTGGCACTGATCACAGCCACTAGGTGGAAAACTACAGTCAAGACCAACTTGACCTTGGAGTGAGAGAAATGGTCGTGCTTTCTATTATAGCTTTAGAGCTGTTAGGAAAACTCTTACCATAAAATACCATCAACTTCTTCTGTTCCCCAGTGGTTGAATTTGCACTCATGCAGATTCTACCTGCTGTTGAAACTCAAGCACTGTGCAGAGTATCAAGCATTACTTCACTTATGCTTGTCCCTTAGGACCTTGGGCACCATGTTAGAAGAGCAGGAGAACCCAGGTACTCAGTGGACCAAGACCCAGAAAAAGGTAGTGCAGTTAAGTCAAAGATATATTGGGATGAAAGGAATGTTCTCCGTGTTCATATCCAGTGGATTCTGGGGGTTCAGGATTTGGACTTTGATATTATTAGTGGGGTGTTGTTATTATGTGCCATTGAGTCCAGAACAATTCATAGTGACCCTATGAACAACAGATCTGAGCTCCGTCCTATCTTGTGCCACCCTCATAATCTGGCATGTTTGAGCTCATCGTTTCTGTCACTGTGTCAATCTATTCTTTGAGGGTCTTCTTCTCTTTCACTAACCCTCCACCTTTCCAAGAATGATGTCCCTTTCCAAGGAATAACCCCTTCTAACAACATGCCTGAAGTATGTGAGATCGAGCTTTGCCATCTCTACTTCCAAAGGGAACTCACTTCCTCCAGGAAGTGTCTGTATGTTAGCTCAGCAGTCCATGGAGTTTTCTGTGATCTTCTCTAACACCACAACTCAAAGACATAGATTCTTTTTCTGTCATCCTTATTCACTGCCCAGCTCTCAGCTACACAGCGAGTGTTTGAAAAAAACAATGACCTGAATCAGAAACATTTTGGCTCTAAACTTAAATCCTTGATCCTCAGTACTTGGGGAGGTTCTCGACAGCAGGCTTTCCTGTTGCAACACATCTTTTGATCTCTTGACTGCTGGTGGCAAGGGTGTTGAGTGTGGATCCCAGTAAGATGAAATCATCGAGAATGTCAATCTTTTATCCAAGCCCTGTGAAAACTAATGGCATAAAACCAATCAAATTAATTCTAATAAATTTTCACTGTTGATTATCTGATGGACTTCTACTTGATTCAGAAGTAGCAGAGATGCTTGAGTGTGGTGGGTACTTGGAATAAGAGGGACACAGGGATTCAAATCCTGGATGTACTTAAAGAAGTTGACAAAAATCCAAACCAAAATCTTAGCCAAGCCCATTGCCCTCCAATCCATTCCAACTCAGCTACCCTGTAGGAGAGATAACTGCCCCAGAGGGTGGCCCAGGCTGTCAGCTTTCCGAGGGCTGACTGCCATGCCCTTCTCCAGTGGAGCTGTGGGTGCGTTCAAACCTTCAGCCTTTCAGTTAGTAGTCAAGTCTTTAACCACTGTGCAACTAGGGTTTCATCAGAACTCAATAAGGAAGAAGAGTGATGCATTATGGATCTTTGTTTATACTAGATTGTAAATTCCGTAGAACTTGAATGTTGATAAATGTTGATGGTTGTAGAGGGGCTTCAGGCCTTTTGTTCATGGGTTGGTATGAGTTGTGCTCGACCTGAAAGCAATCCACAACAACAACCACATACCATTTCCTCAATTCATAATTTTGTACTGAATAGTACAAAAGTCCCCTTGCCCCCAGTGATTCAGCAAACTGATAGAGTACCATAACCAGCCTGTAGAATTAATTATGCCCCTACAGTAGGTGCCCTCATCACCAGCAACTCTGGCTACAGCCTTCCATGTGGTGGCTGTCATTGCAGGATGAAGCAAGGCAGGAAGGAGAAGTCTAACTTTTGCCTCAGAAAGTGTGTCTCACCTGTTTCCTCAGGTTCCGAAGTGGGTTGATTACAATGTCCAGGAAACCCTTTAAGCATGCTCAGAAATAACTTTCCTGTCAGCATAGAGCTCTCCTCAGTTCTCCATGAGGTTTTTACCACAGTTGCAGGACCCATGAGTCTCACTTGCGTTTGCTTCTGCCACAGAAATAATGAATAATTCCCAAAGCCTTTTGTTCATCGCGATTCCTTCTCAGAATTTGCACTCTTCCATTCTAGTTCTGTTTCCTGGGAATGATACAAAATAGAAACGAGAAGAATGAGAAGGGCCAGAATCACACACAGACACAGGCATTCTCCCCACGCTTGAGGCTCTTGGTAACTAGACTAGATCGTGAAAAGTTCAGATCATGGCCCAGACATAGAGTGAGGGGACAGTCCAGTGAGGGATGCGGTGGGGGTTCTTTGCGGCCCTATTCTTTCTTTTTTTTCTAAATCAATCTGATTTCTCAGTTTTAGATAAACTCTAACAAGAGTGATATTTTCCCTACATCATTCAGAAATATCTAGAAGACATGAAAAATTACTTTGGTGCAGAGCCACAGTCTGTTAATTTTGTGGAGACCCCTGACCAAGTCAGAAAGGAAGTCAACTCTTGGGTTGAAAAGCAGACTGAAGGTAAGCTTTCACCAAGGTGGTCTTCAGGGTGCTTCCTGCCACCATTGTTTCTTACAAATGTGTGGCACAGGGCTCGCGTCACCAGCACGTGTGCTGAAATTGAAAATATCGAGAAGACTAGCATGGCCCCTGTGCAAGGATGACATGCAGATTCATGAAACATTCCATATTGAAAAAAATCCCTGTTTTGTGTCTGAATATATCTATTAAATAGAATCAAACATTTCTATTTATGGCCAAAATGTTAGATTTGAACATCTCCCAATAAGGCCAGTTTTGAAGATACAAATCAAGTCATCTCTTGCCAAGTAAAGCCCACTGTGGATGGAGTTGTTTCCAACTTATGAGAAAATTATGAGATGGAGTAGGACTGTCCCTAACAGCAACAACAGCAGCAGTAGCAGTAGCTCCATGCCATTTGTTGTTGTTGTGTACTGTAGAGTCAGAACCGACCTATAGCTGAACCTCTGGTGGGTTTTCAGAGACAATCACATGGGAGGAGACTGCCCACCCTTCTCCCACAGAGCCGTTGGTGGCCTCAAACTGATTGCCTTCAGGATTGCAGCCGAGCTTCTTGCCACGAGGTCACCACAGCTCCCACTATTACATTTACAACCTCTGAAAACCCTCTGGAGGATTAAGTATGGGTCGGTTCCAATTGGACAGCAATGAGTTTGAGTTTTGGTTTTGTTCACGTTAACCCCTACCCAGAAGTCGTTGTTAGGTGCTGACAAGAATGACTCACAGCGACACTATGAAGAGCCGACCTGTAACTTGCCAATCCTCCTCATCTGCACTCACTGGAGCTCATTGCTGAGAAGGTTGTTGTTGTTATGTGCCGTCGGGTCGCTTGCGACTCATAGCGACCCTATGTACAACAGCTCTAAACTCTGCTCTGTCCTGGGCCAATCTTCCACACACTCAGAAGGAGTCATCCGAAACATCTGGGGGAGGTCATCCCATCACCTAAAACTGCTCATGAGCGTGCCAGCAGGTGGCACTGTTAGCTCTCCAGACAATGGTAAAACTTTAGTCAAACTCTGCGTCAATGTTGTGTTTACGTTTACATTTTGCTTTGTAAAACAAATTCTATTTCCACTGTCTTCATGCTGCTCTGAGTTCAAGAGGTTTAGATGTCTTGAAAGCATGCAAATCTAGGGAATCATGTTGTTAAACTTACATTAACGGACTTCTCTCAACCTGGGATCAATCTACAGTCCTAAAATTTCCAATGTGACCTCCATCTCCCTCCACATACAGCTTTATAGGATGACAGAGGTGTTTATCCAAATCAGAATTAAAAACACGCTGTGCATTAGCAGTTATTTGGTTTCGGCTCTTACTTGTGCGGATGGCTTTCTCACCGTGAGAGCCAAGCACGCACCTTTGCTGCACAGCTCTGTTCATTCTGCTTGTCGGTTCAGTGGGCTCCGGATAGTATATATATGATTCAAACGCCTCCTGGAAAATCCTCCAAATTAGTATGACTCATTTTATTGCATTGTTGGCTTTGTTCATGGTTCAGAACTTAACTCACAATGTCTTGGAAGTACACGTGTCTCCTCACATTCACATTAACTATAAAGATAAATTAACAATTTCACAGAAGAAAAAGCGGGCAAACACTGTTAATCAAGTGACCAAATCATCACTGCCATTGAGGGGACACAGAACCATCATGGCCCTCCGGCTGTGGCTCAGTGAGGACACTCATCAGCCTGTGCTAGTTTCACCCAAATCACACACAGTGCCAACTGGAGAACTCAGCCGAACGCTGATGAATCTTTTTTTATTTTCTTTATTTTTGTAGGTAAAATCCCAAACCTCCTATCCGAGGACGCAGTGGGCTCTACAACGAGGATGGTTCTGGTGAATGCGCTTTACTTCAAAGGGCTGTGGGAACACAAATTCTCTGCCGAAAACACCACAGAAAAGCCTTTCAGAATCAACTCCGTAAGTGCCTGTGAAAGACCAGAGCAGACTTGTAAAGAATTGTGATTTTAGTGCGACTTTACAATGCAAATTAGCTTTTGATCCAACCACCCATCTACATTTTGCTTTATGGCATCAATCATAATACGTACAATGTATTATGATCTGTAGTGGATCTTTCTCCACTTCCTCTGGGGACATAGTCTGTGGTGTGTGCTGTGGCTAACCAAAGGTGTTGCATCTTTGCCCTGCAGGAGAAGGTGGGCAGTCCTGTTAAGGGTTAGAGCCTGGGAAACGTGGTGGAGGGTCGCTGGGAGTGGGAGCCCACTCGATGTGAATGTTTGATTTGACCTCTTTAATTTTCACTTTCATTAATCCTTCTAGCTAGCTCCTTCCCGCCTTCAGGGTTTTCTTACTGGGCAAATGTTCTTCTTTTGACTTTATACAGTTTTTGCATGACAGAGATTGAGAGTGTGTTGGAGGTCAGAGAAAGGTTTCTGTTGTTCATAGGTTCACTCTGTCGTGCTTGACTTGATGGCCTCTAATGACTTCAAAGCTTAGAATCCCTTCTTGATGCTTTAGTCACCTTGTTGTTGTGTACCGGTGAGTCAGATCCTACCCGACCCTCTGGTGGGTTTTCAGAGGCAGTTAATCTCACAGGAGGAGAATGCCCATCCTTCGGTCACCTTAGAGGCCTGTTTTTTGGTGGAAAGTTGAGCCATGTGGGTGAGTGATAGAGCGGGGGATAATGGAACAAAACTCAAAAGCACGAAAGGAAAGGCTTAGTGGTCCCATAGAGTCAGGTAGAACCCCTGAGACTCTGACTGTTAATCACCAATGTGGATTTTCATATGGGTTTATAAATAAAAAAACCAAACTGACTACTGCCTAGTCAGCTCCTACCCTTATCTACCAAAGACACCACAACTGTAACGTTTCCAGACTGTAATCATTACTGAAGAACACTGCCACGTCTTTCTCCTGCAGGGTGTCTGGTGGGTTCAAACCAGCAAATTTTTTAGTTAGTGGCTGGGTGATTTTACCATGTACCATTAGGATGCCTCCCAGAATTACAGAGATATTTCTATTTTAAATCCACCTCTGAAGTCAGCTCTAATCAACTTCAGCTGAAATCTCCCAGATCTGCCCCAGCTGTAGACCAATGGCTATGGTTGGAATCTGATAGATCCCATTTCAAACTCTTAGGAAAGGAGCTGACCGGCTAAGTTTGGTTTGTGACAATGCCTTAGACTAGGATGTTCTGTGTTAAAGAAACAGTGAGCAGAGAGACAAAAGCTGTCACTGTGTGGGTGTGCACAGCAGACATTTCTCAGAACATGAGGGGGACAAGGGAGAGAAGGGACTGGATTCATAAGCCAATCGATAAACACACCTGGGCAGGTAAACATTAGCTGGACATGAAGCTAACTTGGCATATTTGTCAGGAATTTTCAGTTGTAAGAGATAGAAAAGCAAACTAGCTCCCACCAACTGAGAAACAGTATTAGCATTTGTGACTAAGAAGATCAAGGGCGTTCAGAGTGGAGCTTCCAGAATCTCAAAGCATAACCTCTCCCTGCATGTCTAGGACCTGGGGTGGGCGGATGGGCAGTCACGGCCTGCGGGGGGTCCGTGGTGTGACCTGATGCTGAGGTTGGGGCCGCATCCCGGACTAGACTAGGGGCAGGATCTGGGAGGAGGAGTGAGTTAAGGGATGGTCAGTGGAGCTGGGGTCAACGTGGACTTCGGCCATCCACGGCTTCCCGGAGACGGAGAAGACGCGCTGGTCGGAGGCGAGCAGGACCATCCTGCGGCGGGTGCAGGAGGCCGCCTTCGGCCCAGGCCAGGCCCTGCTGCCCGGGGTGCACGTGCTGGACCTGGAACCGAGGGGCTACATCAAGCCGCACGTCGACAGCGTCAAGTTCTGTGGAGCCACCATCGCTGGCCTGTCCCTGCTGTCCCCAAGTGTCATGAGGCTGTTGCATACCCAGGACCCCGCAGAGTGGTTGGAACTCTTGCTGGAGCCCGGTTCCCTCTACATCCTAAGGGGCTCCGCCCGGTATGACTTCTCCCACGAGATCCTCCGGGATGAAGACTCTTTTTTCGGTGAACGCCGGATTCCCCGGGGCCGACGCATCTCTGTGATCTGCCGTGCACCCCCTGAGATGGGGCC
>NW_006399868.1:4083572-4114839 GCF_000299155.1 Elephantulus edwardii
GTGTGTGTGTGTGTGTGTGTGTGTGTTTGAATAAAGTTGAAGAAATGCTGACCAACTCTTTTTGGGGGGTGAGCACAGACCCCACATCCCGATAACGCCAGGAGCTATGCCAATCTTTCACAGACTCAGTGTGTGTGTGTGAGAGAGAGAATAAAAGTTGGAAAAACGCTGAAAAAAAAAAAAAAGCATAATCTCTGTCCTATGCCTCTCTCTCTTGGTTTTCTTTATGTTCCTAATATTCTCTGCTACTAAAGATAGGCTCTATCCTTCTAAACACAGAACATGGCTTGATGCCCTAGAGACAAGGAAGGTCTAACCTAAGGAACCTGAGGAAGACTCACACTAGTGCCATCATATTCTTGTCTAGGATAATTGCACCCTCCTGGAGTTCTCAGTGTGGACAACCAGGTCCTGTATCCACCACCTTAGCAGATGGATATGCTTTGACATTGATACTGATCCCTATGTACACCAGATAATGTGTCTAAAACCTATTGCTACCAAGTTGATTTCACCTTGTAATGTCCCCTACACCAGAGTGAAACTGCCCCATTGAATTTCTACAGCTGTAAGTTTCTATGCAAGGAGGCTGTCTCCTCTTAGTCCGGTGGCACAGTTAGTGGGTTCAAATCATTGGTCTTTTAGTTAGCAGAGCTCCTAGATGATAAGTCTACAATATATGGATTTCAGTTTTTATGATACCATAGTATTTTCTAAAATGTTTGAATATAATATACAATTTAATTACTGAATCACTGACTCTTACATAGTTTGCATAAAGTTTTATACTTTTCCCCTTATTTGGTAGAATTTATTTTGCTATGATTTTATGTAAGGTGCCACAAAAGTGGTAGAGACAGGAATTCAGAAATTCTTTTTTAGCATTTCTATCAAGTAGAGTATCTTTTTCCAGGAGCAACATCTGGTCAATATATTCACAAAAAGGTTCCAAACTTCACCAGTGCCTTCAGGTAACTGAGAACCAACTATAAGGAATGATGCACTTGATGGAACATCTCTCTAATGACTTTACTACATATTTCTTACAGACCACAAGCAAACCAGTACAGATGATGTCAATGAAAGCAAAACTCCCTGTATTTCACATAGAACAGCCACAAGCCAAGGGTCTTCAACTTTACTATGAGAGTCGTGACCTCAGCCTTCTGATACTGCTGCCAGAAGATGTTGGTGGACTGGATCAGGTACGTTTCTGTCTGACTTGAAGATGGTTCCATAGTTCACCTTGCTGGGGAAAACCCAAGGACATTGTCTTCCTCACCCTAGTTGGAAGGCTAGGAACTGACATCCACTCATAATGTGTAAGCTTTATGAAGTCTTGTAAGGCTTGTATTATTACTTCTCATAAACATTACGTAATCACCCACACTTCAAGTACCAGTTGGTCACATACAATGTATAGATGCTCTCTTCTTTTTTTTTTCAGCATTTTTTTATTTTAGTGAAAGTTTACAGAGACTGGGTTTCCATTCATTTACTGTTAAACACTTTCCTCCCTGCCCACCCCTCTCCCCAGACACTCTCTTCTAAGGCACAAAATTGTATGAATTGATCATAGTAAATCTTCAGGAAGTGCAGGAGGTCCTACCTGATCAATATTTTTTGTCATTTGATGCCTAAATATACCTTTTAAATCATGACATTAATCTATCCTTAGATAAGTATTCCTAAAATACTAATTATCTCTCAAAGCTTCCAGGAGTTGGAATCAACTTATGGCCAAAGAGTTAACGAGTTGGCTTTTTGCGTTTTTCAGTATTGTTTATCAGCAATGTTCTACATCAATACCATCTTCAAGTTACTGTTTGTGTGTCAACCAGGTGATGATTATTATTATTAAGCCTGACTAAACTGTGATCAGACCATATGTATGAATCACTTTTAAATCTAACCTGAATGAATATCAGTCTCTCACAAGAGAGGTGGACCCTTTTCTTTGCACAGTGCTTGCTTTTCCTGTGTGCTAGACCTATTTGTTCCTATGACCCTAATGCTGCGAGATGCCATCAAGTTGACTGCTAACTCTTAGTGACCTTATGAATAAACAGGTCAAAACCTGACCCACCCTGCACCATCCCCATGAGCTGCATCATACTGGAGTCCACTGTTGGTTGGGTCATGGTGTTGATTCTTCTTCTTGAAGGTCTTCTCTTTGATTCATTCATTCTTTGCCAGCATGATCTTTTTCCAAGGACTGGCCCCAGCTCTTGAGTAATAGAAAGAATCATAAAGTCATCCAAGTAACACCTAGTCCATGTGCGTTTCTAACAGATCTCATTAAACCAGTATCTCTCATTCCCCTTTGGAATCACTGATTTGAATTTTCTGGTTTCATATCCGTAGCTGGAGGAGGCCATCACCTACGAGAAGCTGAGTGAATGGACCAGTGAAGACATGATGGAGCAGTACCAGGTGCAGCTGCACCTTCCCAAGTTCAAGCTGGAAGAAAGTTATGACCTCAGGTCCGTCCTGAGTGGCCTGGGGATGAGTGATGCCTTTAACCAGAGCCAAGCTGATTTCTCAGGAATGTCTTCAGAGAGGAACCTCTATCTGTCCAATGTTTTCCACAAGTCTTTTGTGGAAATAAATGAAAAAGGGACAGAGGCTGCAGCTGGCTCTGGGAGTGAGATAAGATTCAGGATTCGGGTCCCCTCTATTGAATTCAATGTGGACCACCCGTTTCTGTTTCTCATCAGGCATGACAAAACAAAATGCATCCTTTTTTATGGGAGATTCTGCTCCCCTTGAACCTGGTATCCTTCTCGGCGAACAACTTTATAGCATGAAAAAGTCCCACCAGAGGGAAAACAAAAATTATAATGAAGATTTTTATTTGGACATTTTTCAAGATTGAATATTTTTTAGAAATCTTAAAAGACTATATTCTGAAGCTATATATACAGCTAGAGAGGAAAGCAGGAGTTCCCCACTTTAACATTTTATTTGATTTTTGTTCCCCTTCATTGTTTTAACATTTCACAAATACTTTCATAAAATTAATAAATGTCTTATAGTTTTTGAGCTACCTGGTCACCAAACGATCTTTGTTGCTTAGCGTATTTTGAAAATCCTTTACTGAGGCCAGTTTTCTCATAATGTTTTGACATATGACAAAATAAGTCAAGTATGTCAAAATACCTATAGTTCAAACAATATGATGCAAATAAAATAAGATTCTTGAGAATGTTATTTACTTTTTAATAAATTACTGAAAAATAACTTTGGAAAAGGGAGATGGGGCGCTCTGAAGGAAGGTGAGGGAACAAGGAAGATGCAGAGTTCTATGAGGGATGGTGATAGAACATAAAATACAGAATTTATTTATGAAGGAGGGTGATGGGGCATGAAAGTTGGGGTATTCAATGAGGGGTGTGATGAAAATAAAAGATGAGGGTACTCTGAGAGATGGTGATGGAACAGACATAAAAGGCAGAAGTAGTCTATCTAGGAAGGATGATGACGGGACATGGAAGATGGGAGTGTTCTTTGAGGTGTGGTGATGGAACACGGGGATACTCTGAGAGATGGTGATAGAACATGGGTATTCTATGAGGATGGTGATGAGACACGGGAGATGGACGCATTCTCTAAGGGACGGTGACAGAACATAGAAGATGGAGGTATTCTATGAGAGACAGAGCTCCCAACAACAACATCATGAAGGATGGTGACGGAACTCGGGGTACTCTCTGAGGAATAGTGATAAAACAAAGAAGATGTGATGGTGATGGAGCATGGAGATACTGGATGAGAGATGGAAGATACAAGAGGGGTGCTGTGGGATGAGTGGGGATGGAAAATGGGAACCTTCTTGAGGAACAGGCTGGAAAACTTCCCTGTGTTATCTTTGCAACTTCTCTGTGAATCTAAGATTATTTCCAAGTAATTATTTTTTTACACATATTAACAACTAAGCATAAATTCTTAGACATATCCACCCACCTGGATTTAAAAATTTTATAAGTTGGAAGAATAAAAGTTTCATTTATATATGTAAGTGCGCAGCTATAAGAAGGCATAATGTTTCAGCTAAATGTAACACCAGAAGTTATTTTTGTCTTATTTGAACTTCCAAGAAATATCTCTCTCTCTCCCTCTGTGTGTGTGTGTGTGTGTGTGTGTGTGTGTGTGTGACTAGGGCCATGCATACTTGTCCCTAGACCTTTGTTAGAGGAACTGAGATCAGGAGCTCTCAAAGGATATGCCTGCGTAAGGGATTTTTAAGACATCAGTTACTTTTGATCTCAATTATACTCTTCATTGTAAGCATCTTGTCACTTGCCAAGGACTCTACTCAGAGTCGTGACTGTCGTAGATGGAATTGTGTCTGCCAAATACACGTATATGACACGATGAAGAAGCTCTGACATGACCCCCTGTACTGATAAACCAAATGTTTGTAGAATTAAGGGTGGAATGGGCCACTTTCCAGTCCCATCACAATCCTCCATGGATGTCGGAGGAGGTGCCTCAGGATGTGGCCCGTAAGATCTTTTGTCTCACCAAACATCATTGCTTTGGAATTAGAATCCACTCACAGTTAGCTGGGCTCTGGTGGCCTAGTGTTGAGGAGCAGCACTGCCAACTCAAATGCATAGAGTTCGAATCCACCAGTTGCTTTTGGGGAGAAAAGTGGTCACTCTCCTCACAATTTGCTGCCTCTGAAAACTTGCTAGAGTGTCAGCTATGGGCTGGTTCCAACTCGTTGATACACAATAGCAACAACACAACTGACCCTGCTTTGGGTTTCTGAGGGTGTAAATCCCATCTCACAGGAGGAAATTGTCCATCTTTTCCCTTCAGTGCATCTAATGGATTCAATCAGCTAGATAAGTGAGGCCTGCTACAACTCCCTGTGGACTATTGCACCAGAGATTAGAGGAAGCAAGAGAAATAAAAAAGCAAAATAAATGGAAAGGGGGAAAAAAAATCAAAGGAGAAAACTAAGGGTTAGGGCACACAGGCAGTACTGGTCCCAGTCGAGGAGAGGGAACAGGGGACAGGAGATCTGGTGTTCAAAGGGCTTCCTATCATCTTGGACTTGGGAGGATGCCTCATCCTGGTAGGAGCTCCTGCTGGTCTGTGGGTAGCTGGAGATGGGGCCTTTGATCCTGGGAGAACTTCCTGTCTGCCTAGAAGGATGCTGAGACAGGCAGGGCAGCTGGTGCTGGAAGGGTTCTTACCAGCTTAGAAAGAGGCGGGGCCAGTGCACATGGCCTCTCTGGAGGTTCTGTCTGGTCCAGGCTCAGCAGCCCCTGAAGTAGTTCCTGTTGGCCCAAAGGCTATCCTGGGCAGAGCCCTTGGTTCTGGAAGGAATGGCTGCTGGCTCAGAAGGCAGCTGCTCCTGGCATGGCCCAAGTCTGGCACTAGAAGGGGCAGAGTAGGTGTGTCCCAAACACAGAAGTGGGGCGCATGCAGTGCCTGAATCACGAGGGAGCACTCCTGACTGCGGGCAGGAAGGAGGCCATGTGGCTAGTCTCATAGGCCACCAGATGGGTGGAGGCGGGGATGGTCACTAGGAGGGTGTGAGAGAAAGAGGAAGATGACACTTCCTGGTCATGAGCCACTGTGTGGGGAACGTGCGGTCCTGGGTGAGTGGAGCCAGAATCGAGTGTGGTTTTGCAAAATCTCCAAATGCCCATTGACAATTCATTCTTGTCTCTCCTTGTTTGCCATTTTCATTCATTAGAAAAGTAGTCGATACCATTTATCCACCTCCTGTGCTGGCCTGTTGAATGATTCAGACCAATTACTATTTATTGCAGGTATCAGGGGCACCTCGCCCTCTCATTACTACAAAGTCTTCCTCCCACACCTCTTGCTGGTTCTCTGTGCAGCCAAGTTCTGCCCCGCATGGTCCTGGTCCACATATGGTGTCCTTCTTTCCCAGGCTGGGAGTACAGGAGACCATATGATTAATAAAAGGCTGCCCGTTTCCAGTGCTGGGTGTTGATGTTTAGCCATCTCATAATATTTAGGTTGGATTATCCTTCCTCTGGTAATGAGATCAGTAGTGATGAGAACACAGGCTTCCTGCTTTCAAGGCTAGTTTTCCGTAGGTACCTGACAATTTGTCAGCAAAGCATTCAGTAGCTTGCTGTTGTTGGGTGCCACCAAGTCAGAACCCATCGCTCTAGCAGGCTTTCCGAGGCCGTAAATCTCACGGGAGGAGATTGCTATCTTTATCCTGCAGAGTCCAGTGGCTTGAGAGGCACCACTTTGGGTCAGCAGTGCAATTCTCTATGGCCTAGGCCCCCAGAGCTCCCCTGCGTTATTGTGTTGTTCTGTAGTTGAGTGGGAACACATTCAGTCCCCCAGTGGGTTTTCAGAGGCTATAATCTGCAAAAGAAGAGATTGCCCATCTTCTTCCCTCTGAGCTGCTTGTAGATTTAAACAGCAAGAGGGGTGCGGCATTTGCGTTGGTCCTGCTGCTCCCTATGGACTATGACACCAGAGTTGGTGTATTTAGTACATGAACTGAAAACCAAGTGTCAGCTTGGCTTAATATAGTTCAAACCACAAGTCTGTATTCCATTTAAATCAACCATCATCTGGGCTATGTTTTCCTAGTGATAGTCATCAATCCATGTTTAGGAAAAAAATGCAACTTAAAACCAGATCCTCAAATTTCAATATTCCAAATCACTCAAGCAATGTTTAAAGAAAAACAGAAGCCCAATCTTACTGCTTTCATTCGATTTTAGTGATTGAAGTTGTGTTATTTCTAATAAAGGGTTTTTTATTTTAGTTGTCTTGGAGCATGCATAATATATATGTATCTATTTCATTATTACTCATGTATAGATTAATATAGACTAGATTTGGATGTTAATGCCATTTCTAATCTGTTGGAAATCATTGGTTATACTTTAAGACACACACACACACACACACACACACACACAGTGTCAAGTAGATTGCAACTCCATGGGTTTCTGAGGGTGAGAGGAGACTACCCAACTTGTCTCCAGAGACCAAGTAGTGTACTTGAACTGCTGAACTTTCAGTCTGCAGGCCAGGCAGACACATTACCTGCTACCTAGGGGACACACGTAGTTTGTCGCTAATCTAAAGGTGGGCAGTTTGAGTCCATCCAACAGCAAGGAGGATAAAATGCCTGAGGACCTGCTTCCCATAAACATTACAGCTGTGAAATCCCAGGGAGCGCATTTCCACTGGGTCTAACCCCGGGTCGCCATGACTCAAGAGTCCGGTGTTGGGCAAGTGGTGTTGAATTTTGCGACGTCAGGTCCAATTTCATAACTAGTCTTGCACAGAGCTAGGCAGGCATCATCCCAAGGCGGGCAGGCATCCTGGGGGGCGGGGGGAGGTCGGGCAGGCATCCTCCCCGGGCTGGGCAGGCATCCTTCCTGGGGCGGGCAGGCATCCTCCCCGGGCGGGAAGGCATCATCGGGGGCGGGCCTCCCCGAGGCCAGAGGCTGCGAGGCGCAGGGACAGAAGCAGAGGACCAGCGCCCAGAGCAGCGGCGGCGGCGGCGCCTGCAGGTACCGGGTCCCCGGGGACCGAGGAGGGTGCGGCCGGCCTCCGGGGCGAGGGGCCCGCCGCTGGGGAGAAGGCGAGGGCAGCCGGGGTCAGTGGTCACGAATCCCACCGGGTTCCAGCGAGAACCCAGAAACCCGCAGAGGCCTGAAAGCGCGCTTTGTGCACCCCGCTGCTTCGCGATTCGCCAATTAGAGTGGGCGAGACTATAATTCCGGCTTCGGATTTGCTACTCCGGTGAATGGGCGGGGACTTTCTGATCTTGAGTGGGCGGGATTGGCAGCGAAGCTGGAAAACCTGGCACAGATTCGTCTCGCCTGGAACTGGGGCCTGGGGTGAGCGCGGGACGCACCTGGACCCCTCTGCTCCTGGCTGCTTTGCTCCTTAAGAGTCTTCTTGAATGGACGCTTCCTTATCTAACCTGAATGTCCTTCTCTCTCCTCAGGCCCCCCCCCCCCCCGCCCCCGTCTCTCTTGGCCGCAATCTTATCTCACTTGATCACCCGGTCTCACCTGACTGTCCCCTTGGCTCAGCCGACCACCCCTCTGTATCTCCTTGCCACGCCCTCCCTGTCTTTCTTGGCCGCTCACCTGTCTCACCTGGCCACCCCCCACCCGATCTCACCTGACTAACCCTCTGTCTCACCTGGCAGCCCCCTGTCTCACCTGACACCTATCCCCCCTCCTGGCTGAGCCCTGCGTCCTGCATGACCCAAGGCTCACCCTTTCTCTACGCCCTGTGACCCGGCTCCCAGCCTCTCACCAGTGTCGAATCAGATTCACAGCCGCCCAGCCCAGCCTGTTGCGGTCACGGGTTCAATGGGTGCGCCCACAAATTTCAAATGAGATGTAATGCTGCCCTCATTCCAAACCCGCTCCTCACTTAACTGATGACCATGACGCACCTGAGAATTCAGGGAGCGCCCCAACTCCCTGCACAACCCCTTGTGACCAGCCCCCAGCCTGGCCACTCCCTCTGGATGAAGATGTTTCCCCCACATTTCGGCGGCCCAGGACTATGACGTGGAGTTCTGGTGGCACAGAGAGGGACATGCTTCCTGGCTATCCCAGAGGTGGGCAGTCCGCTCACGTAATGAAGGACAGCCTTCAAAACCGAGGGCGCCTATGAGTCTCACTGAATCCATGGCAGTGGGTATTTTTGATCTATGGTCAGTGGTCATCCAACAGGTTCCCCAGACATGTGCCACCCTAGTGAGCCAGGTTATTTTCCCAAAACTCTTAAAATGTTTAATGCAAACATTTGTTAAAATACCATGCGTGGCTTTCCAGATCATAAAATTGAGTCCAGCCACCTCCACTTGCTGTCAGGGGCTCAGACCATTTCAGGATCCCCAGACCGTGTGACCACAGCATCCTTCTCAGAGGACCACCAAGCCTGGCCTGTTCTTGCGTACTTTCGAGTGAATGTGCCCATAGCTGACCCTCCAGGGAGTTATCAGAGGCAGTTAATCACACGGGACTTATTTAGTCATCTTACTTCAGGGAAGCAGTTGGCAGATTCAAACTGGTTTTGCTGGGAACTGGGAATGAGGACAGTGATTTCTTAGCCTTTTCTACCTTCTAGATTGGACGAGGTGTAAGGAGGGGCCAGTCTTTGAAGAAGGACACCATGCTTAGAAAGATGGAGGGTCAGTAAAAGAGAGGAAGACCAAGGAGGTGGATTGACACAGTGACTGTAACAATGGGCTCAAGTGTCAGAGAACCTGAGGAGGTTGCAGGATTGGGCAGGGTTCAGATCAGGCCGGGTCCATAGGAGACATGCCAGAACCTGACAACAATAGAAGGTCTCAGCCTGTGACCCTGAGTCACGCCAGCCTGTGTTTCCTCGGGCACAGTTCTACTGACCCTTCTCAAAATTTGTAAGTACCTTTGAGCCTGCTCTGAGACCATCCAGCAATTCCAGGATTCCCTCCTCTTCCTAAAGCCTTAATTCAAATGTCCCCATTTAAGGCGCGTCTGCAGAATCCCTTTTGCCTCTTAAGATAACTCTCATTTGGGGCATTAGGGTGTGACCATTTTGGGGGGCCACCAGCCTGCTACCACCACCAATTTCCTGCACAGGATGCTAATGACTCAGTGACCATAAAGGGTCAAGTGCTTCTCTTCTTTGTTCTTGGTCAGATCCCCCTGATGGACCAGCTCTGTGAAGCAAATGGCACCTTTGCCATCAACTTATTGAAAACACTGGGTGATGAGAACAAGTCCCAGAATGTGTTTTTCTCTCCACTGAGCATCTCCTCTGCCCTGGCCATGGTCCTCATGGGGGCAAAAGGGAACACAGCCACCCAGATGTCCCAGGTACGTGAGCCTGTCCCATAGGAAGAGCAGCTTGCTTCTCCTGCCTCTGCAATACGGGCTGTCATCCTGCCTTGTGGTGGCCCCATGTGTCAGACTAGATCTGTGACTCCGTAGTGTTTTCAAAAGCTGCCGTTTCGAAGTAGATTGTCAGTCCTTCTCCTCCCATGTGAAAACAATGTGCATTTCATTTTTAGTTGGTTCACTTTAATGAAATTCACTCATTCATATATGTTCTATTTTATAACAATAACTACAATTGATCAATGCCCCTTTTTTTACAATTTCTAGTCAATCCTTCTTAAGTCCTTTTTTTGGGATGTCTCTGGATGCACTGGAGTCTCCAGCCTTTGTACTAACAGTTGACTGGTGGGGTTTTTTTTGGGGGGGGTGATCACTGCCTGCAGCACATCCAGGGACCCCAGCTGGGGAGACCCCTGCAGTGTTTGCACACACAGTTGGGTTGGGATGGTTACTCTACAGGGGAAAAAAGGAGGGCGATCTCCTCCTGTGTGATTTACTACCGTTGAAAACCTGCTGGAGGGTCAGCTGTGAGTCAGTTCCAGCTCGATGGCAAATAACCAGAAGCAGCTTCATTCTCAGGCTGACTTGGTCGTGAAAACGTCATCTAGGTCTGTCAACATCTAGAAAAGGGTTGATTAAACATTTTCATTTTGTCTTTTTTTTTATTCTTCGGGGCCATAAGGTTTATTCTACCATGCCCCCCTGGCTGGAATAAACCTGCTGGAGCAGATGTCACCGATCACCTGCAGGTGACTGACCCTCGCAGCAGCGTGAGTTGTCAAACTGAAGGTCACGCCTGCCATCTTGTGGCCACCTGCCAGAGTGCAGCAGCACGGACTGCTCAGCACAGGCAGTGCTTTTTAGATGCAATTAAGTCAGTTCTGACTCGAGGATACTGCAGGTGTTACAGAGCAGAACTAGTCCATAGGATTTTTAAAAATATCTGTAGTATTGAGAACTTAAAAATAAAACACCCCTGATTCCTTTGAATTGTGGCCTCAGTGAAGAATAGTGAACATCCCAGGGACTGCCAGATGAAGGAACCCATCTGTCCTGGAGCCAGTGCAACCAGAATGCTCCTTAGAAGCAAGGTTGGCAAGACGTCACCTCATAAACTTTGAACATGCTTGCAGGAGAGACCGCTCACTGGAGAAGGACGTCTTGCTTAGTAAATTAGAGGGTCGAGTAAAAAGTAAAGACCTCCAACAAGATAGATTGATGTAGTGATTTCAACAACGGGCTCAGACATAGCAGAGACAGTGAAGATGACACTGGATTGGGCAGGGTTTAATTTGGTTGTACATAGAGGATCATGAGAACTAACTTGATGGCCCCAAACAACAATAGAAATGATTGTCTTAAGTAAAGCAGATCTTTTAACCATACTACTGTCTGATGTGCTTGAACTGCTTTCAGGTTAGCACTGTACTACAGACTCTTTGGCCACCCAGAGAATGTTCTGTGTACGTGACAAACCCCCTCACGAAGAATAATCTAACCCCCCAATGCCAAGCGTGGTGAAGAGAGTGGGAAAGCCGGTGCTAGACCGTTCAGCCACGTTCCCTATAAGACGGAAGGAACCCTGTGTGATGTTCAGTTCTGAGCTTTTCTTGGCGACAGCTCAGAAGCTGGGTGGAAAGATAGTGTGGACAGTTGGTGGTGGTGTTTTTATTAACAGGCACTTTGCTTGAACAAAGATGAGGCTGTTCACCAAGATTTCCAATCGCTTCTCGCTGCAGTCAACAAGCCCAGCTCCCAGTACACGCTGAGAACTGCCAACAGGCTCTTTGGAGAAAAGACGTGTGATTTTCTGTCAGTAAGTAGTATTCAGTGATGGGAAGGGCATGGGGAATGAGAGGAACATTGCAAAGGAGCCACGAATAGGAGACAAACTGCCCCTGAAGTGTGTGCTTGGAATTATGCTTCTGTTGTTATACTTTTTCAGATTACTTCTGAGTTAGGTCTTTATTTATGAACTTTTTGTTTTGATTAGGGTGAAAGTTTGCAGAGAAGTGTGTTTTCCCTTCAACAGCTCATGCATATTTTTTTCTCTTGAAATTGATTGCAATCGTGCAATATAACAACACACTTCTCACATCATCCTTGTTTTTAATATTTCCATTGGTCCTTCTTTCTTTTCCTACTTTATTTCTGAGCTTTATCTCTGGGAAAATGCTGCCCTTTTGATCTCACATAACTGTTCAATGGCGTGAGTACCTCTGTGGTGTGTCAGCCCATATATGGCTTGGCTGTAAGTTGAGCTGTGGGGGTGAATTCAGGTTCAGATTCCAAAGATGACAAAGGGTCACAGTCTTGGGGATTGCACTTGTCTCCATTGGACCTGTAAGCCACTTGTATTATTTTGTGGTTTGCTCCACATTTTTCTCCCACCTTAACCAGTACCTTGTCTAGTGATCGGTTTCTGAGTGGTTGATTGTGGTAGCCAGGCACCACCTACTTCTTCTGGTCTCAGATTCTTGAGGCTCGAAGTGCAAGGCCCATTAATCCTTTGGATTAATATTCTTTTATTTCCTTCACTCTTTTCTGATAGGGAATGACCAGGCCTTAGGCTGAGCGTTTATCTCCTTTGAAAATGAATTCTTAGTGGTTCTGATAGCCGCTTCTCTGTGGTCCATCTAAACTTGTCCACAGTCCCAGACCAAAGCTTCCTTCTCCCTCTCCTCTCCTAATCGTTCAGTGACCTCAGGGTCCAGCATACTGCACAGGCATCCTAGCATGCCCCACTTCTGCTGGTTCCAACTACATCAAACTCTTAAGGGCTTTTATGTGTAATCCCCTCTTCTGAACTGCTCTTGCCAGGGCTCTGATTTTCACTGTATCGTATACAACCATCAGTTTAATCACTTTCTAACTGGCCTGTTGGAGCCTGGCCTTGCCCTTCCCTCTGTTCTCATAAATCCACACTACATTCTGAACATAGGTATTGTTGTTAATGCTTCTGCATAGTCTTCCTAAAGTAAAATCTGCCTCTTATTACTTCTGCATGCAGCTCAGAGTACCTAGTCTAGGAAAACAGCCCAATATGCAATATGTGAAATCCAAATTAACTCTCCCGTACAATATGCAGGTTGATGGTATTGTGAGATTAATGCTTCTCTTACTGGGTGGGAGTTTTCAGTCTTCTCGAAGACTCAGATATCTCCTGCCTGCCAGTGAATGGTCCACTGGGGGGCTGTCTGCTCTGGGTGTAAAAACTTCAGGGATGATTCAGGATCCTTCAGCTGGTTGGGTCTTCCACTAGTGACTCCAGGAATCTCCTGGCTGATTGATGTTCATTTTTGTATGTCAGTCTGATTTTTACTCCTGTTCTTGGAGAAGACTGGGGGGAATGGGACCACTCTCTATCTTTCTTAGTTCTTCTTCCTTATTTTCTCTTTGAGATCAGGGGGTGGGTGGCCGATGGCAACCAGTTGTCAGGCATGTTATCCTGAAACGAAGGTATGGGTGATGTATCTCTGAATTTGAATGCATTTCTGACTCTGATTTGGTCCCAACTTATGTTTCAACGCATGCTTCATGCCACTGTGTTTTTCCTAAAGCCCTCTCTTCCTGACTCTTTCCCTCTCCTCCTGCTCTGAACTCTAGACCAAAGACCTGCCTGCTTCACGTTCTTCCAGGTTACCATGATGACCCAGATCTAAAATGCTTGTCCCTTTTGGACAACAGGAAAGTTATCACTTTCTTGCTTGACTAATTTTCTTATGCAGCCTTTCTGTCATACACCAGTTATGTTTTAGACACCATCGTAGGTGCTGGTGATTTAAAATAAAAGAGTGAAAGAGAGTTTAAACATATTGTGGCTAAGAGAGAAAACCATAGAACAATGCCTGGTACAGAGTAGGCAGCTTCTCTCTCCCTGCCTCCGCCTCACATCTGCAGAGCTCTCTCTTGGACTTCATTGTTGTTGTTAGTTGAATATATGACTGAGTCTTAAGCCTGTCTAGAAATATGTGAAAAGAACAAAAATCAAAGTGTTTTTCCAAGTTGTGACCACCCTGTGGAACGGGTCCCAACTCAGTGCTTTTCCTTGGAGGCCTTTAAGGAATCCTGTCAGCAGTTCTATGAGGCTGAACTGGAGGAGCTGCCCTTCTCCAAAGATGCAGAAGAATCCCGGAAACACATAAACGACTGGGTCTCGGAGAAGACAGAAGGTGAGGGGATTGACTATGTGCAGACGCGGGGTCACAGGGGAGAGAGGCTGAGGGCGCTGGTGTGTGGCCCGGTCACCAGAGGACTGACTGTGTGTGTTGTTGGTTGTTGATGATTGCCACACTTCCAGGCTCACAACACAGTTCTGTTGTTCCTCTTGGGCGGGTCAGATCACAAAGTGTAAATGGTATTTAAAGCTATTGTTCAAATAGTAGATCTTTCCCCTTCTAGATAGGACAGGGAACCCCCTGAACAATGCTACCCCTTGGGACCCTTCATATCTTAGCTTTGGGAGGCCCTCTTACTGTACTCTGAAGACAGAAGTACATTCAGCTAGAACAGTTCATGTTCTCTCTTGTGGTAATTCGAGTTGCTCTCTTCTTTCATAATAACTCTCTCCATCTATTTTAACTTGGCAATGACTGAGGGGAGTGATCCACTTGGAATTTGCCCCCAACTCTTTGTCTGTGAACTTCCTGTTGAGCCTGTGAGTCCCCTTGTCCATGTCTTCTCACCAGAGACACATTGCTGCTGGCTGTCCACTGGGGTACAGAGACAGGGAGAACACACTTAATCGAGGCCTTCGGATTGTGGTGCTGGAGAAGAGTCCTGAACATACCACAAACTGCCAAAAAAACAAATAAGTTTGTCTTGGTGAGGGTGAAACCAAGTTTCTCCTTGGAGGCTAGGGTTTTGAAACTCTGTTTCACATACTTTGGACACATGGGCAGGAGGGATCCGTCCTTGGAGAAGGACACCACGCTTAGAAGGGTGGAGGGACAGCACAGGAGAGGAAGACCCCGGGTGAGATGGATTGATACAGTGACTGGGACAATGAGGATAGGTGTGTCAGAGGCAGTGAGACTGGTCAGGACAGGGCAGGCTTCAGAGCTGCTGTATATATATAGGGTTGCTATAGGTTGCAGGCGACTCGACGGCACATAACAGCAACAACAACAATAACAACATAGTTAACACGTAATTGTGGGACTTCTGAAAATAATCTACCAAACCAAAACCCCCAATGCTGTTGAGTTGTCTTCCCACCCTCCCTCCCTCCTTTCCTTCCACCCTTCCCCTCCTGTCCATCTGACATACACTAGTACACACCCCAGGATGTTAGAGCTAGGAGCAGCTTTGCGGTCATAGTGTCCCCACTCAGTTGGCAACTCAACTGGGGTCCCTCCATCCCATTTTCCCCAGTTTTACTCCATCATCTGCTTTGGTAGCTTTTAGTTTCTAACCCTCTAATAGCAATAAATGTTTCCATCTCCTCTAAAGGGAAGATTTCCGAGGTGCTGGGTCCTGGGGCCATCGACTCCCTGACGAAGCTAGTCCTCGTGAACGCGATATACTTCAAAGGAGAGTGGAAGGAACAGTTTGACAAAAAATACACAAGAGGAATGCCCTTTCATTGCAACCAGGTGAGACAATATCCAGATATTCTGCTTCTTCCTAAAGTAAAAGAGATGGGAAAGATGCTAAATGGGGGAAATTATAAGACTCACTTGACCTATTTTTGCATGAGTTTCAGGCCCCTGCGTGTGTTTTCTTGAAGAATGGGAAAATTTGTATAGATAATTGCATTTGTATGGATAATTGTGTTTTTTCATGCTTGACAAATTTGCCTTCTATCTCTGGTTATTTGGGTTGAAGTTTCTAACATTCTAGGAATGTGAGTGTGATGCTATCAGGACCTGTGTATGTTTAGACATTTTCTTCATGTTTCAAGGACAACCATGTATGTTTGTTGCTACCCAATTGCAGACTGGGATTTTGAACTGGTTCCAGATTGTTCAGCAGTTGTTATCATAAAGAAGAGCAGCGTATACATTGCATGGCAACCAAGTCTGTTTCCTGGAGTTGTTAGTAAGTGCCATTGAGCCGTAGGCAACTCATAGCGACCCTATGAACGAAAGTCCTCAACATTTGTGTGACTTTCATCCTTTCTCCAGGTTCATAGGGTTTCCTGGAGGCAAGCTATTTACACAAGTGGATGCCACTCCTGCTTCCAAGCTTCTTTTAATCGGGGAGCTCCACCAAACACTTTTCGCCATGGGTAACCAGTAACACATTTGACACATCAGTGTCACAGTATTCAGCTTCATAGCAACAGCAAGTTTCCTCTGTATGACAAGTGGACACACCAGGGCTATACCACCTAGAAGAATGTTTGACCAAAAGCAATGAAAAACAGGCCTGAGGGCCGCAGATTAAAATTCACCCCTTTTTGTCTTGGTAGAATCACTTTCCGTCCATTAGGCCAACCGATATCTCTCTATGTTGATGTTGTTGTATTTAGACCCAAATAGGAAACGATTGTGCCCCAATCAAAAATGGCAGCCTGATCACACTGCTTTGGATATGTGTTCTCTTCAAAGTCTTACAAACAATCCAAACTACCACCTCAGGTTTCTTGAACTTTCAGGATAAAGGGCTGTGGCAAAATTTTTGGAAAGCAACATTATTAGCAGAGATTTAGGGGAAACACACACACACGGTCATAGCAGTGAGTTTAGGTACCATCTTTGAATGGGGCATATTTATATTTCACTCAGGTCCAAACCCCAGCAGTAGACTTGGTTGCTAAATAACACATCCGTGGCCACTGTTTATGACAGTAGTTACTGATCTTTTTTGAGCTCATTTGAAATCTTATTCTAAATACAAGGAGAAAACCGTAATAAACAAACAAAAGACAGCACAAGCAGACATTAAAGCTAACCTGGTGAACACTAACCTGTACACTTATTTTGAATGTGGTGGTGCCCAGGGTTATTAGCTTGAACTTTGACCTCCATGAACCTAATAATAGCACATTTGATTCCAAGTTTAAAAATGGCTAACGTTGCATTTCTTATCAAGGTCCCTTTCCCAAGAGAATGAAAGTCATAAACCCAATTCTAGAATTGGACAATTATACTGGATTAAGAAAACAAAACAAAACATCCATTTGGGTCATCTTTCTAACTAGTCACTTTAGTCCAAGGCCAGAATATTAACGAATCCTTTTTAAATTTAGGGGAATGGTTTTGATTATACACTTCACAGGGTGCTTTTCTGTGTATCTTCTCAAAAGAAAAGAACAAAAATTCCTTCCAAAACTGTAGCAGTGGGCTCAAGTATGTCAGGCAGGATCGGAGAGGGCTCTGGCCTGCGGTTGTAGGATTGAGGGGAGACATACTTGACTATATGGCATTTACTTTGTCCACCCCATCGTCTCTCACTAGATATTTGATCTGCTCAAACAACAGCGTTCTGTACTCAATACACATGCAGGCTAATGAAGACCTTGTGTCCATAACATAAATAAATCCACGGAAGTAGCAATTCTCCGACATTTGTTCCTTAGGGGCTCTCTGAGTTAGCAGGATGTGAACTGGGGTAAAGTGTGCTCAGCTTCTCGCCATCCCCTTTCCACTTGCTGTTGTCATCAGGACAAGAAGACTGTGCAGATGATGTTCAAGAAGGCGGAGTTCCGGCTGGGCTCAGTGGACGAGGTGCACGCCCAGGTCCTGGAGCTCCCCTATGCCGGGGAGGAGATGAGCATGGTCATTCTTCTTCCTGAAGAGGGCATTGATCTCACCCAGGTACGTCCTTGGTGGTGGACCCTGCCTGTCTGCCTCCAGTCATCGGCAGAGAGCATTTGAAGAATCTCCAAAGGGCTTTCGTCTGTATGGACTCAGTACTGCCATTGTGCGGCCCAAGTCAGGCAGGCTTTCGTTGTGTTGTTCATAGCTTTGCTAGGAGATGGAGCTGATGTGAACCCCACCTCACAACCCACCACGTAGCACTGAGCCAATACTGCGGCTTGTCCTATGAATATGTGTACACATCAGGCTGCTAACCCAAAGGTCAGCTGTTTGAGTCCATCAGCTGCTCCTCAAGAGAAAGATGTACAATCTCCTCCCGTAAAGGGTTATAGCCCCATGAATCCCAAGGAGTGTCACTGAGTCAGGACGGAACTGACGCAGGCAGTGACCTTGGCTTTTGGTTTGGTGCATAAATGTCATCTGTTGGTGATACACTCACATGTTTCCTGTGTGTATATGTATCACCAGTTGGTTCAGAAATTTTCTGAATTAAAACCCATTAAAATTAAGTTAGGCATATGATCCTTTCTTAAAATCTCTGCTTGTCCAGGATGATTCCTCATTTACTCTTGTATCCACTAGACAGGAGGAAGATGAGAATTGGGGGACAAGGAAGCTTGGTGTATAGAAGGAGAAAAATAGCTGTAAATTGTGTTAAACTAGCCCTGACCTCTAGTTGAATGTGGCCAGTGCAGAGGGGGTTGCCCATCTGTGGGTGGACAGGTGGGTATTGTCATCTAGATGTTCAGAGTCAAGTCTTGGTTCTTCCAGGTGGAAAAAGAACTTACCTATGATAAGTTCAGGGCTTGGACGAGCCCAGAAAAGATGCCAAGAAGGAAGGTTCAAGTTTTCCTCCCTCGGTTAAAGCTGGAGGAGAGTTATGACTTGGAGTCTTTCCTACGGAGTTTCGGAATGACGGATGCTTTTGAGGAAGTCAAGGCTGACTTTTCTGGGATGTCAACTAAGAAGAAAGTGCCCGTGTCCAAGGTTGCACACAAGTGCTTCGTGGAGGTCAACGAGGAGGGCACGGAGGCAGCTGCGGCCACAGCGGTGGTCAGAAATACCCGGAGCATCAGCCTGGAGCCCAGGTTCTGTGCAGACCACCCCTTCTTGCTGTTCGTCAGGCATCACTGTACTGGCAGCATCCTCTTCTGTGGCAGGGTCTCATCTCCGTGAAGACAAGATGCCAGGCACCAAGCGGGTCACTGGGGTTCAGTGTAGAATAAAGCGTGTGTGCCCAGCCGTTTGTGATGCTTTGTTCTGGGCATGTGGTGGCTGCGGGGTTCAGCCAGCTCCAGAGGTGTGGCCTTTGAGGCGGGAAGCTGAAGGCCGGTGTTGAAGCGCTTTCAGTTCCTGACTTCTCAGTGGTCAAGTCAGGCACAGGCTTCATGCATCTCCTTCCCGATCTTCAGGGAGCGGTTTCACGAGTGTTCACCACACCACACATTCCACTCCTTGGTCTCGCTGCAGTGTCTCCTTCAACCCGCCACATCGTCCTACAGAATCAAAGCTTTTATGCTTGCAGCCCCTTATGGGGACAGGGTACCCCTTAGAGGAGGTAAGGCTTAAAAAACGAATTTAGATTCATTTTTAATCTAAATTGTTGTTGTGAATTGTTTCACATCTTTTACCACATTCTCACGTGAAAATGTTCAATAGTCAGCATTGGAAGCCCGTGTTTACCCTGCTTGTTGGGTCATCTACACTGAGAGCTGGGGGCTTCTCAATAGTTCTTCCTTACTCTACACATTACCTTCCAACCTCTCCATCTAGGTTTATCATTTGTGATTATATTAGCAGCACCTCAAGGTTCATGAACTGGCCCTCCTGTTCCTCTGTCCTGAGCTGTTCTCACAGCAAGCCCACTGCCTGGGCCAGAGCCACCAGGAGGCATCAGCCACAGGTCTTGCCATTAACACAATCAAAGGCCCATAACTCTGGGGACAATGGAGCCACTAGCTTAGAGAAGCAGCTAAGGTGGCGTGCCTAACCTCCTTGGGCGTCACACAGCCAGCCAGTCAAGGCCATGCACCTTGGTCCCTCATGAAAATTCCTCTTCATACCTTCCTTCCTTCTTAGAGGAACTGTTAGAAGTCCAAGACTGGCAGGCAGGGCTCCGAAGCATGCCCTGCTGTACCTGGCACACCCTTCCCACTGAAATGCACACAGGAAGTACAGAAGACCCCTGTCAGCTCCGACCAGCAAGGGCTTTTTGTGAATTAGTCACTCAGATGGGCTCCCGTACATCCCTGGTTCAAGGAACAAGGACCCACCTGCGTCCACTTTTCATTCTATGACTGAATAAGAGAACCTAAGTCATCCCAAATTCCACTACCTATCAGCTGTGAACAGTGATGAGATGATTTCCTCCCTTGACTCTGCCACGCTCGACAGCCCAGCCCAGTCCAGCCTGCCGCTGTCACATGGATTCTGACTCCGTGACCTTCTAGGACACAGCAGAACCCCAGGATTTCCCAGGCTCTGAGCTTTATGGGGCGAGTCTGCCACTTCTTTGTGGATAGGATGATGGATTACAACATCTATAGTTCAAAGTTGACTAGAGCTCTGAGAACACTAGGAAGGCCGTCCCTTGTTACTGTTCACAGTCTTTTGTTGGTGGGAGAAGACACTGTTACAGAATGCCCTGAGCCGTGTCCAGGGGCTGGTTGATTCTCAGCAGGTCTTTGTGCCAAGAGAGGTCCTGTGAAGACTGTGCATTCCTGAGACACTTGGTTGGTGAGAGCACCTGAGCCTTCCAGGAGATAGCCTGGAGTTTGGTCAGCTGGTCTTTGTGAGGAAGGAGCTGGTCTGTTTAGCTCTGTGATGGTGGCCTTGTGGGTCATCTTCGAGACCCCTCCTCTGAGTGCCCTGGCCTCCAGTTCACCTACGGGGGAGGGAGTGATGAGAGGCAGGACTACTTGAGAGTCTCTGTCCTCAGCAGGTATGTGAAGCTCCAAAAGAGTTGACCTGAGTATGAGCTTCCTACTGCTAAAATCCATGTATGGACCCTTCACAGAGATTCCATCAGCTCTGCCAGCCACCCTGGGGGTTTGGGGTCTACCATGAGGGACTGGGGACTGTGGGGAAGACTCGGATTCCATTGTACTCTCCTTGGTAGTTACAGAACCGAATTAACTTTGCTTGTGACATCAAGTTAATAGGTCACCAACATCATTGGATCTTAACTAACAAGCTCTAGGTCACGAACAAGTCGGCTGCCTTTCAGCTCTCCAAGACACAGCAGCAGAAAGAGATAGACAAGCTGGGAAGCACTCTGTAAAGATCTATGAGTCTCATTACTGAACAATGAGGTTTCAAACGAGGAGAGCCAGGAGCCCAGGGAGCACAATGGTTAAAGTACTTGACTGCTAATTGAAAGGTCTACAGTTCAAGCCTACCAGCCCCAGAGAAATGAGGCCTACCACAGCCTTGGAAACTCTACGAGGCCTATCTATTCTGTATTATTACAGGCTCACTATGAGTTCCAAGGGAGCTCTGGTGACTCAGTGGTAGCGAGATGATCTGCTAACCCAAAGGCACACAGTTCGAATCTACCAGCTGTTCCATAGATGGGCAGTCTCTTCCTGTGTGAGTTACCGCCTCTGAAAATGCACTGGAGGGTCAGTGATGGTTTGGTTCCACGTCACTGCTGTAAACAAAAACGAGCGTTAGCATTTACAGCAGTGGGGGCTTTTAAAAGGAGATGGATGGGCTTCCCACGAAGGAACATATATGGCCAGATGCTGCTCGGGAGGGTGGAGGGGTGGTGTGTCACATCAACAGCCTTCCTCCCAGAAGGTTTAAACATTTAACCATTATGCTCCCAGGGCTACAGAGAAGCCCTGCAGTAAGTGCATTCGGTGAAGAGGTGAGGATTATGTACACTTCTTGGACCTTCTGGGTGTGCGTACAGATGACTTCTCTCCACAACACTGGCACCAGGGCCGGAGAGAAATCCATACTGCACCGATTCTTGACTGTAAAGAGGAGAACGGAAGGGAATGAGATGGGTGAGCACAAGAACCACAGCAAAGGGCTTAGACCAGCGACAACTGTGAAGCTGGTTTAGGGCTGGGCGTGTCTGCTCTTTTGTACCTGGGTCATTTGAGGAGCTGAGAATCAACTGAGTGGCTTTGGACCAGGATGACAGGCACTCTACCTTTCCTAAACCACGAGATGACCTTGGCTGTAAGATGCATTCTTTTCTGTGTCTCTTTGAAAAGAAAAACTTTGCCGATTGAATTATTATATACTGTTTCCTTTCACTTGAAGACTCTTTATTATGGGAAGGCAAATTTCATACTAAATATTTGTAATAAATGAATGCTATTTCAGGATGGAATTCACCCTGAGGCACCAAGACAATCCCTAAGCATTTACAGGACTCTTGCATTGTATTTACTGACCCCTCCCTCCTGAGTCAAGCAGGTTTCTATAGAAAGAGCTTATTTCATTTGCATTGAATTATCTTTGTGATTTGCTCCCTGGCAATTTTCAATAAAGACACCGGGAAGCTGGAATCCATCTGGAGCTCTGGTTGTGGAGAACGGTTCACCTCTTGCTTTAGCCCTTTTTACTTATTCGTTCTTGGTGTTCTAACTCATTAGTAACACTCATAAAAATACTTTACCCTTGGTCTGCAACATTCTATCTTATGAATAGGCAAGCATGCTTTTAGATGTATTTTAGATCGTCTTTGCTCATGAAGAGAACAAAAATATTTGCAAAACAAATGACAAAACAGCCCTGGGATAAATTCAGATTATCCTAGTGTGTGAGAGCTGCAGGTAATCTTTGGTGTTCCTGGGTTTACAGATTCAGCCACCTCTATTATCACATCCTTGGCATGTGTTTGCTTCTTCCTCTTTTATGCAACACCACTCTGAAGGAATTAGGGTTACTTAGAAATACCCTCATTACCATAGTGATAAAATTCTCAAAAAAAAAGACAGTTGTTTGCCCAGATAGGTCACATTCTTAGGCATGGGGTTAAGAAGGCAGCTTGCCTTTTTGGGGTATAGTAGAAACCACAACGGCTGGTTTTCCAAACTAACGATCACCAGATCTTTCTTCCAAGATGCCTCTCGGTGGCTTTGAACCAAAGACCATTTGGTTAGCAGTCGAGTTCATGAGCTGTTTGTGCCACTCAGGGACTTTATATTTTGGGGAGACACGTTCAAGTCTTAACAGGGCCTTTCTTTCTTTGGATCCTGTAATATTTTCATTTTGCAGACATCTGTTTCTAGAATGTACCATGCCTTTCTTCACTCTCCATCATTCCGCCCATTATTTTTATGGAATGGACAGCTGTTTCCTCTGATTCTACAACACATCAGACAAACCTCACTGCAAACAGCATGGGTCTATACAATGCCCTTTCTAGCTGCATTCATGAGATGGTGAGGAGGTGGGCTGCAGGCAGGCAGTGAGTTACCGGGCACAGCATAGAATTGATAGAATGAAACATGACAAAGCCCAGGCTCCAGCATCTCATGGACTTGAACTTCTGCCTTGGTTAGGATGACCTCAAGTAACAGTGTAAGGGTGAGAATGCCTCCTACCCTCTGCAAGGTGAGAACAGCAGAGGCTGACAATTCAGAAGTCACTAACCAGTTCTCTGACCTTGAACGAGTCCTACTCAGAGGGAATCTCCTCACTCACCATGAAAGGGTTTGCCCAGTGGATCCTCGGGGCTCCAGGCTCTCACTGTCTCTAATAATTACACAGCACAAGGCTGTCCTGGGCCCTGAGATTTTCATCACTTTGTAAGCTCTTGTCATTTCAAAGTGTCTTTCCTTGTTGGGAATCGGGGCTGCTCTGCGCGCTTGTTCTTTCTGTCCCATTTTCGTTCCTCTCAAGGCTTTGATGACCATTTCCAGTGAGAGCACGGGGAGCACAGCCACATGCTTCCTGTTAAGGCTTGTTTCATCTTCCTCCTTTGTCAATGTAAATGCTGCTATTTGTCATTTCACCATTTTCCTGTGACACTTCACTCATTTGGGTTCTTTGATGTCTCTTCACACTTTGCTCATCTTTCTCCAGGGCAGCTTCTGGGTGCACAAAAAGGGTTAGGGTGTCCTACTTAAGTCTGAATGAGGTCTCCGGCGATGTTGTTCTCCCCTGAACACAGAGGACATCCAATTAAAGCACAAGGGTAAGGCTTGGAAAGACACTGTCTGGTCCGATCTCATCTATGGGACATGACTGTGTGTTCTCACAGAGAGGGGCCAGTGACCCAACTTCCTTCAGAGTGGACAGGGGACCCAGTGCTCCCTCCCCAAGGAGGGGTGGCTGGGCAGCCCTCTCTCTCTGGGGAGCAGTTCAGAGGCTAAGCACCCAACAAAGTCCTCAGCTGGGAGGGGCCTTGCACATCCAACAGGCCACACAATCTTCCAGAAAGTGAATAAAGGAAACATGCTTCTTGGAGTTTGGTCCCCAGAGGAAAAAGCTCCTCAAAGTTCATATTTGCTGCATCTCGGGCTCCCTCTGGTGGCCAAGATATTGCCCTGCAGTGCATTAGAGAGTTTTGAGAACTTGCTTTGTGGCCTCACTCTGTTCTTCTGAGATGCTTAAAACAGAGTCAGGACTTGGGTGAGGATAGTTGAGTCCTATGTGAATCCTTGCGTGATGTGGAAAATGCTTTAAAAATAAGCAGGCATAATTTTGAGGGGATAAACCCTGCCTGTAAAATGACCTTTTTAGCGACGTGACTTTTCATTCTGTTCGTGAAGATAGACTTGTGTATAGATCCGTGGGTCAAGCAGACCACTTGGTAATTAACGGTGTTGATGAGTGTGTACTAGGCTTTGTATTCACGCTTTCTGTTCACGAACTAATTGAGTCTTTCTGGAATCCTGATGAGCCTAAGACTATCTTCTCCATTAATAAGAGACTTAAATAATTGGCCTTGGATTACACCCTTGTTAGAGATCGAGAAAGTCCCTGTGCGTCCTCAGTGGGGCTTTCCTGCGGCACCTGAAGCTGTGGGGGTGGAGAGCTGCCTCTGTGGGAGCTGAGGACACACTGGAGAAGGCCTGCAGCTGGGAAGATGAGCAAAGTTAAAGAACTGTACACACAGTGGATGCTGTCAGGTGTCAGCAAATTGATTTCCATGTCAAAATTCCTATTTCAGACTTAAAACCACCTGCTAGGGATCCTGGGTTTAAACCATTTATCTCTGGTGCCACTAGAGACCCATCATCGGTCCATCCATCCCCCTGTGCTTGCATCTATGTATCCGTCCATCCATCCATCCATCCATCCATCCATCCATCCATCCATCCATCCATCCTTCCATCCATCCATCCCCCTGTGCATGCATCTATGTATCCGTCTGTCCATCCATCCATCCATCCATCCATCCACCCGTCCATCCATCCATCCATCCATCCATCCATCCATCCATCCATCCCCCTGTGCATGCATCTATGCATCCATCCATTTGTCCATCCATCCATCCCTCCATCCACCTGTCCCTCCCTCAATCCCTTCTTCCATCCATCCATCCAATGGGAAAAATAAATATCGATTACTGTGGAGCACATTTTGACTCAGTGACTCTGCAGGACAGAGAGCTTCCCATGGCGCCGTTAAGGCTGTGACTCCGTATGGAGGCAGGCTCTGTCATCCTCCATCTGCAGAATGACTGGTGGGCTTGACAAGCCCGTCTTCGGTTAGCAGAAGAGCGTGTCAATGCTCTGCTACCAGAGGAGATGGGGAAATCCTGTGGGGACCATAACCTGCCAGAACTCTCCTGTTTCCCAAGTCTCAAACATTTCCTGCATGTGAAGTTGTAATCATACCCTTTGCCTATTGTTCTTTATTTGACTATTCCTTTTCTGACATAAGCCTTAAGATTTAAGCCTTACTTTTGATTATCATATGTGTGGGGCAGCCCTGGGGGTGTAGCCTGTAGAGAGTTGCTCTACAAACACAAAGCCAAACACCTTTGGAGGTTCAAATCCATGAGAAGCTCCTAGGGGAAAGATGGGCAATTTGCTCGCATTTGATTTACAGTCTTGAAAACACAGCGCAAGGTTGGCTATGTGTTAGTCTCAAGTCCATGGCAATGAAATGTAGTATGCACGCAGGTAAACAGACACAGAGCAGCACTGGTTAAACTATGATTATAAAGCTCTGCCTCATTAGAACCACATTACAAATTACACTCTACTTTCCCAGGTTGTTTTATTTTTCAGATGTTTAAAAAGCCAATACTATAATACCTAATCACATACCCCTTTTAAACAGTTCTCTCCCTCATCTGTTTCAATGCAGTATACATAATTTATCCCCTCCTTCTCGGTCTTCCCTCAACCTCAATGACAGTCCCGTTTTACAACAGTGGCTCTATGCAATATTTGTCCTTTTGTGACTGAGATATTTCACTCAGCATAGTTATTATTGGCATGACAGGAGTCCAGAGTGAAAGCTGCACACCAGAGTGGACCTGGGGGGAGGGACTGTGTAACAATGAAAGAATTTTTCTTTTACTTTTCAAAGAGAAGAGCGAATTGGTGGAGAGAGGGGTAGGCAGGGAGGAAAGTGCAACAATGAATTAATGGAAACCCTAAGTCTCTGTAAACGTTCATTAAAATAAAATAAAATAAATTTAAAAAAAAGCCAAGACTACAAGCAGTTTGCAGAGAGCACCACATGGTGGCACTGGTCGCCTTTAGGTAGTGGGATGAGAGCCCTTTTCCGTTTCCAGCAATCTGGACAGATGGCAACTTTTTCATTAAAAATGAATAAATAAGTAAACAGGCTCAGGCCAACCAGGAGTGGATCCATTGGAATTCAACGAATATTCTTGCTTTTTAATTTTATTATTGCCCCCAAACTTAACAGTAATTAACTTTTGGGTTATTTCAGAAGATGCGTTCTTGATCAAATCTCCCCTAATTAAAAATTTAAAATTCCTCTTTTATTACATCGAAATCATCTTGGTATATTGAACAGAAATTTGAGGACTATAAAGAAGCCCTCAACATGTTGTCAAGGGTAAATCAATACAAAGGGAATTGGAATGGTTAGAATTGATTTCTTACAATTAGTAATTTGATTACTAATAGCAATTGAGCTAAAGATTGTGCCTTAGATGTTTTAAGGTCCCGACCTTACAGGTAAGGGGTGGGGGGAATCATATTTGCTGAATACTGCGTGAAGACATTGTGTTGAATGGCTTTCAACAATAAGTTTATTCATCTTGGTGCTTGCAGGGGCCCTCAAATTGGTTCCAATCATAGCAACTGCTTCACACAACAGACGAAATACTCCTTGGTCCTGTACCACCCTCACCATCTGCTGTGTTAGATCCCACTGCTGCAGTCCCTGCAACAAGCTGTCTGTGTGAGGATTCCCTCTCGGCTGTACCATGCCTGGTGTCCTTCTCTGGAAGCACGTGACATGAAGTCTCACCGTTCTTGCTTCTAAGGAGCGTTCAGGCTTTCCTTTTTATTCTTCATTCATTTGGCAGAGCAAAATATATTCACTATTCCCCACGAACAGCTACATGCATTTCAAGTGCATCGATTCTCCCCTGGTTTTCCTTATTCAATGGCCAGTTTTTGCATGGATTTGAGGTTTGTATCCTTAGTCCCTAAGAGGATGGCTTTGCTTTACATTTTTTTAAGTTCATTTACAGTCTCTTTCTCCCGATGTAATACACAGTGATCACTAGGGTTACTGTCACCCAGTGTGGTCACTCAGGTTATCAATACCTCCAACTCCTCCCATGGACTTTTCTGCTGGATCAAGCCACATAGAATTTTTAGTAATGTTTTTGTACTAAACTTATAAATGATAGTTCTCAAGTACCATAAAATAATGGCTACAGTATTGTCATAAGAACCAGCAAAATTAAAACGATAACTTCACATTACAATAAGGTGTGCAGAGCGTAAATGTGTTTACATTTACACAGTTTTGTGTTTGTTTTGTTGTGTGTTGTTGCTTGAGAACAGAGTCACTGCTGACCATACAGGGAGTTTCCAGAGGCTGTAAATCACACGAGAGGAGATTTCCCATCTTTCTCCCACAGAGCTGCTGGTAGAGTTGATCACCTTTGGGTTGGTAGCATAGTAACTCCATACCACTAGGTCATTTATATATCCCTGGTTGCCTAGTGGTAAGGAATTGTACTGCCAGCTCCAAGGCACATAGTTCAAATCTGCCAGCTGCTAAGTAGAAGAAAGATGGGCAATTAACTCCTGTGAAATTTACTGCCTCAGAAAACCTGCTGGAGAGTCAATTATGAGTTGGTTCTAATTCGACAGCACACAGTAACAATTGTGTGTATTTAAAGTTCACTAAGACAGCAAAAGAATATAAAGTAGAATTGTTTATTGTTACTAAGAACATCAAAGTTACATTTATTTTAAAATTAAGCTTGACTGTTACATGTTAATGGATTATTATTGTTGTTGCCTTTGAGTTGAGCACGACTCATAGCAACCCTATGAACAAAAGACGTGAAGTCCCTCTACTGATATTGACATTTATCAAAGTTCATGGAGTTTCCGAAGGCATGCTGTTTAGGAAGTGGATGCCACCCCTGCTTCCAAATCTGTCATCATATGTTATTGTTACGTTATCTGCTGTCAAGGACCTCTCTAAAGTGCTAAAGAGCAACAAAGCCAATGTAAAGACTAAGGTGCTCTTGATCCAAGCCATGATCTTTTCAAATGCTTTCTATGCATCTGTAAGTATATGAATGCAGAAGGAGGAATGGAGAATTTGAGTTGTAGCATTGGAGAGAACAGAAAATCCTGCAGACTGGCAAAAGAACAAGCAAGTCTTCCTCGTAGGAAGTGAACTCAAGAGCTGCTTTGAGGCAGGAAGGGTAAGACTCTGTCTCACGTACTTTGGGCCTTTTGTCAGGAAGGCTCAGTCCCTTGGAAAAGACATCAAGATGGAAGGTCAGAGAAAGAGAGGAAGAACCTCAACGAGCAGGATGACATGCTGACCGTAACAGTGGGCTCAGCATGTTAGAAATGTGAGGATGACACAGGACAGGACGAGGGTCAGATGTGTTGTTCATAGGGGTCGTTATGTGTCATGGTTGACTCAATGGGTACCTAAAAATGATAAGAATCCACTTCAGTGATACTTTTTGTTGTGTCTGTGAACATCTTGTGTCTAGAAAAGACTGTTACCGGAGGAAACGTAAAATCACCATATTAACCTACCTCCCATGAACATATGAATAAGTACAATTTATCCTTCAAGTGCAAAAGTAAGACTTTTCACTGGAGATGCAGTAAGAGTTAATTGTTCCAAATTCTGTGTGTTATTTACCACTTACTCAAGTAAATTGTTTTCCCAAAGGGGTTTGGGGGAGGGGGCTTGCAAAACATGCTGATGGACCAAATATGTTGCCAAGATAGAAATAATGAAAAGTGTAATCAGGCCTGCAGGAGACCTTCTGATTTTCATCCTAACTAATCATTAGAGATTCTATTGCAAATGAATTTTCTTATCGCTTATCTTTAGTCAGCTCCTCTGCCAAGGGCTTAAGGACTCAATTTATCATCTCCCTTAACAGGTGCTTTGGCTGCCACGAGCCTTGGCTCCGGATTTACCCAACTGATTCAAAACAAAATTGATCCTGACTCCCAGTGTCTGCACTCTGCTTCTCACAGGCGAATGGAGAAGTGCTGAAGTCACAGTGGCTACGACACTCCCGCCACAGACAGACAACTGCTCCTCTCCCAACTTCTTCTTCCAAATTACTTATGCTCTCTTTAGAACCAATCAAACGCATCAGGGCTACAAATAACTCTTCCCTTCTTCTCTTCTGTGGACCAGGAGTGAGAAGAAAAAGACATAGCAAAAACAACTTCCAGCAGGAAGTGCCTCTACAATGTAAAGATTTAAAGCCTCCGACAAAGGTGCTGCATTTTTCAATCCTTTTGATGTATTTATGAGTCTGTTCAAAGGGTTGTTTGCTGTCATGAGGCAGAGTTGACTCTGTGGCAATTGGGTTTTAGATATGAATCTTTTATGTTGTTGTTAGGTACCATCAAGTTGGAATTGCCTCATAGCTCACACCCCGGTGTGTAGGAGATTGACCATCTCTCCTGCAGAGCACCTGGCAGATTTGAATCACATGCCTTTGTGTTGACAGCACGAGTGTTCACCACTAGGTGCCCAGAGCTCCCTAAGAGCACTGAATATCCCTTGGATTGCAAACAAACAACACCAAAACTTAAAAATAATTAAAAAACAACAACCCAACAACAAAAATCCAAACCAAAAACCCAAAAAGAAAAAAAAAACCCACAAAAAAACAAACAACAAAAACCAAAACCAACCAAACAGGTGTGTCTTGGAGAAAGCTCAGCTAGAGTGTTCCTTTGAGACAAGGACAAGAGGGCGTCCGCTCACGTATTTTGGACATGTTGCTAGGTGGAAAGGGACATTATGCATCGAAAGATGGTAGGTCAATGAAAGAGAGGAAGACCTCAGTGAGTTGGAATGACATAGTTACAGTAGCAATGTGCTTAAGTAGACAAAAAAGAATGAGGATGGCACAGGATAAGACATGATTCAGGTCTGTTATTGTTCATAGGGCTGCAGGGCGTCATACTCAACTTGATGGCACTTAACAACTGGTTAATATTTTGGGGTGGGTTTTTTTCTTCTTTCTGTTTGTTTTGTGCCTTTGAATTGGAAATGACTCAAAGATGACCCTTCAGAGGTTTTCAGAGACTATAAAGTACAGCTGGTAGATTCGAACTACCTGCTTTTGGATTGGCAGTGCAACTCTCTACCCACTAGGCCACCAGAACTCACCAAGACTATGTATATAGATAAAGACACATTTGCCACACGTTAGCTAGAACTCATAGCAACCCAATGAACAGCAGATCTGAAACTTGCCCTATCCTGCCCTCTTCTCACAATCTCTGGTATGTTCGCGCCCATCCTGTGGACGTCTTTTTCACTTTATTTGATGCTTGAACTTTCCCCCAAAACACGTATTTTTTGCAAAGATTGTCCCCTGCTGAAAACATGCTCTAAGTCTATGAGAGAAACTTTCACCCTCTGCGACTTTAAGGGACACCCAGCTTGTACTTCCTCTAACACAGTCTTGTTTGTTCTTCTGGCAGTTCATGTGATATTGAGTACTCTTCTCCAACATCCCGATTCAAAGGTGTCAACTTGTCTTCTGTAGTACTTAGCCACTGTCCAGATTTCAGAAGTGTAGGGAGGAATTGAACATACCACAGCTTGGATCGGGTAAAGCTTCGTCTTTACTCCGATTCTGTTGATCTCTAGCCCTCGGAGAGGTCCGTCCTTTGCTGCAGATTTTCTCAATGTCTTTGATTTCTTGCCTGCTGCTACTGAGAATGTTGATGGTGGATCCAAGTTAAAGGAAATCATTGACACCTTAAATCTGTCTTCCCATTGGTCATGATGCTGCCTCCTGGTCTAGCGGTGAGGATTTTTGTTTTCTTGATGATGCGATGGAATCCGTATTGAACAAGCTGTGTGTCGTTTTTGATCTTCTGCACTAAGTACTCAAGTCTTCACTTCCTGCAAGAAAGATTGTGTCATCTGCATAACACTAGTTGGTGGTGAGGCTTCTTCTAGTCTTGATGCCACATCCTTGTTCATTTAGTCCCCCTTCTTGAATGCTTTTCT
>NW_006399868.1:4116509-4165673 GCF_000299155.1 Elephantulus edwardii
TCCTATACTATATATATGTATAAACACATCACACACATGAATATATTTACAGGTAGTGTGGGCTGCCATTGACACAGTGACCCTGTGTATGACAGATCCAAACCTTGTCCAATCCTGCAATTATATATGCATGTTATTTTTGTTGTTAGGTGTCATCCAGTCAACTATGACCTTCCTCACAGCCCATTCCAGTGAGTATAAAGGCAACACTTCTCTGAGTTATCAGCTCTGCTGAAACTGCCACGCGCACGAGGGCTCAGCTCCCAGGACGCCCTGGCTGACTTCCTAGTGAATAATTCATTAGGATCACCACCAGCTTGGGAATATCCTTCTTCCTCTGATTACTTGCTTTTGTCCACCCATTTGTCTTCATTAAAGAGTTTGTTTCCTTTCAAATGCTTGTCTCTGACTTTCTCACTTCAAGTTACTGCCCCTCTTGCTTTGAGGTTTTAGATATTCTCTATTTCTTCCCAGATCAAGACTAACTACAAAGTCCCAGTGCCAAGAAAGTTTCAACCCTTAAATTGTTCTCATTAGTGAGCTGTAACCAAATGCCATAATATGCAATCTTGACATTAAGAGTGTGTTGCTGTTATTGTTAAATGCTGTCATAGTGACCGTAGGTACAACAGAAGGAACACTGTTCAGAACTGTAACATCCTCTGTTGCAGCTGCAGTGTTAATGAATCATGTTGACGGTCCTCGTCTGTTTCAATGGCCTTCTACTTTACCAAAGATGATGTCTTCTCCAGGGATTGGCCCCTGATGAGAGCATGTCCATTACACATGAGATGAAGTCTCGCCATCTTGCCTTATCAGCATTCTGGTTTTACTACTTCAAAGGCAGGTTACTTCATTCTTCTGGATGGGTTCGTTGTTGGTTCTGGCCCATAGCAACCATCTTTTGGGTTTCTCTGACTGTAAATTCTCACAGAAGGAAACTGTCCATCTTTCTCCTTCAAAGCTACTGATGGGTTTGAACCTATGGCTATATTTAGTCTTTTGATTAGCAGCACAATACCCTATGGAGTATGTCACCAGGGCACCATACAGATTCAATAGTTAATGTACATTTAATGTACTTTTTATTTTCCAGAGATACTGAGAGGATGAGAATGGAGATTATTTTATTAGGTGCTCTGTTTTTTTGTTCCTGATGATGTCACCTTGTTGTGATGCACTGGATTTCTTTCATTACTGATATATTCCACTAGTGCTTAATATGATTAATAGAAAAATCACTACTTGGAAACCTCTGAGTTCATTCTTCCTAAACTTTTTCTGAAGATGGGTACCATGTTGCCAGTATCCAGTCTACTCTGAGTTTGGAAAAATCATTGTGAGTTAATTAAGTTTCTTGACTAATTTCCTTAATGGACTACAACATTTGTCATTCAGATCTATTGTTTAATATATCTCCATGTTTTCCAAGTATCTTATCACTTATTCCTGGTAAATAGCAATTCTTACAGCCTTCATTACTCCCTAATTGTTCAAATTTATCTCCTTCGTTACACCTGCTAAAGACTAATTTTTAAAATGAGTCAATTTTCCCTGCTATTTTAGAGTTATTACTATATCCCAATTCTTTTGTTTATTACAAGATTTAAATTATTCGAATATGTTTTGCCTTTGGTTTGGGAAAGAGTAAAAAAAAAATCATTTGTGTACATTTAGAATAATCCATTAAAAAACTAATGTTAGGCATTTTGGGAATGAAGGCTTTCTCCCCCCATCATTCTTTAAAATTTTTATGTAGTAACATTTCATCTCTATCTTATTAAATAAAGAAAACATTAAACAAGTTTGGCTGGCATTGGAGCTTTCTCAGCTTTGGGTTTAAGCACGTCTTACTACCCATGGAACCCAGGCAGTTCACGTTAGCAAACGGTATAGAAGTCTTTTACACCACCTCAGGGAATGCAGTCCTGAGTAATGACATTTTAATTATTTAAGATTTACTTAGGCAAATTTTGTCTTGATGGATAGCACTACTTCTCTGACTTTTTACATTTTTTAAATTTTCACTTACTGTTTCAGTATATACTTCTTAGTTTCAATATTTACATCCAAATATATTTGAATATGATATCTGAGTTCTCTGGTGCTGTTAGGCAGAGATACAAGTGATAGCGTTAGCACACAGAAATGTATTCTTTTACAGTTTACGAGGCTTGTTGTTGTTATTATGTGCCATTGAGTCATTTGCAACTGATAGCGACCCTATGTACAAGAGTTCTACACATTGTTCTATCCTGTACCATTCTAGCCATCTCAAACACACTTATTCCCACCGTTACAGTCACAGAATTGATCCACCTCATCGAAGGTCTTCCTCTCCTTTGCCACCCCTCCACTCTGCTACAAGGCTCAAATTCAGGGTACCAGCTCTAGGAGAAGGCTTTCTTTCTCTTTATCTCTCTCTGTGTTGATTCTAGATGAAGATTCTTGTTTCCTTCAGCATCTGTAGGTCACCACAATGTTCCTTGGTGATCCCCATATGTCTTGGCCTTCCTTAGTGTCAAGGAGCTACCGCAGGTAGGGACCTAACTAAAGACTCGCTCCACTCCTAGCAATTCTTTCTTGGTGCTAGTGATGTCCTCTCCTTTCTCTCTAGTGAGGTAAGAGATGGCAGAGGCCATCTCTGAGTGAAACTTTTCTTTCAAAGGTCTGGACTGTGCTACATTCCACCCTTAATCTTCTTGCGACTGATTGATCAGACCTGAGGGGATCACAGTTTCCACATTCTGTCATTACATACATGTATTTTGGGAGGTGGACCTAATTCAAGCTGTGAAAGAGAGTAAACACTAACTATTTTAAAAATATCTTTAAGGTTGTTGTTCGGATGATGGTTAGTTGTCCTTGAGCAAATTCTCGCTAGTTGTAACCCCGTCTGTTCAGGTAGAAGGTGGTTCTGCAGCAAGTATAAGGCTACGTGTCAGCTTCTATTGCATCTTCTTCATTTTTTCATGTGTGCAAAAAAGTTGTAATAATTTATTAGGTTATATTAATTTAAATGATAGCTGCACAATGTATAATTTCTCCCCCAATGATGAAGACAGTGCAGGTAAGTTGTTGACAATGACACACTCACCCTTGTTAGTAGAGATACAAATTGGCTCAGTCCTTTAGCAAAGGAATTTTGTTCAAGAACTTTAAAATGTTCATAATTCTCCATCCTGGAATTAATAGAAACAGCATTTTAAGGGAATAGACGCAAGTTAAAAGGAATATGTTCAGATATCTTTTTTAAATTAATTTTTTTGAAAAAAAATTATTGATTTTTTTGTGTGTACTATCAAATCAGATCTAATTGGCACAGGAGGAGAGTGCTCTTCTTTCTCCAGCAGAGCATCTGGTGGATTCGAACTGTGTACCTCTGAGATTGCAGTGCACAGATATCTTTTCACTGGACATAATTTCTAGTATAAAAAATTGAGACTTTCAAAATGGTTAACATTAGAGAGATACTAAAGTAAATTACAGTAAGAATGTTCAGTAAAGTACTATACAGCTAGTAAAATGGCTAGAATGAAAAAGACAGAAGCATGATAGATACAGAGAATTAAGTGTCGAATGATAAAACAGGATATGCAATTATAGTATATTACACATGTGCATGGATAAAACATATTACCTAGATTATCTATAAATAGGACTGGGCACAAAGAGTTGATTCTAACTCACTTAGTATCAGTATTTGACAGAGACCTGTCCAGTATAGTTTCCTCAGCTGGAGAGTAACCTTTCTGATCACTGAGTCTGTCTCTCAAGGCACCACTTGGTGAGTTTCAACCACCAACTTTTTGATTAATGGCCTTGTGCTTAACCATTCTCACCACCCTTCAACTAGAAAGAAATCTAAAGAAATGATATGATCCTTTTCTTCCCTCTTAGGATTTTATACATTGTAGAAGGTGGGGGTCTGAGAAGATCAATGTGATTCTTCTAATATTTGAAATAATGGGTCTTAGAAGAGATGTAAACCATAAAGGCTTTTCACAGGCTTTGTGATGGAAATCAAATGCTGTCAAATGGCCAGAATTGGGAAAAAATGTACCACCGTACAATTACAAAAAGAGGGAACTCTACTTTCAGGTGAACATCTGTGTGAATAAGGAATTTGGCACCCTGTACTCTGCCACTTTTCCACTTTTTTTCCAACCCTACTCTGGATATTGGAAAAGACTTCCTATCATCTTGGGGTTCTGGATTCACCCCTGTTCTGGCTGCAAGTAAACTATTGTTGTTGCTGGGTGTTTTTAGAAGGTCACGTGTGTCCAAACCTCCTGCACCATTTCTCCCGGTTTTTAACTTCCAGCACATTCCTCTTCTCCCTGCCCACACTGACCCCCTCGGTCCTGCCTCCATTTCTCCTCCTGTTCTCCCACCCACAGCTTCCGGGCCGGTGCTCTCTCTAATTCCATCTGGAGCAGCAGATTACTGTTCCTCACAGCTCCTCTCAGGACTGACAGTTTATTAATGACAAACAAAACAAACACCCACAAAACCAAAACCAGAACAAACACACAAACATGTCAGAAACTCTCCTCACAGAAGCCGACTGCCAAGCCTCTCGGGTTATGAAAGTCCTGCTTCCATCTTGGAGTTGCAGGCCTCACTGGATCATAACCAGTTCAATCCAGCTTCCACAGAGCTGGTGAAGCCCTCATTTCCTTCAGGTGTTCGCTCAACAAATGTGAACTTGAACACAACCTTCTGATGTGGATGAAACTTCATCTTTCATACGTTACCCCAGTCACTTTCAACCTAATCCTCAAATTCTACTTCTTAAGGTTGGTGTATTTTGGTTCAGCTTTGAAGTCTAGTCTTACTTTTAGCCACAGAATCGTAATAGCACGTGGATGTTCAGCCCAAGATTGCTTGACGGAGGCTGTGGCCCTGCCCTTTTGCATCACTTGCCAGCCTCTGTCTGCATACTGTCACCTCCGTGTAGCTGCTGGAGTTGCAGGGATGAGAGTTAAGGCCAGCTGTCCTCACAGATCCCTAGCCCTGTCCTTCTCAAGATTCCCAGGTCAACTATCCCTCACAGACTTTCAGGCCAGTTCTTCAAGATTCCTTTACCAATTCTCTTCAGATCCTAGTCAGCTGTCCCTACAGAGCCTCTGATCAGATCTCAAAAGATTACCAGGCCAGTTCTCCTCAGAGCCTCAGACCATCTCCCCTCAGAGAGTTCCAGGCAAGTTCTCTTCGCAGATTTCCAGACTAGTCATGCACTTCTTGGCTTTTCCTCCTTGATACCCTGTGTCTGGCCCCTTTCGAACAGCGTTTTCATTCTCCTCACACTTTCTGCCTGGAAATTCTTCAGGAACAGCTGGTCTATGGCTGCCTCACTGCCACTTCCAGCTGGTTACTGCTGCCTCTGATGCTCACATTCTTCAGTCTCCGAAATATGGAACCAGAAGTACTGGATGGTACTTGACAATTATTTATGTCCCATCAGAGTGTTCGGTGTAGGTTTTCAGGAGTTGCTGTGTGGAAGTGGGAGTTCTGCGTCTTGGTGTCAGGGCCCGTAGGACTCAGGATTATTCTGACTGATCTCAGCTGAGAATGGACCTGGAGGCCACTACTTCTCATGCAACACTGGGGAGACTTTTGTGGGCCTGGTGCTTCCTTCTAGGTGAGAAGAGGCTATGTATTCGCTGAGTATTTGAAATCCTATCTGATGGGAAAAAGCATGTCTAGGGTGGCACACAGTGTTCCTGTTTTGATTGTTATTATTAGAGTGGTTGGCAGGTTCACTTACAATTTAATTCATGCTACATCAGCCATTCTGGTCCCTTAGGTATACCACAAGGAAAAGCGCTCTCTCTCTCTCTCTCTCTGTGTGTGTGTGGTCCCAGAATATCCAACTTCTAAAACAATTTGGACATTCTAGGCATCAGTTGGATGAGGTGGACTAGCTTTGACCACTTTGAATCATATAATCACATTGTATACTATGCTGGGAATGAAAACCAGAAGAAGAATGGTGTTGCATTCTTGGTCAAAAAGTCAATTTCAAGTTCTGTTCTAAAATACAATGTTGTGAGTGGTAAGATATTTTCCATATGGATACAAGGAAGACATTTTAATATTATTGTTATTCAAATATATGCTATTACATCTAGAGTCAAAAGAGGAATTTTAACATCAAGAAAACAAAAATTCTTACAACTGGACATATAGGCAATATCATGATAGATGGAGAAGACAAACTGTCGACAACTACATTTTACTTGAATTCACAGTCAATACCCTTGGTACCAGCAGGCAGGAATTCAGGAGTCATATCGTACTGGGGAAGTCTGCAGTCAGGGATCTCTCTAAATTACTGAGGAGCAATGATGTCAATTTGAAGATTAAGGTTGTACCTGATTCAGGTCATGGTCTTTCCGATCACTTGCCATGCATCTATCTCGAAGCTGGACAATGAATCAGTATGACAAAAGAAAACCACAGCCTCTGAGCTGTGGTTTGGAAAACAGCACTGAACATATGATAGACGGACAAAAGAACAAGCATATATGTCTTAGATAAAGTACAGCCAGAATGTTTCTTGAAGCCAAAGATGATAAAACTTTGCCTCACATATTTCAGGCGTGTTTCTAGGAGAGGCTGTCCCTTGGAAAGGGACATCTTGCTTAAAAAGAGGAAAGGTCAGTGAAGGAGAGGAAGACCCTCAACCAGGTGGATTGACACAGTGAGTGCTGTAATGGGCTCTAGTGTGTCTGAAAGTGTGAAGACGGCACAGGATAAGACTAGGTTCAGATTTGTTTCTCATAAGGTCACTATGGGTTGTATTCGACTTGATAACATCCAACAACAAAAGAGCACTTTGGCTTCAGAAGTCCATGCCTCTGCTGACATGCAGACAATATTTTAGTTAGCGTGACACTGAGGAAGTCAGTGTTTTGAGAACTTTGGGTTATTTACACCTGTAATTCCTTCTTGCATCTAGAACATTATTTCTGGAAATTTTAAGATTACCAACAGTTGGTGATGTGTCCAAGTGAGATGACTGGGTCATCAAGGAAACAAATCAACCCTTGGATGTGAGGCATCCCATACGAGGGGCACACCCCAGGCAAGGAAGAAAGACACTTTCTCAGATGAGAAGTTGAGGTCCAGAAAAAACATCATCTGAGTATTTTAAAGGACTGGTTCTCACTTGCTTTCATGGGGCTCTATTTTCTTCAAGTTCTTGGCTTGCCTTCCACTACATTGGTTTCATTATGAGAGTTTATATGGCTCATATATTCTAAAAGGAAAAGCCATCCCATGTGAGGATGTGCTTCCCTCCCAATAGTCTCAGAAAAAGTCCAAGATATTGGACCATGACCAGGTACCACACCCATCCTTGAACCTATCAGGATATTTTTTTTATGAAAACTCTGCCATAACACGTCAGACTTCATCCAGTACAACGATAAAGGTGAATTAGAAGTGGAAGAGGTCTAGTTCCCTATAGAAAATCCAGAGCTTTACAGAGTGAGGGAGTGGACATGGATTACGTCAGGGACTGTCCCTAATCCACATTACCATTCCAACACAAAAGAAATTATTCAGTGCAAGAGAAGAAAACATTCTCCCCCCCCTTTCAGCCCCAAATATAAAGTAATTCAAAACAAATTTTATCACTTGTGAGTATGAAGGAATTCTGTCTTATAAAGGAATTTGGGAAAGGTTTATATCCCCTCTCTCCCGTTGGTTGTACTGTGGTGGTGTGCATGTCACTATGATGCTGGAAACTATACAAATGCTATTTTAAATATCAGCAGAATCATCTGTGGAGGATAAGTTTAAATGGAGCTTCTAGACTAAAATAGATTAGCAGAAAAGGTCTGCAACTCTATTGAAATCAACCAGGCAGTGACATGGATGGATCACAAAAGAATATTGTCCAATTGGAGTCAAACATGTTAACTCTCATGAAGAGAATTTAGGACTGGAGTGTCAGAACTCTTGAAAATTGACTTTTGTAGACATTAAATTAGCCCTCACTGGAGGGGAGGCATGATTTCCAGCTACTTTAATTGCAGATGTATGGTCTTGCAAATCATCAACATCTGTGGGACCAATATAAGAGTATGCTTTCCATACTGTGAGAGGCAATGGTGGAGAGAGAGTGAAGAGACAGTGTCACTGCTGTGAAGAGAATGTGGCAAGGGGTAACCAGAGGAATCCTGGATATAAAGGCCACAATTAGAAGTTTTGCTTGCTGGACAATTGCAAGGAAAGCTTGTAACTACTTTGAGGTAGAGTTTGGTCAATGAATGAGGAAACCAGAGACTTCTTGCATTTGTGCTGCTGAGCTGAACCTAGACTTTCATTTGTTGACTGAGATTCTTGCTGAACTAAGATTGAGGAATTTTGCCTTGTTAATCAGATTTGGGACTTCTGGACTAAACCTGAACTTGCATTGTTTATTCTTTGATATTCTTGATATTCTTTGCCTCGTGCCACCTCCAACCTATTTCCCTAATAAACCTCACAACTGTGAATAAAGTCTGTGAATCAATTTGCAATGGACATTGAACAATGATTTGTAGAAATAGTTGCAGACGCATGTTAACATATCTGACCATGTAACTATTTGTATGGCAGTATGGACATTATGAATGGGGAAAGTTTTCTTTTATGAAGCAGGTAGATATCAGACTTGGCCACCCTCACGTTGCATCTGCTCCTTTCAAAATCACCAGTTTCGCTCGGAGTTAGAGTTGTTTCGATGCTACCTAACATCAACAAACCAGCAAGAAGCATGATTCAGGTCCCCAGACCTTTCTGGGGAAGGTGGTGCCTTCTCTAATTGATCATGACAAGACAGAAACCTACCCCCTTTTTAATCCTGTGACATTGAAGCACACGTGTGCGAGAAGTCTAAGTGAAAAATGTCAAAAATAGGATGGAATAAAAAGAAAACAGACAAATATACACACACGAAGCCAAGCTAATTGTGACGGGGATGAGAAGGAGACCTCTGTTGCTGGGCGTCAGCCTCCAGGCCCTCACCAGCCCTGGTGGCCCCCGGGCTTGTGCTGCTGAGGCCTGCTGGTGAGGTGGGCTGCTTTTCAAACTCCTCTTCAAACTCTGCACAGCTGTGTGCCTGAGGGCCGCCTTCCTGGGGAATCTGCTTTAATCCACCTCATGGGGAGAGAAGGCAGGGAAGGCAGGGGAGCTGTTGCCTCCGGAGGAGTCCTGTCATCTGGCGTCCCCCTGCCAGGGAGCTCCCAGTGGCGTTTCCTCCAGTGGCTCATCTGAAATTGAGATGCCTCCACGAGCCGGCTGCCTTCCTATGAAGGAGATGAGGGGAGCAGATGGGGTCCTCAGGAGAGGAGATGCATTTTTCATGTCACTGTCCTCAACAATTAAGTATGACGAGGACACCAGGTGGAGAGCACGCTGGCTAGAAAGAGACGCCACTTCCTCCCTCTCCCGTGTCCTCGCTCAGGCCAGACAACAAGCTGAGCGTGGAGCCACCTGGCCTGCCCGTCACGTCCTCGCCTGAGGGAGGTGACACCGGGTATGATCCATTCGCGCGTGCAGACCCAGGACACAGGTGACCTGAGGTGTCCTGCTGCAGACCTGCTCTATGACCTCAGATACAACCTTGTCTTCCCAGGGCCTGGAAACGGTTTCTTTAGTGCAAATGGTAAGATCTGAAGAGCCTGCTCAAGTCCCTTCCAGCTCTGACACTGTGGTTCCTCTGGTTAGAGCGTCATCACCCTCGCTCTTGTCCTGCATCTGGTACACAACACGACCTTTACACGCTAGCCCATTCATTTCATCCTCCTCCTCTTTCCAGGTTCTACATATCACAGTCTCTGCTTGTGAACAAGGCCTCCTTCCAAGCGTGCCTTCCACTGGACTTTGTAGGTAAGGACAGGTGCGTAAGGATCTTCATCTTACTTCATGAAAGGAATCCTAGAGGTTCAGTGTGTAACACTGAATTGCTAACCAAATGGTCAGTGGTTTGAATCCACCAGCTCCACCTCAGAAGAGAGATGAGAGGTCTACCTCTATAAAGATTTACAGTCTCTGAAACCTGTGGGAGGTTCACCATGAGTGGGAGATGACTTGGCGGCGATTTTGCTCAGATTCTTACCAAAAGTTTGGCAGTTTGAACCTATAGTATGCAGAAAAAAGATGGGACAGTCTGCTTCCTTGAAGACTTCCAGCCTTGGAAACCCCATGGGGCAGTTCTATGCTGTCCAGTGGGGATTCCAGGAGGATAAGTGGACTTCACAGCAATGGGATTTGCATTAGCACGAGAAAGGGCTTCAGGCTTCCTCAGCGAGTTGACAGCTGCACGTGCAACAAGTGGAGGTAATGGACAAAGAAACTTTTGCCCGGAGTGGCTCTGTCTTTATAAAGTCAGGGCAAAGTGAAATAACATTGAAGGATAAGTTTCTAAGTCGGAACTTGTTAGCCAGGGAATGCCTGCATGGTTCCCACTTCATAGAGGAGGAGGGAGCTTTGGTGGCCACCAACGCAGAGGTACGTGGTTCAAATCCACCAACAGCTCCAAGCGACAAAGATGGGCAGTCTACTCTCATGTGCTTAACTGTCTCTGAAAACCTGACGGAGGGCCAGCTATGCATCTGTTCCGACTCTATAAGAGGAACATCGAGGAGAGGAGGCTGAGTGACTTCCTCCCCACTACTCAGCCTCAGGGAAGCAGAGCCAGCAAGCGAGGCTTGAGTCCCTTTGAGCCCCCAAATCCACTGTGCAATTTTTGATGCCAACTGCCATGAAGGTGTCTTTGACCTACTGTGACCCCATTTTCAAAGGAACAAAGTGCAGCCTAGTTCATTGTCATGCCCTGGTGACTGGAGATGGAGCCATTGTTAGGTGCACCACTCTCACTGCCCGATTTTCATAAGTGAATCGCCAGGCCTTGCTTTCTGGTGTTCCTGGCTTAGTCTGAGAGCTCCAGTGAAGCATAGTCAGTCTGGTAACAACACCCTGGTCTGCTGTGCAGGACGTACATTGACTGGGAAGCAGATGAGGGTCTCTTAGACGAAAGGTGAGAAATACGTGATGAGATCCCTCTCAGAGCCAGTGCAACCACAACACAAATCCCACGCATGGGGATCATAACAAACCGGTCTCAGTCCTCCCACAGTTTAGAAGGCTGACCGGAACCGCTGGCTCTGGGGAAGACTTTGTGTCTTTATGTCTCTTTAGGAAGGAGGTCCTTGCCTCATCAACGTCTACATCCTGGTTCCTGAGAGATTTGTGTCTCTCGGCATCTACCTGTCCTGTCTGTGCTGTGCTCTCTTGTTTATTCTCTTACATACATTAGAAGAGATTGTCTGAGAGCACACCTGCCATTAATCCTGTCCTGCTAATATAAAAAGACAAACAATGGGCCTGTAATCACAGGCATGGAAGTCAGCATTTGCAATACGTTGTTGCTTTTATGGTTGGTGTTTTTTTTTTTTAAATAACATTTTTATTTTGTACTGGTTTACTTAAAAAGTTCATATACATTGTTTTTCACACCAGATCTTTCACATTTCCTTTACCCACCCTTCTCTCTACCCATCAAATTGGCAACACATTTTTTTAGGGGGTGGGGGACACAGTTGAATCCATAACTATCTACTCAGAGAAAGATAATTTCTCTACCAATGATTTGGTTAACCCCATTTTCTTTTAAATTCCTGCATGCATCTCTGGAGAAACTGAAGTCATTGTCAATGTAAAATGAAATACTGACATGAGGTTTTTAACATGGGACAGATGGCACATTGTGTCTGTACTTGGTTAAGCCATGATTCGCAGGGTCTTGGTGGATATTACATAAACATTCTCTATTCTGTCACCTGATATGAGCAGCCAATCACAAAGGGAATTTCCCTGAGAAGTTTCCTGTCTCCAATACAGATTGATATTTTGGTAAAACTTACCTTTTCCCAGCTGCAATGGACTCATCATCGTCTGAACTTTAGTTCTTGGAACCTGAGATGGTAACTGGGGCTGTGACTTGATGCTTTGGGGTATTTCAGCTCCTGAAACAACATGATTTGGAAGAAGCCTCCAGCCTGGTGCTGGGCCCCACTGACCTGAGACTTGCCAGCTTCCTGAAACGAATCTCACTCTCTTCACATGTATTTGCTCTGGTTTTGCTTCACTAGAAGGCCTAACCTGAAACACCTGTGAAAGGAGAAGAGCAATACCTTATACCATTGCCTGATTAGGTGAATTAAATTTGAAGTAACAGTGTATTAAGCTAACCCGCATCACGGCACCATGTAGCATACCCATTAGGGCACCATGCAGAGTTCTTCCCTCCTTGGGTGATTACACTAGAGTAAGGCTCTAAGTGAGTAGCCATGGCCTTGATGTTGCTGCTCTGAACAATTTCAGTTGAGCTTCTAATAATCACTTGTTACCGTTGGTGAATGAGAGGATTTAAAACCAGTAACGAGTTCAGTCTGAACTCAAAAGTGGCCTAGACATGACTCTCAGATCAATAGAAAAGAATCTTCTGAGGAAGTCTATTTATTCACTGAGCACCCTGAGGGCAGAGCGAGAATGTGTGGGAGGAAGCTGGAGATGTCAGCTCAATAAAAGAAACAAGTTTCTAACAATTTAAGTTGTTCAGAGATGAACAAAGGGCCTCTGAAGAAGCTAAGTCTTCTGTCACCCAAGTCTTCAAATGGCATCGGGTAGGAAAGGTCTTTGTTGGGTTGGGTTGATCCTGGAGACCTTTAATGATGCTCTTGGTGTTGAAACTCTGTGCCACAGAGAACCTATGAGTTAGTTACAGTTTAATGGATTGTATGGGGGCGATGCTGGTGGCGCAGTGGTGAAAGCACTCCGCTGCTAACCAGAAGGCTGGCAGTATGAACCCCCTAGCTGCTCTGCAGGAGAAAGACGTGGCAGTTCGCCTCTGCAAAGATTATCGCCTTTCAGGGAGAAGTAAGACAGGGCGGATGGAAGTGAGAAATGGAGGAAGTGAGAAGAGTGTGATTAGGTGGTAGGTACGCTAATTAATGCTATGAAATGAAATGTGTGTCAATGGCTGGATGGGAAACCAATTTGATTTGGAAACCTTTCCTCTAATAATACAAAAGAAAACTCAGAAAAGTTTTCCACAGCATTACAGCCTGAGGAACACAATGGAGCTCTGTCCTGTAATGTTGTGAGTTATTATAGAATCAACCCAATGGTAACAGATTTGGTCTGAAATGCATGGAGGGCCTGAAGGCATCATTTAGTTAGTTACTGATTCATCCAGGCCATGCTCTTCGCAATTCCGTGGTATGCATATGAGAGCTGGACAGTAACTAAGAATGATAGAAGGATGACCAATGCTTTTGAGTTGAGGCGCTGGAGAAGAGTGCTGAACATACCATGGTCTACCAGGAGAACAAACAGGTCAATCTTGGAGAGCGTGAAATCAGGCTGCTCCCTGGAGGCAAAGATTTTGAGGCTCCCTCACCTACCTTTTGGGCACATGGCCAGGAGGCACCAGTCCTTGGAGAAGGACATCATGTTTGGAAAAGTGGGGGGACAGTGTGGGAGAAGAAGATCCCGGATGAGATGGATTAACTGAGTGACTAGAGAAATGAGACTGGGTTTGTCGGAAGATGAGATTGGCTCCAGGATAGAGCAGTGTTCAGAGCTAGTGTACCCAAGCTCAATATGAGTTGCAGGCGACTTGATGCACAAAACAACAATGGCAAATTGGTTCATAAGTTGTTGTTTGCTTATTTGTGAGTGTTTTGGTGTGATAGACTCTTTACTAGACCATGTGGTTGTTATTAGGTTTCCCAAGCAAACTCTGACTCATAGGGACCTTTGGTCATTAAGTCAATGTGCTGACAGAGGTATTACCCAAACTTCCATCTAATGAAAAAATAAATAAATCTGTAATTCATTGAAATGACCAATGGCCCAATAGTAACAATGCTGACCCAATTCTCTTAAGTATTATTTTGGAATCACAGGTGCTAATGGCACGGGGGAGGAGGACTGGCTGGTGCAAGCGCTTCGGCAGCTGTTCACAATCACCCAGGGCTCTGGGAAGGAGGTGGCGATGGGCTGTCTGCTGTAATCCTACAGCCCTGAAAACTCTCTGGGGCAACTCTGCTCTGTCTCGAATGGTAGACAGTAGAACTCAGGGGTCTTTTGCCATTTAGCAAACATGTTCCGATAGATTGACCCTTCGCTTTAATATAAGAATGACCCACTTCTAATGAAGAAAGAATAGTGGGAGTTCCTTCAGACGTGATGAATAAATAGCAGTGCAGGACATGGCAGCTAAACAACAGAGCTGACAGAGTGAAATGATGTTCGAAATCACACCCGGGAGATGAGAAGTCAAGCAAAGTGGGGGATTAACGCTTTTGTAACATTGGATTTCACTTCAGAACATAGAACAGCTGAACAAAGGTGAGGGGCTGGTTAAGAGGCAGTGAGAGAAAACTGTGTTCATTTCAGGAAAGCATCTGGTTGTATCAGAAGTTCTTTTCAAAATCTACTAAATACGTTGGTTTCCTGCATTCTAACATCTAAACTAGAAATCTACAAGGACGTGCAGGGCAGAGAGCTCTACAAGGTAGACCTGCGGGGCCTCATTAAGAAAATAAACCCAGATGAAAGCCGCGGCTCAGGAGATGGGACCTTCATAGGGACGGAAAGACACCGTTTATGAAGATTCCTCAAAACCAAGGACTCGGAATGATTAAAGTGCTCCAAAGCACAGTAGTTAAAACATTTGACTGTGTTATGCCCCTTTATTCTGGACTGTTGCCATGCAAATAGTGCCTAATCATATATTCCTTTTAAACAGTTCTTTCCTTCATCTGTTCCAATGCAGTGTTCATTATTCATCCCCTTTTCATAGCAAAGTGAACCAGGAGGAGGTAGGGAGGAGATTATGTAACAATGATTTTTTTTTAAAGTGAACTTGGGGTTGGTAGGGAGGAAAATGTGCAACAATGAATGAATGAAAATCCAAGTTTTCTGTAAACTTTCATTATAATCACAATAAAAAAAATTATTAAATTTTTTTTAAATTGTAGTTTTAATATATATTGACAGATTGTTTACCAAAATAGAAGCATTTCTACCAACAAGATATGAAAGTATCCTTTTATTGATCTCGCTAACCAGAGGTATTGTAATTGTTTCATTTTTATTTTATCTGACAGGTGAAAAGTTTTGTTATATTGTGAGTACTATAATAATGCTATAAAACCAAATCAATATGAGTGATTGAATGTAAACCAATTGTTTATTAACTTTCGCATGAAGCACACTTAAAATAAAAAAGGAAAAAATGAAGGAAAGAGAAGTACTGTTAGAAGTCCTATTTGTGAAAGAATTAACAGTATTCTCCTAATAATGATGCAGTGAGAAAAAAAAAAACCACCACAACCAAACCCCAAAACATTTGACTGTTTATCAGAATGTCAGCTGTTCAAGGCCATGGCCGCTCCCAGAGAGGAAGCAGCAGCGGTGTGATTGTGTGAAGAGAATGGGGGTGGGGGGCCCCTACCAGGTGGTTCTGTTCTGTTCCACAGGGTTATGAATATGAGTTAGAATTGGCCCAGGCGCACTGGATTTTAGTTTCGTTTAAACTAAGAGAAGATTCCTAGGATGTCTCGGATAAATTGTATTGAGTTAAAATTATGAAACCATGTAGCTTTTAAAGAAAGAATTTGCTGGTAAGCATTTTGCTTTTAAGTAATTATGTAGGTGTGTATATATGTATATATGATATATACACAATACAGGCCACAGTTCAACAATTCCGGCAAGAAGAAGTCAGTGACAACGTTATCCAGCTTCGTTTAAACCTAAATACAGACAGGCAAGTTTCCTGTGGAGAAATATTTTCTCTTTCTGATTATTGTTTGTTGTTGTTAAGTGCTGTTGAGTCGTAGATGGCTCTTAGCGACCCTACAAACAGAAGACTGAACACTTGTATGTATAACTTTCATTGTATTACTGCATAGACTTTAAATAATATGAGGGAATGGACTCTGGTGACATGGAGTGAACTCAAGGAGTTGCCTGGCTAACCCCGATGTGGCATCTTCCTGATGATTTCAATCCTCCAGCCGCTCTGAGGGAGAAAGATGGATAGTCTCCCCTGTGATTTACGGTCTTTCAAAAATCTGCCTGAGGGTTGGCTATGTCGTTGAATTGATGACAATGAATTGAAACACTAGGAGATCAATGGAGAAGCATTAAAGACATAGTAAAAATAAAAATGATTTCAAATTATCCAGTATTTTATAATTTCTGAAAAATCACTTAATATTTTGCTCTTGTTTTTAGGAGCCCACCCAAAGGTACGTGGGTGCAATCTCCTCCTGTGTGATTCAATGCCTCTGAAAATTCTCTGGAGGGTCAGCTATGGGTCGGTTCTGACTCCATGGTCCAAAACAACTGTTTCTACAGCTGGAGAATCCTATGAAGCAAGTCTCCTTCGTCCTATAGGGTCACCCTGAGTCAGAATTCAGGGAATGGCAGAAGTCTGGGGTTTGGCCTGGTTTACAAAGACAGAGGGAGGTTTTGATAGCATGGTCTGTAGGTAGTTGGGAATAACCCATAGGCAGCATGTCTCTGGTGGGATGAGTCTCCAGAAAGGAAGAAAGACAGGCTATCTCCTCTTGGGCCATTACAGCCTCTGAAAACCTGCTCGAGGGTCTACCAACTATGTTTGGGTTCTGACTTGATGGCAATGAGCTTGAGTGTTTTGAGTATTAAGAAAGAACGTTCATGGTGAGTGCTATTCTTCAGTTTAGCATTTGCTCTGTTTTTCCTTTTCCTCTCCATTTCTTATAGAATTATTTTAGGACCAAGAAGACCACCCTTCATTTTAACATTTGGTGTTGTGTTTACTTTTCCTAATCAGAAATGTAGTCTGAGAAATTTATTATTGATTCTCTAAATATTAAGTATTCTGCATTAGAAATATTTTCATTTTAAACAAGGGGGTGCCGTTTTTTGTATGCATTTTGGAAAAACTTGGAGTTTAGTAGCTCTATTGACATTAGTTTCTTCCCTTCAATTTTTTCATCATTGCAGAGACAACGATCAATGTGAATGAAGCTATCTGGGGAAGCAAGCTGCCCTGTGTCATCTCCGAATAAATTGTACCAATATTCTGGACAAAGTAACAAGGTTACTCTCCCAATTAGGTAATTGGTTGGGAAAGAACCAGTGCTTTCTAAATGCAAACACATTTGAATTTGAAGAGTTATGCATTTTCAGTCTCTGGATTGAGTGTGAAGTGTCAGAGGCATGAGGGTGAGAAATGGCATTGGAATCCAGGTGGAGAAGAGACCGCCTTAAGGCAACAACCCTGAGAAAACCACCGGTGACCTTTGAAGTGGTTCTGCTGGACTCGAGACACAGCATGGCTGTTTCTGAGGATGTTAATTTCAAGGGACGGAGGTGGCCACTCTTTCTCTCAGGGGCAGCTGGAGAGTCGGAAGTGGCCCTCTCTCAGGGGTCTCTCAGCTCTTACCCACTGCACCACCGCAACCACCATCACCACCACCACCACCACCGACACCACCACCACCACCATCACAGACACCACCACCACCATCACAGACATCACCACCACCACCACTGACATCACCACCATCTTCACTATCACCGCCACCGCTACTGCCATCACAGCCGCCACTGCCACCACCATCACCTCTACTACCACCGCTCCTTTTCTTCATGGTCACGTGTATGTGTACTGGAAAATCTGACCCCTTCCCACTGATCAATTCTGACTCGTGGTGATGCTGTGTTTTGTAGAGTAGAAATCGTGCAGAGATGTCTTGGCTCCAGTTGCTATAGAAGGGGACTCTGGTGGCATAGTCACACTGCTCACTTAAAGGCAGTTCGAGTCCCCTGGTGGGTCTGTGGGAGGAAGATGGACCATTGTCTCTGTCTAATTTACAGCCTCTGAAAACCTGCTGGAGGTTCAGCTGTGAGTTGGTTCTGACTTGGCAATGATAAAAGGAAAGAAATGGCGGCAGAAGTAGTGTGCTAGATCTCTCTGCGATGGCATCAATGGGTGAGTTTATTTTTTTAAAAGCAATAGGCAGGCAGTTATGGAGCGTATTGTGGTGAGTTTGTCCTTCTGAGTCAATTCCAGCTCACAGGGACCCTGCAGGACAGGAGAATGCCCTCACGGGACCCCCTACGCCCATCACCAAGTCTCTTCACCTCACTGGTTAGCAGCTACTCTCATTTTTTTTTACATCGTTTTAAATTAATTTTAATGAAAGTTTACAGAGACTTAGGGTTTCCAGTCATTCCTTGTTGCACTTTCTTCCCTGCACATCCCCACCTCCCCAATTCACTCTTCTCCTTGAAAAGAAAAAGAAAAACTCTTTCATTGTGATTCAATTCCTCCCCATAAGTCCACTCCACTGTGCAGCCTTCATTCTGGTCTCCTGTCATGACAATAATACCCATTCATATATCCCTTTTCAACAGTTCTCTCCCTCTTGAGATGCAGTATACATGCAGTATACATCATTCCTCCCCTCCTTCTCTGTCTTCCCTCAACCCTGATGTCAGTCCCCTTTTACAACAGTGGCACTATGCAGTATTTGTCCTTTTGTGCTGAGATATTTCACTTAGCATAATGTCCTCAGGGTCATCCATTTTGCATAATATTTCATGAGTTCCTTGTTTTTCAATGCTGCGTAGTATTGCACTGTGTGAATATACCACAGCTTCCCTATCCATTCGTTTGTTGAGTTGTTTCCAGCCACAATAAACATGGGTGTGCAGCAGCTGCTCTCTTAACCACTGCACCACTGTCATGCTGTTGTGTGCTGAAGGGTTAGGACTGGCTCATAGCTGACGCTCCGGCAGGTTGTCAGTGGCGAGCATCTCACAGGAGGCGGCTGCCCACTTTTCTCCCGAAGAGCAGCTGGTGGCCTTTGAACCACATGCCCCTAGGTTGGCAGCACAGCTCCTTACACACTAGATCACCAGAACTCCCTCCTGCTCTGTTATAACAGTCAAGTCAGAATCAACTCGCAGCTGAAGCTGTAGCAGGTTTACAGCAGCTTTAAGTCACACAGGAGGAGATTCCGTAAAAATAGGACCAAAATAAAAACAGTGACTTTCCATAAATGATAGATGGTGGGTAGTCTAAATTAATTTCTGTTCCTGTCTTGCCTTTAATATTTCTTATCTTATTTTCTATTCCTCATATTGTAGAAAATGATCCAAAGCAGAAAATATTTCCACACATGAAACACACCTGCTGACAATGTGCTGGAATTGAAGCTGACTGTTTCTGTCACTGGTTTGTCAGGATGCTTGGGTAAGTGTATGTTCTGTTGTTTATTTTCTCAGCAACAACAATAACAATGGATACACCCCAAATTATTTAAAATATTTAGAATACTTACTGGAAAATCATTACAAATTTAGACGGTTTTACAATGATGTTAAATTTAATCTACCCCAAACCATCTTGGGTTCTACTTTAGCTTGCTAATGTGGGGACATTTTGAGCCCTGCACTTGCTTCTCCCTCCTTCCTCCTGTCTTTTACAAGAAGGGTGATGACAGGTAGTCGGATTGAACTAAATAAACTAGGTTTTCCCAGAGAGCAGCCTGCGCCTGAGAGCGCTTTAGGTTCCAGGATGGCGAGGTATTAACTCTTGAAAGTACCATTCTTCGTCAAGTGGAGATTTTCTGATGGCATGTGATGTGGCCTGAAGAACTCCTTAGAGTCTCTCCTCCTGGGGAGTCGTTTAAACAGACACAGAAACCAAGTTTCTGTGCCATGCGCTCCTCAAGTTCCTATGAATTCACAATGTATTGAGGGTGAAGTGACTTTGTGAAAAGTACCTGAACCACCTCTCTGAGCCAGCGAGGAAATTGCAGTCTAATAATGCATGTTGAATAGTTACACCTTTATAGGGTTTATAATCTCTTTGTTTTCCCCAGCCTTTATTATTACTTATGTATCCTTTTCAATCCAATACTTACCAAACCCCGAGGCTACTCACTAACACAGCATAATGTTCTTCACTTTAGTCAATGAACTTTAACAGAAACCAATGCATTTTAACTGAATTTTTGTTTATCTCAAGGAGCACATTTTAATGAAATCAATACATTCTTGCTGAAAGCCACATGAATCCATTGGAAAGAATACATTGTTACCGAAACCAATATGCAGTTTTATAATGTCTGTATGTTTTAGCGTAAGCACAGCCATACATTTTAACTGTAACCAATATATTTCTTCAGGGCCGGTACCAAGGAGGCCTTATTTCACAGTGAAGTCAATTCATTCTTACAGAAACTAATACTATATTCCATATTCCTGAGCTAGCAGTGTCAGGCTAAATGAAGACTATGATTTATAATACTGAAGAAAAATATTTCCAGAAATGACATTAAAATAAAAGTAATTTTGAATCCTTGGAGTATTTTAATATCTTCATTAAAGTTACCAAAAGCAAGTGGAGAAAAGTTTTTCAACTGAAAAGCCAATTCTTTATAATTTGTGTTATACACCCACTGAAAGATATAATAAAATATATTTTTTGCAAGGCTTAATTCACAGCCACTAGGATTTTTAAAAGTATATGTTGAGTTATTGAAACATCTATAGAATGTAGATATCCTGTGGAAAAATTCAGAGGTTAAAACAGCTAGAATTTCCCATCCTAGAACTCTACCCGAGATTGACAAAAACTCAAATTTCAACCTCAGGTACATCTGCCCATCAAAAATATTAATGTAATGATATTACTATAAGTCAAAATGAACAAAGACTGTCAGAAAGAAATGTAAACAGTGACTCAATTGTAAAATGATCACAAAGAGGCACTAAAGAAGGTCTTTATGGATTAAAAATGTCCCTCAGATGGATCAATTTGACTGAGCCATGATTATCAGTGTTATGTAATTATTCCTCATTTTATATACAGTGTAATTATCTTGTGAATTGTAAATTCTAACCTCTATGATATTAACAAGACAGGATTAGCGGCAGTTCCATCAATAGGGTAAAATACAAATTTTAGGATTAGGTTGTTCTTGAGTTAATATTTCTTTTGTAACATAAAAAGAGAAGGTAGAGATTAGAGGAACTTCTGACCATGAAAGAAGAACTTCGTACATAGCACAGAATTCAGACCTGGAGCCCCTGTGCTGAGAACCTCTAAGATCCAAGGGAAGATTGGTGCCAAGACACACAGATCTTCACGGGCCATGAAGCTCCCAGATCCTGGAAGGAGACAGAGACCTTCCTCCAGCTGACAGAGATAAAGCTTTCCTCTAGAGCTAGTACCCTGCAGTTGGACTTCCAGGCTCTAAAACCATGGGATAAAAAATGTCTTAAAAATTAGTCTCTTTGTTAAAGCCATCCATGTGGACATTTCTGTTACAGAAGAAAAGAAACCAACTCTTTGGAGTTTGTTCTAACTCATAGTAAACTTCCAGTAAGTTTCCAGGGCTGTAAGTCTTAATGGGAGAAGACTGGTCATCTTTTCACTCAGAGTAGCTTATAGATTTTGCATTGCTAAACTTTCAGTCTGTAGTCTGCTCTATTAAGCACTAGTTTACCAGGGCTCTAACTATTAAGGAATACTAATAACAAAGATAAGGACATTACACAACTTTTGCACAAAGATAAATGCGTGAAAGTGTCTGGGTGTGCAAATGGTTTATGATCAGATATTAACCTGAACTTTGGAGACAGGCACTGGAGTGGAGAAGCAGAAATTTTATTATAGGTACAAGACAGGTGGTATGAGCTTCCCAAATCTCTATCAGCAAAAGAAAATTCAGAGAATGCGTGCATAGGCTAGGTTAAGGGCATGGGGAAGTTGTTACTAGGTGCCACTGAGTTGACTATAATTCATAGCAATCCTTTTAACAATAGATCTGAATCTTGCACTTTCCCGTGGCACCCCTCCCATCTCTGCGATGCTCAACCCTGTTGTGAGAGTCACCATGTGTCTTTTCACCTTGCTGAGGCTCATCTTCTCTTATTGACCTTTCCCAGCAGCATGTTCTGACAACATGGTCAAAGTAAGTGAGACAAAGTTTCACCATCCTTGCCTCTAAGAAACACCAACGCTTCCTCCAAATCAGACATGTTTGTTCTTTTGCCAATCCACGAGACAATCAATACTCCTCTACCAATACCACAACACAAAGGTGTCAATCTTCTTTTGTCATCCTTATTCATTGTCCAACTTATAGATGGATAGGAAGCAACTGAACACACCATGACTCGAGGCAGGTGCACCTTAGTCTTTAAACTGATAGCATTGCTCATTGGCACTTAAAAGAGGTCATCGGCAGCATGTTTTTCCTTCTTGACAGCTGATTGTAGATTCAAATAAAATGAAGGCATTGGGAACTCCGAATTTTCTCCTATCATGATCTCACCCATTGGTTCAATGGTGAAGATTTTTGCTTTCTTGTTGTGGAGATGAGATATAATCCACATTGAAGGTTGTAGCCTTAGAGCTTCTACAGTAAATGCTTCAAAATTTCATCTTATGTGCATGAAACTGTGTCACTTGCATGCAATTTGATGAATCCTTCTCCAATCCTGAGGCCACATTCATCTTCATATAATCCAGAATCTTAGATTATCTTGTCAGCATACAGGAGGAATAAAGGTTGAACAGGTATGAAGAAAGGATATAATTCTGATGCACATCTTTCCTGTTTTTAAACATATAGTGTTCCCTTATTCTGTTTGGATAACTGCTTCTTAGTCTTTGTATAGATATCACGGTTCTTACTCTAGGTACAATCAAGTGCTCCAGGATGTTCATTCTTCACAATATTATCTCTAATTGTTATGGTTCTTATACTCAAATGCCTTTGAATGGTCAATAAAACATAAGTAACTTTCTGGTATAGTATAAAGTATTTAATTGTATTTTACTCCTACAATGTAAGAATGGAGAGTCAACTATGAGTTGGTTCTGACTCGAGGACTCACAGCAACAATAACAAAAACAAAAATGTAAGAAGTACTTGGCAATCTTCTAGAAAGAGGGACATGCATAAAATTTTAAATTTAATCATGAACCAATGGAATGAGGCACTTATGAAGTTCTCCAAAGGGCAAAATTTGAGGGACCTCTTCAGAGTACTAAAGAGCAACTATGTGAATATAGAGACTAAGGTGTGCTTAACCCAAATCATAGTCTTGGCAAGTACTTGCTATGTAACAGAGAGCTGGACAATGACTAAGGATGATAGAAGAAGAATCTATACCTTTGAGTTGTGGTGCGGGAGATCAGTATTGAACACATCATGGTCTAAGTGAACAAATAGGTCTGTCCTGGAATGGATGAAGCTAGGCTACTTATTGGAGGCAAGAATTTTGAAGTTCTGTCTGACATACTTTGGGCATGTTGCCAGGAGATACCAGTCCTTGTAGAAGAACATCACACTTGGGTGGGTGAAGGGACAGTGCAAGAGAGAAAGACCCCAGATTAGATTAATTGACTCAGGGACTGGCATCATAGAAGTAGGTTGTGTTGGAGACAGTGAATTTGGCTCAAGCTAGAGCAGGGTTCAAAGCTATTGTACATAGGGTCACTATGAGTCAAAAGCAACTTCACGGCACATCACAACAACAACATAACCTTCAGAGGTGAATACTTTTGTTCTCTAGGCTTTTAACTTTTATTGTAAATAAATTCATTTTGCAGCAACTGTTCATGCCAATAATTTATATTTATTTTCATTTTATTTTGTATGCCAGTAATTTATTTCCAATTTTATTTTATAGCTTTGTGCAAAACAGAATAATGAAAATTCCAAATCTCCCTTGTCCTCTGTGCCCAATTTGGAGAATTCCAATGAAATTCAGATTCGAGGCAAGCAAATTGCATGTCTCTTTTACTGTTGTCTGTGATTATCAATGTGAAGACATCAAACATTTTGCTGCTGGTCATTCTAGAATGTAAAGGCTTTCTGTTGCCATGGAAATGTTTTAGCTGTCAAAAGTCAAGCACTCCCGTTGTGCTCAGATTATGATAATGTTGTTGTCATTAGTTACTGCTCAGTGACTTCATGTCCTGATGAACCCACACGGACTGAGGACTGTTCCTCAGTGTTGTCTTGGCTGTGGTCTTTACTGAGGCAGAGTGCCAGGGCTTTCTTCCACTGCAACGTGGGGTGAGATTCAACCATCAACCTCCAAGTCAGTGTGGAAGTGTAAACTATGAGTTTATAGGAAATTGATCTGTGAATCCATCCTGTTTTAGAAGATGTAGGGCCAGAATGCTCCTTAGAAGCAATGCTGTAGAGACCTTATCTTAGGAATTTGGGAAATGTTATCAGGAAGGACCAGTTGCTGGAGAAAAAAAAAAAAAGAAGATTGGCAAAGTGAAGACCAGTTAAAAGGGAGGGTGATGTTCAGTAAGATGTGCTGGTACTGACACTAACAGTGACTGACGTCAAGTACGACTTCTAGCAACCCTATGAACGATGTAGGTCAACCCTGTCCTATCCTGTGCCATCTTCATCATCTCCAGCACCCTCGAGCTCATTGCTGCAGACACTGTGTCAGTTCATCTGGTCGGGGGTCTCACTCTCTTTTACTGACCCACCAACTTTCCAAGCATGATGTCCCTCTGCAAGGAATAGCCTCTTATCACAACATTCCCAAAGCACGTGAGACGAACATTTGTCATCTTTGCCTCCAAGGAGTACCCTGGTTACACTTTCTCTAAGACATAGCTGTTTGATTTTTGGCAGTCCATGGGATGTTCAGGCCTCAAGCACAGCAAGGATTACATGGATGGCACAGAACTGAGCAGTACTTTATTCTGTTTGCATCAGCCACTCTGAGTTGGACCTCACTCAACAGCTTCTAATGACAATAACTTTTCATCCATCCAGGCATTGTGATTTTAAGCACTTAGCTGCCAACTTAGATGCCCACAGTTTGAACCCTGATTGGAACCTGCCACACTTTGGAGGAAGACGTCTTCTTCTAAAAGCCTACAGCCTTGGAATCACTCTGGAGCGTTTCTACGCTGACCTGTAGGCTGCTTCAAGTAGGAATCAACTCAACAGCAATGCATTTGGGTTTGAGTTACTCATATCCACTCAATCTGTGAATGTTTTGTGAGTTAGGTAGCTGGTGGTGAAGTTTAGTCATTCACTTGTGATGTGTGAAAGGAAGGAGTGTTCTCAGGTCACGTGATGAGTCAAGGGAAATCACCTTTGTTCCACAGTGCAGTTTGGGCTATCACAACTGCCACAGCAAAGTTATTGCAATCTCTGCGGTCTTTCAGATCTCAGAGACTTTATCCTCTTTCTATAGAGAAGCTCCAATTGATGCACGTGTCTGACGCAGTTAAACAAACCCTGCATTGGTGTCTTGAGTAGAAGAGTGTCTCTGGTGACTAGTTAGGACAGGGATTGCCTAATGGGATGACTAGCTGTGTCATTGGTAACCGCTTACACCTGCTGCTGCTTATGCAGTGGCTGGGATGCGGGTATCCACAAAAGGAAGGCCATTAACAGTTCATGAGCCCACACACCCTTCTGAGGCAGTTCTCTACTTAATCCTGAACTCTTATTTGAAAATTAGCTATGATTGGTCTTGACTGTTGAACTTCATGCTTCACAGACCAGTTCAAGTTCTCCAACAAAATCAAGTTTCCTTTACATCAACTGAATGAAAAAGTTGGAGCTTCTATCAAGAAATTGAACCCTGCCTCCCTGCTTTGACAAATAGAATACCCTTGCAGACATTATTTTCCTCTCTGCAAGGGTGAAGGCAAGAGGAATATGCTCAATTGGAAGCAGAAAGCCATGTACTAATTACTGGCTGTGCTGTTTTGAAGTTCTAGTTTCAAGAAAAAGGTGTACCCTAGCATTTCTAGTGGGAAATAAGGCGATGTGGAGCCTGGTCAGAGTTTTGCATCTGTAATATGTTCTGGATGCCTTTGATATTACAGACCTAGAGAGATGAGAGGAAGCTGAGACAATAGGCACATGGTACCTGCCTTTTCAGGTGCCCAGTTCTTCCTGGTATCCTAATTAAGGACTTTTTGCATGAAGAATCCCTTTGAAGGTAATGAGAATGCAGCATGCCGTGGATGCTAATGAAAGAGCTTCTGGGAATCTGTCTCGAGAATGTCTCACTTGTGGAGTCTTGTCTTGCAAGGGGAAGAGAACAAATATGTATTATTAAGCATCTACTGTTCACCAGGCTCGGCACTTAATGTTGTACGTTTGAGATGTGAATTCTTCCAACCCTTAGCTGACTAGAAGTGTGCAGATGAGTCTGCTTGATTATATAACCTGAAGTTTGCTAGCTTTAAAAAATTATCCTATGTGCCTGCAGGCTTCCAGCTCTGGTTTCAAGACGATGCAGGCTCATAGTGGCTCTATGCATAACAGAATGCTGGGCTACACAATCCTGCACCAACCCTCTGAAGAGCTGTAGATCAGGTCATGGTGACCCACCGCGTTTTCATGGGCTGGTGCGCTCCCACTGGGCCCTTCTTCCTAAATAACTTAGTCACTGACAGTGATTCAGCCTTCCAGCAACATCTAAGTGAGAATATGCCAATCAATGGCTTTCAACTCACTAGATGTTTATCCTTTAGACCCACTTGAATTCCTTGATGTTTCTGTTCTTCATTTCGTCCTTAGTGTTTGTAGTATTTAGTGTTTATTTGGGGTCATCGTGAGTCAGAATTGATTCGTAGACAGTCAATATCATTGTGGTTGGTTTACAGAGCATATTTTCAGTACTAGTTGAGAGATGGACTGATGTTTCACCTAGGTAAGAATAATGTAGGGAGAAAGCACAGGAGATTTAAAACCATAGTCTAATGTTGAAGCTTACATCTGTAATTTGTAGTGAGTGCATTAGATATTTAGAGAGAACAGCAGTCAAGTTAAATTATTTAAATTATGTATCATAATAAAAAGTGATCTCTGTGACTTTCAAATAAAGAAAGTTACCTTCAGCCAGAGACATTCATTACTAGAGAGGCCCTTTTCTTCTCCTCTTTCCACGCTTTTGGGGAATTGGGAGGAACCTTTGGAGTTGCATACTTCAGTCTGGCATTTCAGGATTATAGGAGGATAGGGCCAAGTGAGCAGGTCTCAAAACTAAAACTCATTCTATATTGATTCTACTTCATGTATCTGTTGTATCTTCTCCTCCTAGAGAGAATGAAATTTGTTTTCTTACAATATTCTACTTTATTCACCTCTGTAACTTTGTATCATATTTTGGATGAAAGTTCATAGAGCAAACTGGTCTTGCATTCAACAATTCATACAATTTGCTTTATGGCACTGATTCTGACCCCTATGATGAGAGAACACCCTTTCCGCTTTGTCCTTGTGTTTCCTGTTCCCCCATCCTTCTTTCCTATCCCTTCTATCATTAAAGTTTATCGATAAAGGGAGCAGGTGCTGTCCTACTGATCTATGGTTGATCATCTGGGAAGAGAGGACCTGCTGGGTGTTATCATTCACCTTATCGGCTTGTCCAAAAACAACTGGGACAGTACATCGAAGAGAATGGCCAGAAATACAAACTGGATTAACAAGAGGCCACGGCACTAGGAATATCATTGCAAATGTCAGATGGATTGACACAGTCACTGTGGCAATGGGGACAGGTGTGACAGCAAGATTGGCTCAAGACAGGGCAGAGTTCAGCCTATTGTTTGTAGGGTTACAATGAGTTGTAGTCAGCTCAACAGCACATACCAACAACAGTAACATCTTTTGGCTAAAAGTTGAGACTTGGGGTTAAGTTCCATTCCAGGCTGGTAGGATGACTAAGCCTACAGTCACAGGGTTCCCACCTGTCTCTATTATACCAGTAAGCTTGTTCTATTGTATAATTCTGAAGTTTTTTCTACATTTGGAGAGAACTCAATCTTAGCTGCTGCTTTTTCAGTCATTGGTAGAAGCAGGATGAAGATTGTGAAACTTCATGAATTGTGTTTAACCCTGCACGTGGAGGCCAACGTATTTCCCGCAAGAGCGCTCAGATAAGATGGATACGGTACAGTTACTGAGATGAAAGGCATCTGGCTGTTTCCATTTTCCTCTTTTCAATTTATTTCCCCTAATGTGCTAAGTATATAGATGGTGGTATACAGACTTTTCACTTAATCCTTACAACCGCGATGCATCCTTTCCTCCCTCTAAATCAAATAATTTGGATATTTCTCACCCCTCTTTGGGAAAGTGATCTAAATTTTTCTAGTTTTAGATCTTTAGAATATAGAGTGCATTGATGAATTTTACTTAAGAAATTCCAGGAAGCTAATATTATCCTGATAATAAGAGGAAAAGAGCTTTCCCCACCAGCCACATGCCTGCAGTTTTATTTCTGGAGCATTGTTCTTTTGTTTTAAAGCATGATGCTCTACTATTCCCCACTTAACATTCAAAGCACACCAGAGAAAGAACTTATTAAGAAACAATCGTCTCTTAATACCCAGCAAATTAATGGAGGAACTGGAAAAGGGTGAAACACACATTCCCTTTTATTTTTATCTTGGATTTCAAGGAGTGAATAAAAATGTACCTGCAGCCTATTTAGATGGAAAATTAGTCCAACTGCTTGATTCCTCTGTGCTCACAAATGCTGGTAATTTCCTCAAAATCACACAATATATTGAGGCTCTGCTTATGATAAAACTGTGGTCTTTTCTCACTGTATCTTTCTTCAAGGATTGAACAAAGAGGAAAGGAGGGAGGAGAAGATGGAGAGATAGAAAGAAAAAGAAAGGAAAAGAAAATGCATCATCATATAATTTAAAAATAACAAACTTCAAATGTGTTGCCATCAGTGATGAAACCCTGTTGATGCTGAATGTTATAGCACATCAATAACATGAGGTTTTCTTGGCTGTAATCTTTACAGGATCAGACCAGAAGTCCTTTCTTCTATGGAACTATCTGGCGAGTTTGAACCACCAACCACCAGGTTAGTATTTTGATAGTATTACCGTGCGTTGTAGCATGTTAATAGTAGGTGTGATGGTTAAGGTTCTGTGCCGTCTTGGCTAGGCCATGGTTATTAGAGACTTGGCAATTATGCGATGATATTTGGTAGTCATGTACTAAGGTAGTTCCGATATTTTTCTGATACAATGTGATCATCTTCCTGATGTGATCTGTTGTAAGAAGATTTTCCTAGGGAGTTTAGCCTGTATCCAATAGAAATTATGTTCTAGCACACTGACGAGTGTGTGAGAGAGTCTGTGTATGTGTGTGTGTGAACTTGCATCCAGCTTATCATCATCTGTCCTTGGGGTCTGGGGACTTGAGTCAGCGGTTGTCTGCCAATTTTGAGATCCCAGTCTTAGCCCATGAAGCAGTAGATTGTCAACTGACCTTCCAAATGTGAGTTCCTCAACACCTGCAGACATAATGAGTCAGGAGAAGCCTCTCTCCTGATGTTTGACCCACAGACTTGGGACTTCCCAGCCTCTGTAAGATATGAACCATTTCCTTAATTTAAATCCCTATTGATACATACATAAGCATTCTTGGTTTGACTTTTCTAACAAGCCCACCTAAGACAATAGGCAATATATAAGCCTCATTCTAACTCTTAATTTTCAATGCCAAATTAATTTTTGGGACAATATAGATTGTATAACAAGTTTAAAAATTATTTTAAAAATCTAACATTTTCATTTGAGTCTCAAGCAACTCAGCGGCACATAACAACAACAAGAACAACAACATTTTCATTTACATCTGTATGAGTGTCTTGCTGCTTCCACAAATGTGGCTTAAAACAACATGAGTTTCTTGTCTTAACATGACAGAAGTTTAACATGGTCTCAGTGAGCTAAAATGAAAGTGGTAGTGGGGTTGCGGGCCCATCTGGAGGCTCTAGGAGAGAATTTGCTTTCTTGACTTTTCAAGCTTCTATAGGTCACCCACTTTCCTTGCCTCTTGGCCTCCTCCCCTCCTCGTCAGAACCAGCATTTCTCTGACCACATTTCCATACTCTCATCTTCTGACCACCATTGAGAAAAACCTTTTACTCTAGTAGACCCTGTGATTATGTTAGTCCTTCTGGTTAATACTGGCTTACCTTCCCATCTAAAGATTCATAATTTTAATTATATCTGCAAACACCCTTTGCCAGGAAAGAGAACATATCTGCAGTTTCTTAGATGGGAATGTGGCGGTCTTTAAACCCCTTGCCATAGAATAGAATTCAATGCCTAATATCATTGTTTATAGGGCAGAGTAGAAATGTTTCATAGGGTTTCCTGTAAAAGTGCTGTCACTTTTATGAAAGCAGACTGCTGTATCTTTTGCTGAGCATCAGCTGGTAAGTTCACCTGTTGAGCTAACTCGGCACTTAGCTACTGTACCACCAGGACTCTCTATGTATCTTTAACCTGTTGTCATCCGATTGATTCTGACATACGGCAATCTATAAGACAGAGTACAAGTACCGCATAGAGTTTTTAAGGCAATAAATCTTTAGGTTAGCTGACTGCCACAACTTCTTCCTGCGATACAGCTGGTAGGTTTGAAATGCTGACTTTTTAGTTGATAGTCAAGTGCTAACCACTGCACCCCTTCTTTGGAGCCCATTAATCTGCCTACCATGGAACTGCATTTCATTGACAGATAAATTTTGGAGAGGTTTGAGTGGGTCTCTTTTTTCCTTTTATAGAAATCAGTTACTGTGTCTTCTCTTAGAGCTTAACCTTTATCTCCAGGAAAGTGCTTTGTATTCATAGTTAATTCCTAGACTCTATAATTTTTGCTGCTATTGTAAATGGTATCTTAATTTTAATCACATTCTCTAATTGGTTATTGCTGGTGTACAGAAATGCTATTATTCTTGTAATTGATTCAGTACCTGGCAGGCTTGCCAGAATCTCTATTAGTTCTAATAGTTTGCTTGTTGATTCTATTGATTCTCTCAAACTTTCTAATTTCCTTTAAGGGAGAGGTCAGCCAGAGGTCAGTCTGTGATCACATATGGCATGCCATATGTTTCTATAAATAAAGTTTTATTGAAATATAGCCACATATGTTTATATGTTGTCCACCGAAGCAATCAGCTACAATGCCAAGGTTAGTAATTGTATCAGAGACTGTACATGACCCCCAATGTGTGAAATATTCACTATCTGATCCTTCTTTAAGCTCCTTCTTTTTTTACACAATGTACACAAAGAAGGGAGCAGATTGTTGTATTTACAGAAACTTCAAAACTAGACAAATACACAAAATATTTACTTCTGTTTTTAATTTATTAATTGTCACAATACTTCATGAAGTTATAGAAGTTAGGTGATTATAGACTTGATGTATGGAGCACTAATGCCCTAGTGGTAAGGAATTGCACTGCCAAACTCAAAGCACCTGCTTTAAATCTCCTAGCTGCATAAGAGAAAGATAGGCAGTCTCCACCCAGTTGATTTTCCGCCTCTGAAAACCCACTGGAGGATCAGCTATGGGTTGGTACCAACTCAACAATACACAACAACAAGGCTTAATATGCTTGCAGGGTATCAGAACCTCTGAAAAATGGCTTTTCTGGCCATTGCAATAGCTTCTGTTGTGGGGTGGTGGTGGTGCATAGTCTCCAGCTACCTTACCTGTAGGCACATGGTCTTAGAAATCATCAACAGCTGTGGGATCAATATAAGAAAGTGCTTTCCACATTGTGAGACAAGGCGATGACAGTAATGGAGAGATTGGGAAGAGACTGTGACACTGCTATGAAGATACTGTGGCCAGATGTAACCATAGGAACCCTGGAGAAAGAAGCCACAGTTAAAAATTTTGCTTGTTGCATGATTGAAGGAAAAGCTGATTTGTAACTTCTCTGAGATGAAGTTTGCTGGATTATTGAGGAAGCCAGAGGCTTCTTGAATCTATGCTGTTGAACTGAATCTGGGTTATCAATAATTGTGAAATTGTACCTTGTTTATCTGGCTTGGGACTGCTGGACTAAAACTGGACTGATTTGGGAGACATTCTTTTCCTCCCTCACTTTCCAAACTACTTCCCTAATAAACCCCACAACTCTCAGTAATGTCTGTGAGTCTTGCCATGATTGGTAGAAATAGGTGCAGGAGCATGTGGGGGATCACATGTCTGACTATGTAGCTATTTATCTATGGTACTATGGATATTAATGATGGGGACAGTGATCCTTTGAAGTGGGTTGAAATCAGACTCAGCCTCCCTCATGTTGTATCTGCTCTTTTTACCTCTTGACAAAGGAGCAAGTTAATCAAGAAGAAGTAGATCCTGAATGAGAAGTGTTGAAACAGTGGCTGTGGCAATGGGTTTAAATACAGCAATGATGTAAATGTGAGGCAGGACTTGGAAGTATTTCATTCTGTTGTCCACAGAGCACTGGGAGTTGGAATTTACTCAACAACACCTAACAGCAAAAAGGATTAATAAATCTCAAAGTCATTATTGTTGGGATGATCCCAATTTAAAGGGATTCCATGGGTCAAGAGTAGCATTATGCTGTTATAATCCTTATGGAAGCAGATTGCTAGGCCTTTTCCTACAGCACTGGTAGGTCGAGTCAATTCAAGCCAACCACATTTTAAACAGACAATTGCAAAATATGCCATCTAGAGACCTTAATAATGAAAACAAAACAAAACAAAACAAAAAACAGCAAAATTTTGAAGGCATTAGAAAGGAAAGCAATGGAGTAGAAAATGATTCACTTTAAACTTGTTTACAGCACAGGATGGGACTCACTTGTTCACTAATTGAAATCAACCAGGTTTTTACTGTAGATTGTCTTGTCCAGAAAAGGGATAACCAAGCTGAATTTGGATTGAGAGAGGTGCTATTCATAAATACTGGAAGCAAGACTTCCTTGACTTCCTCAACCATAAGAACAGTGTTCCTGCATTCTAAATACGACATACTGGGACATAAGGAATGAGTTTTTAATAGAGGACTCTACTCATTGTTAAAGTGAAAAAGAGTTTAGGAGAAATAACCAATGGTACCAACACTGAGAAAAAATATCCATGTACTTTATTTAACGTGACCTACGATGTCCTTTCTTATTTGGTCATCCACCACTTCTTTCCAAGTGTGATATCCCAGGATATGTTAAAAATTACAGATTCTTGAACCCTGATTTTAAACCTCCTTAGTAAAAATTTCTAGAGATATGATCCTGGAATCTTTACTTGAAAAAACCTTTCCGATAGATTCTTATGTGCCTAGCCCAGCACTGTTCTCAGATACACTTCAAACTTGCCACCCATGACTATACTTCATGTATCTTTCCTCCAGGTAAATTGGTTGCTTTGTCATTTTTTCTCCAAACATTATCATTAATTATTCCATTGATACCCCCTCTTTGTTGGCTGCCCTGGACCTAATTCTGACTCCTGAAAACCTCATGTGTTACGGAGGGGAAATGCACTCTATAGGGATCTCAGGGTAATGAAGCACATTTTCCCATCATTCTGTGAGTCTGAGCTGTCAACCTTCTAGTTAGTAGCTGCAATGCGATGTGCATCTACCTAAATATTCCACATCCTTGAAAGCCTAGGCCTGTGCCACAAATCTCTTAGGTTGTGCAAACTTCACTTAGGTTGACCTTTCTCTACTTAGCATTCTAAAAGAGTGTTTTCCTGCTCCTGTCAAGTATTTAGTCTCCGGTGCTTGACAGCAGGATTGGTCCTTGAAATGAACAGTTTTGCATCTGTCATAACACTGAGCCACAGAGTGGTTGTTCCAATCACATTCTTGATCAACAGTAACAAAAGTACCAAGATTTTTTTCAATCCATTCAGTTGTGGTTGGACATTTGGGCTGTTTCCATGTTCTTGTGATGGTGAATAATGCTGCTGTGATCACTGGTGTACTAGTCTCTGTTTGTCTCAGTTCTGATTTCCTTGGGGTATACTCCTAGTAGTGGAACAGCTGGGTCATCTGGAGTTTCTACGCTCGACTTTTTGAGGAAGCATCAAACTGTCTTCCAAAGTGGTTGCACAAATTTAAAATCCCACCAACAATATATGAGAGTTCTCACCTCTCCACATCCTCTCCAACATTTATTGCTTGCTGCGCTACTAAACTTTTCCACTGCTACTGGGGAGAGATGGTATTTCATTGTGATTTTGATTTGCATCTCTCTTATTGCCAGTGATTTTAAACCTTTCTTCATGTGTCTGTTGGGCACCTGAATGTCTTCCTCTGTGAAAGTCTTTCATTGTCTTTTGCTCATTTTGCAATTGAGTTATCAGTCTTTTTCTTCTGGAGGTCCAGCTGTATTCTGTACATTTTTGTTATGAGACTCTAGTTTGAGATGGAAACAGCCCAAATATCCAACCACAACCGAATGGATTGAAAAATTGTGGTACATTCACACAATGCACTACTATGCAGTATTCAGAAGCAATAATTTTGAAAAATACTACGTAACTTGAGAGAGGCTGGAGAGCATTATACTGAATGAACTAACACAGTCTCATAAGGACAAATACTGATAAGACAATTATTATAAAAATAGAAGGATAACTAGTAAAACATGTATGGAAACTCAAGGGGAGAAGGGTTGAGGATGGTTGGAGTAAAAACCACAGGGTTTCACAGTTTGGTGGTGGAAGCGGGGAGAAGGAAATGGGAAGGATTTGAGTGAAAAGACAGGGTAATAATGGCCATGGTCCAATGGTGATTAATTTTATGAAACGTAATGAAATTGTATGAAATACAATGTGAATAAAGAATAGTGTGAAACACAATGTATATGAACTGTATAAGCAAACCATTAAAAAAAAAAAGAGACACAGAAGAGGTGAAGAGAATTACCCCCAGTGATGGTGTCCGGGATTAAAACCACACTTTTGGATTTAAAAAAAAAAGTAATTAAGGTAATTTAAACTTCTAGAGGATTTCTCTGTTACTAGAAGATAAGGAGAATAATGAATAAAATGATTCAAAGATATAAGAAGCCAAACCTGTTTTTCTTTTCTCTCAGTTGTTTGTTTTAATGAATGCTTTATTGGAAAAGAGGTCCCAAGGTCACTGAGTGTCTGTCATAGATTGAGTATGTGTCAACTTGCCAAGGCCATGAGTCTTAGTGGTTTGGTAGTTATGTAAAGGTATAATGTGGTAGCTATGTAAGACAGTCATCCCCACAATATAATCCAATGTGCCCAGTTGTTCACTGAAAGGAGATTAGAGCAGAGTGTAATAGCTTCAGTCAGGCCACAGCTCTGGTCTGATGTAAGTGGGATTTCCCTACATTACATTTTATTTTACAAGAGTAGAGCACAGAAGAAGGACCAGATGACCACCGAAACAGAATGACAAGGAGAGGAGTGCACACAGGGCCTATGGGCTGAGAACCTCTTAGATCCAGGGGAAGACTGATGCCAAAACACGTGCTGTCTCCAAGAAGCACAAGACCCACAGCTGTAGAAAAGAGACCAGGACCTTTCCCCAGAGCTGACATGAACAGAAAGCACACCGCTAGAGTTGGTGCTCTGGATTAGGGCTTCTGGTCGGCTAAACTGTGAAGGAATACATTCCTCTTTGTTAAAGCCATCCATTTGTTATCTTTGTTACTGTTACAGCAGCTGTACTTGTCTATAATACTACCTGAAAAGCCTTTATACTCAAGAAATGCTTTTCTTTTTAAAGACTTACTTGTAAAGGGCTGTATTTTACTTTGTGAATGAGAAATACGGTTTCTGGTAGGGAATCAGCTTGAGTGGAATTAAGTGACTGCATTATCTGCCAGTACATTCCTGTAAGGACCTCTCATCCAGAGGGTCTGAAGGTTCAGTCAGTGATTATAGGATTGGTGAGTGGCCCTGAGAAGTTCTCTATCAGAGTGGTGAGGAAAATTGCCTAACTTTATATGAAAATAGCAGGTAAGAAACAGAATAAAATACCTAAATACACATATAGGAGTGGTGCAGTGGGCGTGCATCAGACTGTTAACTAAAATTTTGGCATTTTAAGTGCACCACCCCCTCTGAGGGGGAAGGCTGTACAACCATCTCCTGGCAAGATTTATAGCCTTGGAAACCTAATGGAAAATTATTGCCAGATGTCAGAACTAACTCACTGGTTGGCATTGACTTAAACATATTCTTTATGTTGCCAGGTCTGGAATATCTTCATTCATGGGGCGCTTGTCTTCAGTGATATACCAATGGTAGCAAGGGGAGGTGTCTGTTAGTAAGAAGACGCACTTGGTAATGACATACAAGACACACAGCATTGCACATCTCTGACCAGTGGTCACCAAGTTGATTCCAATTGATGGGGAGCCTGTTATATTAAAGTGGAGCTGTGATCCAGAGGGTTTTCACTGGCTGAGTTTTTAGAAGAAGATCATGAAGCCTTTCTTTCCAAGGGCTTCTGGGTGGACTTGAACTGCCAAGTTTTCCTTGAGTAGCTGGACTCTTTAGCGATTGCACCAACTAAGATGTCTTATTGCTCATGTACAAATAGGATCAGATGGCAAACTGGGCTGCCCGGAGGGACTTATCTTCCCACAGCTCTCTTTCTTCTCTTGATGCTATCAGGCCATTCTCCTTTCTCTGTCTCACCATCTTCGTCTCTCATATTGTGCATTTATTTGTTTTTCCAGAATGTTCCTTTTTTTCTTTTTTATTGAGAATACGCACAGCAAAACAGGCACCAATTCAACAGTGTCTATGTGTCCAATTCAGTGACATTGATTATATTCTTTGAGGCATACATCCAATCTCACTGTCCTTTTCTGAGATATAGAATCCTCTCTGCTGTGTTTTTTTTTTCTCTCGATAAAACTTGATTTCTTTGAAATAGGCTGATTTTCCAAGACTGCTTGGTAGCAGTTGGATAACAATAGGCAGTGTCTGATAGGAAGCGCGCGCACGCACACACACACACACACACACACACACACACCCTACACACACAATCCAAGATGTTCTGGGTGTGTCCAGATCGTTTAATGTTCACAGCTGTCTTTAAATAAGGTATTTTCTATAATTATAGAAGACTCATAGTGGAAACAGAGAGAGACTGAGAGACAAAATTTGAAGCTGAGGCATGTGGACGCCAAAGAACTTGTTGTCCTCCCTGTACGAGGCATGGATGAGGTGTTTGCTCTCTGCACTGTGCAGACCATTCAGCGGAAGGATATCCCGGCTTCTGAGGCTAGGAAGGAGGGGGAAGGAGCTGGGTAAAACTTTAAAAAAGGGCAACATGCAAGTCAAATGTACAAACTTGGCTCTCCATGAGGGTCTTCACTTCCCTTTCTAACCTCAAATTTTCTGCAGAGGAAGAACGGGAGCTTGGTGTGAGAAGTGGAATTTTATTTTTCTGTGTAATGTACACACATTTTCATCTTTGACTACAGTTGCAATGGAAAGCAGCTATGCTTATTTCCAGGTCTATACAGGAGCAAATGTAAGATTAAAGGATTGATTAACTGATGAGTGGCGGATGACATATTCTTCTTCAGGTGGGCTGACTCCTAACCCCTTGTTCATCCTGCTTAGTCACAAGACCTTGCTTCAGCCTCGTACATAGATATTTCAGAGGTAGTTTTTATGAGAAATAGAAAGTCTCATATCTTTTTAATTATTATTATGTAAGGGAACCAATATATATCTAGTGTTATATTTAGCTACTGTTTGGTGGAAAGGGGCTTTGTGATTGATGACAGGGTTTCAAAGCTAATGAAGACCCTGTTACTTGTGTTTAATGTTCCACCAGGGGTTGACCCTGTTCTGTTGTTCTGTACCATTGAGTTGGTTCTGACTCTTAGTGAAACTATGGGACAGACAATCTTAACCCCTTAGGCTTTTCTAGGCTATCACGTGGGGCCAATGGGAGTTGGGATTGAGTCTATGGCAATGGTTTGTTGTTGTTAGATGCCATCACATCAACCATCACTTTATAGTCTCTGAACAACAGATCTGAACCTTCCTGATCCAGTACCATCTTCAAGGTCTCTGCTGTGTCCAAGGCCATCGTGGCACTTGCTGTGTCAGTCCTTCCTGGTGAGGACCTTCTTCTCTTTCACTGCCTCTCTACCTTTCCAAAGATGATGGCTTTCTCCAAGGATTGATTCCTGGGAAAAGATGCCCAAAGTAAATGAGATAAAGATACACTAACCTTGCCTCTAAGGAACATTCTGGTGGTACTTTCTTTAAGATGGATTTTCTTGATCTTTTGGCAGTCGATGGTGTATTTGACACTCTTCACTAGCTCCGCATTGTATGGCAATGGGTTTAGTATTATTTAATATTTATGAGAACAGATTGTTAGGTCTTCTCTCTTGAGAAGTTGCTTGTGTGAGTTAAAACTGCTAACTTTTTGATAAGCAGCCTAGAGTTTAACCACAGTAACACAAGGTGAGACAGGTGGAAGGAAGGAGTAAGCAGAAGGCTGTTCTTTTTCAAGGTATGGTCCAATTTAAGGTACAAACTGTTCTGTGACTTTGCCTTCTAAGAGATAACATGTCTACAGCCTTCTTGAATTGTAATTAAAGATGGAACATTAAGTCTCCTTGGAATATGGCTTGAAATCTAGGGGGAATTAAGAAAGAAAATTATTTTGAAGTTTATGGGCAGCATACATAAATCTATCAATCTTACCAACTTGTAGGGCCCAGAGCCCAGAGAACAGTCCAAAGAATTAATCTGAAAGCTGGAGATCTGTGAGTCAGCCAGCCCATTTCAATGTCATCCTATAAATCACCTATTGCCCCCAGAGGAGGTAAAAGCAGCCAAACTCTATATTTAGTAGATCCTAGGCTTATAATTAAATGACACAAAGAGGAGAAGGAGACAAGGTGACTAGCTGGAAGTGTGACTCAGCAGGATACAGACTTTGTTAAGAGAATGTCACACCATTGTTCTTTGGGGAGAAGAAAATTGATTTGAATTAATATAAGGCCTTTACCATTGGTTTCCTTAAGGATTAAGTCATATTCATTTTAGAGAATGAAGATAGGATTAATAGTATAAAGTATTTTGCCAGAAAACAGTATTTATAGAGGAGGAATTTAGAGCAATTAAATTAGAATTTTCCGTAAAAAAATATGTATTTTTTTTATTAGTTTGTATTTTTATTTTCTTCTCGTATTAACTGGTATTAGCTCAGATTAGTCTATTAATATTGATAGAATGTGCTCAAGGTAGTACTTCAAACTCCTTGAAAGCTTCTTAAAGTGATGAGAAATTTATAGATGTCTCAAAATTTTTGTATAAACAACTTAAATTAATATTTCATTATTTATTACAATTTCAGATAGTGTTGTTCTTGTGTATTGTTGAGTTAAAATCAACCCATAGCTGACCCTTCTGTGGGTTTTTGAAGGTTGTATATAGCATGGGAGGAAATTACCCGTCTCGTAGAGAAGGTGAAGGATTTGAACTTACCGCTAAACCATCTGAACTCCCTACTCAGATGGGGACAAATAAAATAAGACATGTGGTTCAAACAAAATAATAACTGTATTTTCTTTTTATATTTTGGTCATGTACTCAGGATGAATGTGTCGGAGACAGTGCGATTGGCACAGGACAGAACAGAGTTTAGGGCTGTTGTACATTGGGTCGCTATGAGTCACAAGCGACTTGACAGCACATAACAACAACAACAAAAATTTAAATTCTCATCATTCATACTATATTTTATTATACTTGAATGTAAGCATATTGCTTTTCTTTACTGTGGTAATTACCAGTTAAATGACTTTAAAATGCTTTGTGTGGTTTATCAGTTATTGTAGAGTCGGTTCTGACTCCTGGTGGTGCTGTGTGTGTCAGAGTAGAAAACTTAGGAGGGTGACCAGTGAGTGGCTTTTCTGAACTACATCACCAGGACTTCCCCTCAAGGTGCCTCTCTGGGTGGTCCGCAACTCCTAAATGTTCCTTTCAATTAGCAGCCAAACACCTTGTAGATAATGAACAGTAATAATTATGTTCATGTTTGTAATGTCTTCATAGTAGAGACCACTTTGGGTAACCAGGTGTGAAGAAATGGTTTAGAATGGGTTGAACCTTCAGAGAAAAGTTTGTGTTTCAAAGTTAAATTAAATGTTGTCTAGCGTACACACTTAGGAGTTACTGGATTCTGATTCTGTGGGAATTATGTGATTTTTCACTTATTCAAAAATCTCTGGTGCCTAGTGGTAAGAAGCTTGAGCTGTAATCCTGAAGGTGTTCAATCATGTTTGGGTTCATGTGTTCCTTGTTTTCTGTATTATTTCTAAGGGACTCTGAAAATGTCACAACCAGATTTCAAATATCCTAGGAGTTTTATGCTTTTAGTATAAAAAAAATACTGGGTACTTCCTAATGTATTTTTATTTTTATTTAATTTTTTATTATGTTTTTCCTATTATTTTTTTTTATATATATTAGAGTAATGGTAGTGACAGCCAGGCTGCCCTACTTTATAAATAGATTTCTGTCTTTTCAGGTGTCTGCTTTGTGGTTTTAAATTACCTGGAAGAATATCAGCTTGCAAGTGTCCTTCAGCCAAGGTTGAGGAGTCTGGCTGTCTCCATTCCAGGGCTGGATGCGGAGTAGTCGCTTCCTGTGATGTGAACTGTGGCGATGCTGTGTGAAAACGTAACTGGGAAGGTAATTTGCCTGGGTCCTTCCTTAATAAGATGCTCTAATAGATGTTTCCATATTTGTTCTTCACTGCAGCTCTAGGGAAAGGAAGCATGTTATTTCTCCATCTTACAATTGAATACAATGAAGGTTTATGCAGATAAAATTCATAATCCGACAGCAATGGATTCTGATTACACTCAAAATCAAGTCCAGAGTCCTTGCCAATTATCCAAAGGTTTTTCCTAATGTGCCCTTGGATGCCTCCGTGTTTTTGTCGATCTCCTCTCTCTCTTGCCTACATTCTCAGCCTATTTCCTTACCTCTTTCTTTTCTCTAGAGAGTTTTTTCTTGTTTTCATTAGGTATCTGGTCAAACTCTGTCTCAACTGTAGATATCTCCATAGTGATACAAACTATTACTCAGTGTCATTCCTCGTCTCGTCTCCTCACTTAACGTCATCTTTTTTTTTTTTTTTTGAGAACCCATCACCTAGCGTTCTCTGTGTCTTTACATCATGGTTTCTAAAATTGATTGTAACTTTTATACAGCTGTATTGCAGAGCAGGTTCTTTGCCTGTTACTGTGCTGGTGTCTGATGCTTTTGAACCAGGGACCACTGACTTTATTGTCTTCTGTGGCCATAAAGATTACAGTCTTGGAAGCCCCCTGGGGTATCTCTATTCAGTTCTACATTGTTAATAAGAGTTGGAGTGAATCCAAAGGCAGAGGGTGTGGTTGTGGGTGAGCTCTAGCAGGCTCTGCAAAAGTATCTGTTTAATGAATGAATGAATGGTGGAATTCTTTTTATTCTAACCTACAAATTCAGTGAGATCTCACTTAAAACCCAAAGGGATTATGTTTAAACTTGATTGAAAATTCATACAGACAAAAATTTGGAATATGCATATTTTTTGAAATGGAAATGTTAAAAATAATTTTTAGAAAATTCTAACAACCAATTTCAAAAATGTTTCAAAGTAGCTATATAGGGTGATCATCAGAGGATTATTCATGAAGCAGAAAATAGAATATAATGCTGAAATTAATTAATTGTAACTAAATTATCTCATTTGGCACACCAAATGAAATGATAATGTATTTGACACATATTCCAATGATTTAAATAGATATTATGAGATAGAATAGATAGAATCAGACTGTGTATACAATTGTATATGTATTTTTCTATATGCATAACATGAAAAGGTTATATATAAGCCATTTACACCCACTTCCATTGAGTTAATTCCAGCTGATTGCTATCCTCCCATTACAAGGCAGAATCTCCTAGAAGGATGTCTAAGGCTGTGTGTGATCTTTGTAGAAGAAGACTGACTCATCTTTCTCCCACAGAGTGGCTGACTGATTTGAACAGTAGATTTTTCACTTAGTAGTTCAATGTTTAATCCAGTACACCACCAAGACTCCTTGGACTGCATATGAAAAAGCATTCACTCCATTTCTTCTTGCTGGGAATGTGTAAGACCTTCACTTACTTTAAAACTTTCCCTTCCCTATCAAACTCATGGTAGGCTAATTTCACTTTTAAAATGAAAACAACAACAAAACTACAATATTTACTTTGGAAAAGAAGAAAAATAGTTAATCTAATTGATTTATTGTAACTATAGAGAACTTGGTCTCCATGTATACATAGTTTGAAAATGGGGTTAAACTAAAATGAAACCTTGTTGCTGTTGAGTTTGAACCAACCCATGGTGGCCACATTCACGCTGTTAATCACGTGGGAGAAGAAAGCTCATCTTCCACCCATGGAGTTCCTAGTGAACTTGAACCTGCAGAAAGCACAGTCTTTAGATTAACAGGGCAACTCCTTCCAGTCCACCTCCTCAGAAATAGAAACTAGAACATAAACTAGATGACCCAATAGAAACAAACCACTTAGAAAGGACAAACAGGGCTGGCTTGGCTGAAAAATTCCCATTATTTTTCTTTTTCTTGAACAAAGCAGTTCTTTTTCATGAACCTCAGGCTTACCAGTCAAATTGTCTTATAACAATACAATTTGACAGCAAGGCTCTTAATTCCGATTTAGACATCCCCAGCCAATAGAACAAATAGTATCCATCACTTGATATTACTCATACATTGAGTGAAATCGCACAAATAATCTTTGTAGCAAGATTCCTGCAAATCTTCCTCCTCATCCCATTCCAAATCAAATTTCCATTAAAATATCAATGCATGGATTGAATTATGCATGCGCCAGGTCAGAGGAGGGAGATTAGAGAAGATGCAGCAGGATGAATGTGGATCCTCAGGCGACAAGAGGCTGGTCAGAGAATGAGCACTTCTTCGGAAGTAGCTATTTACAGAAACCAGCAGTCCCAAAGCTCTCAAAAGATAGCAGCCTGAATAACTCCCTGGGTTTATCTGATCCAATAAAAACAGCTATTTATTGTTAAATTTGAATGGATTTTGTTATAAAACAATCAACCTACTTATTTGGCTTTTATTCCTGGGCATTTTCCAAGTGAATTATGAAGATGTTAGGCTAAAAGGACATAGATAGTTAAGCATTTGATTTGCTTTTCAATGTTGAGAAATCCACGTTGTGAAAGATGACTGTGAGGATGTGTGGTTAATTTAAGAGGCTCATACAGGCTGCAGCTAGCCTGTGCAGCACTTCTGGGCACATCAACAAGGCAGCCCTGCTGACAAACGCAGTCTTATGGGATGCCTTGTCTTGACAAGATGATCCTTGTGCAGATTCTCAGGATGATGCAAATGGTTAATATGCTTTAGGATTAACCTAAGGATTGCAGTTGAAATCTACCCAGAGGAGCTTCAGAAGAAAGACCTGTCTAGCTAATTTCAAGAAGTCCACTATGAAGCTACTATAGACCACATCTCTAGTCTGACGCTCATGGAGGTTGCCACGAGATAAAATCAACCGGGTAGCAAATAGTGTGTTGGCTCATCCTTTGGCAACATTGACCAAAGGTAGCTTTAGTGGTAAGGTATTGTACTGCCAACCCAAAGGCATGTGGTTCAAATCCACCAGCTGCTCTTTGGGAAAAAGATGGGCTATTTTCTCTCATGTGATTTACTGTCCCTGAAAATCCACTGCAGGTTAACTATGAGTCAGTTCTGAATCTATGGTACAAGACAATGACAGTGCAGGAATGGTGAGAACTGAAGTAAAAGCTTCCTTTATTTCTCATATTCCTTAAGGGATATGTTTGTGGGAGGCAGAGAGAAACTTAATGATTCTTCACTGCCAAACCAAGAAGCCATGCTATTAGCCTACCTGGAAAATCTGTATCTGTATTCTGTTCACACATTTCCTTGGATTTTTCTTTACTCTGACCTCCTCCTTTGTAGGTACTGCTTATACATTAGGGCCTCAATGCTGTGTTAGGACCTCGGACTGCCTCATGGGGGAAGCTGCTCCCTTATGTGTACAGAGATGCATCAGTCCATGCTAACACTCAACCCGGATGTTTTTCCTAAATTGACCCATGTTGCTTTCCATTTCTACTTCACTGACCTCATCTGTTCATTTCTTAGGCTCCTGGCTTCCCCTTGTCTCTCTCTTCTATTTCTTCCTCTTTAAATTTCTATTTTTAACACATTTGAAAGAGCACTTGTACATTAAATCCATAAAAAAAAATCACTGTGCTTTAAATCCTGTTTGATTGTATTCTTAAAATTTAACTACTGGCATGATCAGGATTTTAATTATTTGAATTAAGCTTTTCCATCCCATCTATTTTCTTACTTTATCCTTAAACTTTACCTGAGTCTGCTAATAATCTACTTTCCTTTCATCATGTTCTTTTAATACTTTTTTCTATTTTTCTTTTCCTTCTCCCTCCCTCTCTCTCTGTAAATTTAGAAATAACTCACGGGGCTAACAGACATTCCTGATTAAACATGGAGTCACTGGAGTCGCTGTTTCCCACCGCTGTCCAGGTTGCTTCCTCCCGCTTCTCTCTACTGGATTTCCTGCCCCACTTATGGACCACAAACCTCACCTGGGCGCCTCCCGACATTCCCACCGGCTGTAATTCTCTCCATGCATCTAGGGTGTCTAATTTCCTGGAATGGTGTTTCCTCCTCCTTCTCATCTGTCTAGTCTTTACCTGAGCAGAAGGCTCTGACATCTATAGTCTCTGACAGACTTGGCTTTATTATCTAGTGCTGCTGTAACAGACATATCACAAGTGGATGGTTTTAACAAACAGACACTCATTCTCTCAGTTTAGGAGGCAAGACGTTTTAATGCAGAGTGCCAACTCTAGAGAAAGAATTATTCTATTTCTCCTGATTTTAGGAGATGCTTAGCTCAGAGACCCTCGGTCCAAAGGTACTCCTTTCTGGAATCTCTTTTCTTGGTGGTTAAGAGTCTCTCTGATCTCTGTTTAGTGTCTTTTGTATTTCAAAAGGAATTGACTCAAGATACAACCTAATCCTGTGGATTGTATCTTTAAATTTTATCTTGAGTCTTCTTTAATAATCAATCTTTTCCTTTATTTTGTTATCTTAATTATTTTATTATTTTCTCTCTCTCTTTTTTCAGTTTCTCCTGAGTTTATTTAATTCTACTATCATTACAGAATATGTTTTATATTACTTCTTTTTTTATAATTATTTTATTATTAATTTCAATGAAAATTTACAGGGACTTTGGATTTCCATTCATTGTTGCACTTTTCTCCCTGCCCGCCCCTCCCCCCAGAACACTACCTTCTTGGAAAAGTAAAAGAAAAACTCTTTCATTGTTTTATAATCCCTCCACCAGGTCCACTCCACCATGTAGCCTTCGCTCTAGACTCCTGTCACGACAAAAATACCTAATCACATATTTCTCTTAAACAGTTTTCTCCCTCATCTGTTTCAATGCAGTATATATTATTGAATCCATTTTTCTCAGTCTCTCCCCAACCCTGATGTCAGTCCTGTTTTACAACAGTCGCACCATACAGTATTTGTCCTTTTGTGACTGAGATACTTCCCTCAGCATAATCTCCTCCAGGGTCACCCATTTTGAATAATATTGCATGAGTTCCTTGTTTTCCAATGCAGCGTAGTATTCCATTATGTGAATATACCACAGCTTCTCTAACCATTCGTTTGTTGATGGGCACTTAGGTTGTTTCCAACTCCTTGCTATTGTGAACAAAGCCGCGATAAAGATGGGTGTGCATCTATCTGCTTGGATGTCAGTTATGGTCTCTTTGGGGTATATTCCCAGAGTGGAATTGCTGGGTCAAATGGTATCTCTATTTGTAGCTTTTTGAGAAAGCTCCATATCACCTTCCACAGGGGTTACACCATTTTACACTTCCACCAACAGTGAGTAAGAGTTCCAGTTTCTCCACAACCTCGCCAACATTTGTTGTTTGCTGCTCTGTTGAATTTTGCTATTCTTACTGGGGTGTGATGATATCGCATAGTTATTTTGATTTGCATCTCTCTTAGAGCTAGGGATTTTGAACATTTCTTCATGTGCTTGTTGGCCATCTGAATGTCTTCTTCAGTGATGTGTCTGTTCATATCCTGTGTCCATTTTTCAATTGGATTGTTTACCTTTATCTTGTTGTGGTGTTTCTCTTTCTCTTGATGAATTTCTCTTTGCTTTGTTAACATAACTGTTTCCAATCCTGCCTTATTAATATCATAGAGGTTAAGGTTTACAACATGTATGGTAACTACACCAGGTCACAAAACAGATGAGAATTACTTCATACTGAAAGTGTGGTCTAGCAATATCTACAAATATATTTTTTTTAAGGCTGACAAAATACAACTTATAAAATTGTTGTTAGATGCCACTGAGTCAACTCTGATTCCCATGATGAACCATGGATGCAACCCCTCAGATCCTGTACCATCCTTACAATGTCAACAGTGGTTAAATATTGCAGTCACTCTGTCTGTTCATCTCATTGAGGATCTTCTCTTTCACTAGCCCTCTATTTTTCCAATCGTGATATTCTTTTCCAGATCTTGGCTCTTCCTGATGACATGAACAAACTATACGAGATGAAGTCTTATCAACCTTGTTTTTGTTAAATCCATAACACGTGCGATGACATTTTGGACAAACCATCAAAAAAGAAAACACTCTGGAAGGCCAAGCAGACCTGAGGAGAGAAGAGACACTCCACACAAAGTCCTGTTTGGAATGACTAGTTCTTGTTCAAGATAGCTTTCTCCTTCCTTGGCAGTTTTATCCATAGCAACCATGTGAAGGTTCTTCTCAGGGTGAGAATACCTTCTCATTTGGTTTTGGATTTGGTAAAGCTACTCATGCAGGTAGAGGAAGTTGATACTCTATGACCTGTTCTCTATGAATGCTGTGCTTCTCTGTCCCAGCCCTAACCATTATTAAACTAACCTGTATCCATGGAATCTGTTGTGACTCCTGGTGACCCTGTATGTGATGGAGTGGGACTGAGTTCCATCAGGTTTTCGTATTATAATTTCCAATCTGGTCTGGTTAGTAGGGAACAGAAGACGCTCATCCTATACTGTTCTTCCTTGGATTTCTTTCTTGTTCTTCTGCAGGCTACCTGCCATTTTGATCGTTTGGACCCTTGTGATGTGTGCATTCCCTGAGAGGTGACTTCTTGTCTGTAAGCGGAAGCTGTCTGATAAACAGCAAGCATGAATTATTTATTAGGGAGCAGTATGGAAAGCGGCATTTCACACTCCTTCCCATGGAAAATGTCACATGCATTCCAAACAGGCGAAACAGTTTCATAGGCAATGGAAACCTACAATCGGCGGTAGGAGAGAGAGAAAAGAGGGCTCTATAATGTGGTAATTATGGTATTACTCAAGAAGGAATCAGATCCAAATATTGCTCTCCATTGATTAAATGTGAAAGCAAATTACAGTTTCTAAAATCGATGTGAAGAAATAATTATTATACACATGAAAATGGCATCAATAAGGCAAATCCGCTTAGGTTTTCTTCCACTCAATTTCAGCCAATTTACAGTAAATGAATCCTAAAACCCAGCATTTTTCATTTTCTAATCATGTAGTAGGTCCTCCATTAAAAGAGAACCCAAATATAGGGTTTGATATATTATTATGCATCATATTGCATATTTAGCATTAGTCCACTTAATTAGAAAATCCAATCAAATTTGGTCTCTGGATTCAAACCATCAAGTCATTACTAGCTTTTTATTACGAAGGATAGTCAGTAAGATTAAGCAGAAACTGGAGAAGATCAAACTCTTGAAAGTAAGACTGCATTTTCAGTTCATTTGGTGATTAATAGTAAGCTGATATTCTGGAATGTTAAAAATGTGGAGTTACCTTATAACATTTTTAAAGCTATTGCTGAATTTGACTTGTGGTAATATATTACTTTTTTTAAAAAAAAACTTTAAAAAAAGTCCTAGATTCATAAAATCTTTTAATTACTTTCCATTTGTGAAAAAGTTCCAAATTCATCAAATCTCTTAATGTCTATGTGTAAAATATGTGTTCTAGGGAACAGAGAAAAAAAAATCTTTTGGCAAGCCTATTATTTAATTTGGATGGGAGAAAGCAAGAATGAACACATTAAGGAATTATTATTGTTAGATGATGCCTTTTAGTTCTGGTGTTGGCAAAGAAAATGGAATTTATGATGGACCACCCAAAGAACAAACAAATCTGTCTTCAAAGGAAGTGTAGCTGAAACTCTCCTTAGAGTAAGTATGGTGAGATTTTGTCTCATATAATTTAGAGATATTAGCAGGAAGAAGCTAGTCCCCAGAGAAAGATATCATTAAAGATTTTGCAATAATGAAAGGGGTTACTATTTGGTGCTATTAGTGGAATTCTGATGGCCTACTGGTAAAATACTATGCTATTATTTCAAAGGCATGTTGTTCAAATCCACCAACTACTCCATAGGAGAAGGATGGGCGATTTCCTGCTGTTTGATTGATCAACTGCCTCTGAAAACTAGAGGCAGTTAGAGGGTCAGCTGTGGGTAGATTCTGACTCGATGGTACACACACCACCACCCCATTAGTGGGCGGGGAGCTATGGCAGCTTAGTGGTAAAGAATTGAGTTGCCAACACAGACACCAAATCCACCAGCTGCTCCTGTGGAGAAGGATGGGAAATCTCCTTGCAGTTTACTGCCCGTGAAACCCACTGCAGGGCCAGCTATGGGTTGGTTCTGACTCTGCAGTACACAGTAACAACAGCATAGATGGATAGAAAGTCAAAGAGGAGAGTGATTGTCCGCCCTACCACAGTTCTGGGAGACTGTATCCATGACCAGAAATGCTGCTTATTTCTAGAACTCTCAGTTTCTTTCTCTAGTTTGCAAACCATTACTAATGATTTTACTGGCTTAGTTATTCTTCCTCTATCTCTCATACCCACTACTATGACTTCAAACTATAGCAAAACCCCCAGACAACCAACCAACCAACCCAAACTGTTGCTCTCAAATTGCTTATGATATTTGTTATTGTTGTTATGTACCATTGAGTCAGAACTGACCCATAACTGACCCTCCAGTGGGTTTTCAGAAGCAGTTAATCACACAGGAAGAGACCGCCCATCCTTCACCTGTGGAACAGCTGGTGGATTTGAACCATGTTCCTTCAGGATTGCAGT
>NW_006399868.1:4166238-4203058 GCF_000299155.1 Elephantulus edwardii
TTTGAATAATATTGCATGAGTTCCTTGTTTTTCAATGCAGTATAGTATTCCATTGTGCGAATATACCACAGCTTCTCTACCCATTCATTTGTTGATGGGCATTTAGGTTGTTTCCAACTCCTTGCTATTGTGAACAAAGCCGCGATAAACATGGGTATACATATATCTACTTGGATAAATTAGTTTCTTATTAACAATTTATACACATTTTGTTTTGTGGCATTAGTTGAAATCCTGTAAATGTAACATCCATCTTACTTCCTCCTGATTTCCCTGGCCTACCTGTTCTGTTCATTACTATCCTCTAAACTGTTTTTCACAGTATTTTTTGTCACATATAGTTGACGGTTCTGAGGATCACATTCCTCAGGGATGTTGTTGCTGGGTGCCCTCGAGTTGAGTACAACTCATAGTGACGCTGTGAAGAGCAGATCGGAACCTTGTCCTATCCTGTGACATCCTTGACACCCTCAAGCCCATTGCTGCAGTCAGTGTTTCAGGGCACCTGGTTGAGGGTCTTCCTCTTCTTTGCCATCTCTCCACCTTTCCAAGCATGATGGCCCTCTCCAAGGAATAGTATCTTCTAGCAACATACTCAAAGTATGTAGACAATGCTTTCTCATTGCCTCCAAGGAGAACTCCGGCTGCTCTTTCTCCAAGACATAGCTATTTGTTCCTCTGGTGGGTGATGGGGTGTAATTGTACATTTTAAGGCCTGTTTAAGGCCTGTCTGTTGTTTTACTGAATAGGGATAGATTCAATCGCAGGTTTGAAGAAGGTCAAACCTCAGAGTTCTACCAGTTTCTCTCAGACTGCTGAGTCTGGGGAATATTTTTTATGATTTTGATTTTTCTTTTACATTTTCCTCACACTGTGTCTCAGACCTTCTGTTTTGATCCCCAACAGATTAACCCGTAGTGGTAGCCGGGCACTGCATCATTCTACTAGGTTCAGGGTTGAGTGGGGCAAACATTCATTTCCTCGAGTTTTAATTGTCTTCACTTTTGTTTGCTCCAATGAGAGGAGACCAGTAGTTGTATCTTACGTCGTTGTTGCAATCTTATTTACCAAAGTGGGATGTGAAACAGCATCTCTATGGACTCCACTGTGTTCACTGACAGAGAAGCGATGAGCCCACAAGAACAGACTCAGTCCCTCACAGAGCTGGTTCAAGGCAAGGAAGTTTGTGAGACTTTGCCACCTCCACCCTCTCTTGTACACTTGGATATTTTTGCAGCACGTGTACCTATTGATGTTGAAATATTTTCTGCCAGGCCTCCGTGTGCTTATAGGTGTACTCCCATATGCCATCCCACACCTGCTCAGCTTACACCTCTATGCATCTACTCATAAGTCATCATTATTACTGTTTTCAGGCTTATTCATGTAGTAAGTTGTTTTATGGATTCATGGTTATTCTTCAACGTTTTTGTAGTATCTCATTGTATGTAGGTGCCATAATTTATTTATCCATTCATCTCTCGAGGGGCACTTGGGTTATTTTCAGTTGTGTGTATTTGTGGTTTGTTGGTGCTTCCTGAAGCGAACAATGCTACAATGAACATGGGTTTGCATATGTCTGTTTGTGTCTCAGCTCTTATTTCCTCAGAGTATGTACCTGATGTGGATTACTGCAACACGTGGTATCTCCGTTTCTAACTTTTTAAGGAAACACCATACCGTTTTGCACAGTTGCTGTGGCATTTTATAACCCTCCGAGCAGTGTAACAGCATTCTGCTCTTCCTACGCTCTGCCCAGAATTCTTTGTTTCCTTTCCTGGTTTGCTCACAGCTATTATAGCTCAAGTGAGATGACACCTCCATAGGGTGTGCTCACTGGTAACCCGTCCCCCCTCATTACAAAGGTAGAGAAAGTCCTCCACACTTTTTTGCGCACTTGCATGACTATAGACTTTAACGTTTAACCTCTAGTTGTTTTTTTTTAAATATTTTTAAATTTTATTATTTGTGTGTGTGCGTGTACCGTCAAATCGGATCTGACTGGTACAGGAGGAGATTGTCCCTCCTTCCCCAGCAGAGCATCTGGTGGATTCGAACCATGCGCCTCTGGGATTGCAGTGCAGCTTCTTGCCACAAGGCCACCAGAGCTCCCCTTAACCTCTAGTTTTTAAATTTCTATTTGTCTGTGACATGATATGGAAAACATATATAAGAGTGTTTCTCCCCCTCCCCCCGAATTACTTGGCTATCACATTAGCAAAAATGGGGTTATAATAACCACCTCATAGAACTCTCAGGGAGCTCTGGTGGCTCAGTGGTCAGGGATTGTGTCAATGCAAAGGTGCACGGTTAGAATCCACCAGTTGTTCCATGAGAGAAAGATGGGCAATCTCCTCCTAAGCAATTTCTTGTCTCTGAAAACCTGCTGGAGGTTGAACTATGGGTTGGTTTCAACTTGATGGTCAACAACAACAACAACAATATAGAACTCTAGAACTCTTCTCAAGATAATGTAAGAGGAACAAAACCAGTTATATTATTTATATATTAAAGATAGATATACATATATAGATAGGGAGCTTTGGTGGCCCAGTGGCAAGAAGCTGTGCTGCAGTCCCTAATGCATGTGGTTCAAATACACCAGCTGCTCTGTGGAAGGACTGACAATCTCCTCCTGTGAAGTTAACTGCCTCTGAAAACCTGCTGAAGGGTCAGCTATGGGTTGGTTCCAACTCAATGGTATATAAAGGCATGCATAGGTAAATATACATGTATGTAGATAGGTTGCTAGACAGATCAACAGATAGAGAGACAGAAAGATAAATTTACTTCAAAGAAATGGTTCTTGCAATCGTGAGGAAGCGATACATAGAGTCATGGGACGAGGGAAGTCCCAGGTTCAGGGTCAAGTGACAGGCTGAAGACCTTTACTGACTCATTAGGTCCAGGGGTTGATGAGCCCAAAGCCTGCACCTCAGGGAACAGGCTGGAGTCCCCTCCTGGCTCATGGGGTTGCAGGGATTGAAGAATCCAAATCTGCACCAGTCCTCACAGAAGCCCTTCTCTGGATCTTTTCTTCCGTGGCACTGGGGGGTGGGTCCAGGCTGCCATCCTGAGAGGTCAGTTGTTAGTGTTACTTGCTATAAAGTTGACTCTGACTCTGAACAAGTTGGAAGCATTATAGGAACAAATCTCCAAGTCTGTTCTCGTAAGGAGCCACTGGGTGGGTTCCAACCATTGATTTTTGGTTAATAATGGGGCAATTAACCATTGTACCACCAGCATTCCTGATAACATCCAAGGAAAGGCCCTGATAAAACAATTGGTACATAGGGTCGCTATGAGTAGCAAGCGACTTACAGCACATAACAACAACAACAAGAGTTTTAAGTTACTAATCAAAGGATTGATAGTTTGAAGCCATCAGTGGCTCTGAGAGAGGAAGAGCTGGGGATCTTCTACTGCAAGATGAAAGCTGTGTCAACTCATGGGGTGAGAGTGCTCTGTCAGGGAGCCAGTGGCTCTGAGATTTTCTTTCTTTATTTTCTTTTTAATTCTTTGAGGTTTTTTTTAGTGTATATATTTTTTCACTGTTGCACGTTTTCTCCCCACCAGCCCACCCCAAAATGCACCCCTTGTTCTAGATTGCTATCATACGCCTACTGTCTAATCATATATACTTTTCAATTTCCCCCTCATCTGCTCCAATACTGTGTTTGTTTTCTAACTCTTCTCCTATTCTTTCCTCAAGCCCTACTCCATGTCTGTCCTATTTTATAACAGCAGTGTTATGCATGAAGGGTCTGTTTGTGACTGAGCTATTTCACTCAGTTTAACGTCATCCATTTTCCTCCATGTTGTGTAATGTTCTATGAGTTCACGGTTTTTCAGTGCTGTATAATATTCTATTGTGTGAATATCCTATAGTTTTTCTAGCCATTCATTTGTTGATGGGCACTTGAGTTGCTTCCATATCTTTGCTATTGTGAATGATGCAGCAATAAACATGAGTGGACATACACATGTTTGAGTTGTGGCTCTGGTTTCTTTGTTTCTTTAGGGTATATTCCTAGTAGTGGAATTACTGGGTCAGATGGTATTTATATTTTCAACTTAAGAAAGCACCACACAGCTTTCCATAGTGGCTGTACTATTTTACATTCCCACCAGCAGTGAATAAGAGTTCTAATCTCTCCACAACCTCACCAGCATTTGTTCTTTGGGCTTTGAGATTTTTTGAAAATCAAATTTATGACATAGAACAATGAAGACAAAGCAACAATTAGAGGAAATAAAACCAGTGAAGAAAGAGTAATGAGGGTGGGATTGGTGAGAAGAATTTCAGCTTTGCAGATGGATTCACATTGTTGGGAACAGAAGGTGTTCTTAGGAGGATAGTTCTTATTCAAACGGGATCTTGGAGGTCATGGTAAGGAGCTGCACTGCCAAGTTAAAAGCATGCATTTCGAGTCTACCAGCTGCTCTGTCAAAGAAAGATGGGAAATCTCCCATGCAATTTACTGCCTCTGAAAACCCACTGGAGGGTCAGCTCAACGATACAACATAACAACAATGCCTTTGATGGTGCAGTGTGTTACCTGTTGTGCTGCTCACTGAGAGGCTGGCAGTTCAAATCCACCAGCTGCTCTGTAGGTGAAAGATGGACTGTTCTGCTGGTGAAGACTCACACCTTCTGAAACCTGAGGGAGGGTCCCTATGAGTTGGAATTGACTCAACAGCAGTGATTTGGGGTTTGTTTTGTTTAGAACTTCATGATCTTCCTTCGTGGTGCTGCTCTGGTGTGGAAAAGCCTTGTTGATTTATCTGATCCTTTAGATTAAACTCAGTTTGGTTTTCCCATTCCCCCGGATTTGATTCCTACGCAGTGCTAACAGGCAGAAGACCTGGGCAAAGCTGATTGGATTTCTACCAGGGGACTCTTTGTAGCTTGCATATCACAGCTGTACTGAAAGCAAAGCTTCTCTGTACAAAAGAGAGTCATCGAACAATGTTTTCAGAAAGGAGGGGCTGCTTAGGATCTATTTTATCATGGGTGCACTTGAGGTTCTTTTCCAGTCTGTTTGTAGGGAAGAAGTAAACAATCAAATCTCCCTACCACTCTTCCTGCAGAGCATTCTTTAGGACAGAGAGCTCGTCTCCAAGCACAGTTGGTGTACTATCACACACCCAGTAAGTAATTAATTACAATATTTTGAAATGGCTGAGGAGGGCAGCCTGAGGCATCAGCGCTTCTGGAGAACTGATTTTGCAAAACTACTGAAGAGCATAATCACTACTTTCTGAGAACTGTACCCTTAGAGGGCTCTTTCTAGCCGTATCCTGTTAGTTGTTGTTGTGTGCTCTTGAGTCAGAACTGACTCATAGCTGAGACTCCAGAGGGTTTTCAGAGGCAGTAATTGCGTGGGAGCAGACTGCTCATCCTTCTACCATGAAGGGGCTGGCGGATTCAAACCACGTGCCTTTGGAATTGTGGTGCATCTTCTTACCACTAAGCTATCTGAACTCTCTACTGGTATTCTAGCTGCTGTAATTACATGTGAAACTCCTCTGTGATGAGGTGACCTTTAATGTTTAAGTACCAAGAGATGAAGAATGGAAATATCTGACTTACTGTGTGTCTAAATAGCAGAAAACAGGACATAGACATTCAGTTCAGAAAGGTCATGGGCACCTTTCTGAAAGGGCCAGAGGGAGGAGCATAGCCCCTCGTCACCCCAGAGCATGAAATGAGGTAAAGAATCCATAATCCATCACCGTGCTGCCTCTAGAGTCACTCCAATAACGAGAGGTTCTTTATTTGTTGTTGACTCATCATTGTGGTATAGAGAAGGGGTTTATTAGAAAAGTAACTTGGAGAGTGAGGAGGCAAATAATTATCACCCAATACAAGCCCAGGTTTAACCCAAGTCCCAAGGCACAACAGTTCAATTTTTCCAGGCTCTGGTTTCAGTTCAGTAGTTTAATCCAAATCATTGAGCAAGGTCTGACTCAGAGCAGTTAGAAGTCAGCTTCTCCTTCAAACATCCAGCAAGAAGAGCCAAACCTTTGACAGTGCAATTGCAAACAGTCTCAGGTCACACCTTGCCACAGTTTCTCCACAGCAATTCCACAGTTTTTCCACCACGAGGGTCTCGTTCTCCCCGGGGTCTTGCCGCCACAAGCCTGGCCCACGTCAAGTCTTGTGTGTAAAGCATTCTATTATGCTAGTCACACAGCTGTTGATGGTTTGTGAGACCATGCTGGTTTGCAAGACCTTGTGTCTGCAGTTAACTGGAGACCAGAGGGGGTGAATTGTAATGGCTAAAAAAAGTCAGCTTTTAGGCTAACACCACACTGAAGTAAAAAACAAAGCACATCTTCATTGTGAGCTGCTAATTAATTCTCTTGTTTGCTCCAGTTAGTGATCAGAGATTGGGAGCATAATCCGACTTTCACATGCTTGAGTTGTGTTATCAGGTGTGGAGGAGTCAGCTCTGATTCTAGCAGCCCTACGCACAACAGAACGTAATTCCGTCCTCACCGTTGCTCTTGTTCCTGAGTTTACTGCTGAGTTACTGTGCCAGTCCGTCTCATCCATGTTGTTTAGGGGCTTCTTTGTCCCTGATCCTGTCACTTACTCAGAATATATTTCATGAGTGTCTACTCTGTTTCCCATTTCCACTTCCTAACCTCCTATCTTCAGTTCACTTCCAAGAGTAGCAACTTTCCAGTGGGTTCCAAATCTTTAAGTCTTTAAGAAACCATTCCATCATACCTCCCCACCCACAGTCTACATAGTACGTTTGAGAGAACCTTGACAATACACTTTCCCAATACAATATACCTTTTGATTTCTTGACTGCCGTTACCATGAATGTCAATTCTCATTCTTCTCAATGTTATCCATAATTCATTATGATCTACATTGTCAAATAAATGTCTTTGCAAATATCTTTTCAAAGGACTAAAGAGCAACAGTGTGGGTCTAAAGACTGAGGCGCACCTGGCCCAAGCCATGATATTTCATCGGACCTTTCTTCCAAGGTCCTCCTGTGTGAATTCAAACTCCCCATTTTTCAGTGAATTGGTGCTCCAGGGCTTCTTCCTACTTGGGGATTCAGGGGACAGAATCCTGGCAGAATCTGATTATGCCCTGGGTAAATGGTGAAGGAAAAGGTAGAAGGCTGTGGGGAGGCAGAGGTCACATGGCCTTCCATCTCTGCGCTTCAGCGGAAGCATCACAAACCCTTCTCGGGGTGCAGAGGCCACATCCGGTTGTGCCAGTGCAGAGATGGGAGGGGGTGAGGCTTGTGAAGGAATGTACCCTTTCTGGGAAACCCTTCCAGGCTCCTGGCGGGTCTGGGCTCCTGCCCCTGAGATCAGCACCAGGGCAGGGTGCAGGCGGAGAGCTGTCTGGGAACCTCAGGCAATGCCATTGTCATTCACAGTAGTGACTGTGATTCCCTTTAGGAAGCTGGGTTCACTAAAGCTGGTGACCTACTAAATAAAGCCACTGCCCTCCAGTGAGTTTCTGCCCAGGAAATGCTCTCTCCATGAGGTCTTCGAGGCTGCAAATCTTTGCAGGAGGAAATTAGCCAACTTTTTATAGCAGAGTAACTGGTGGATTTGAACAGCAGACTTTCCAAGTAAGCAGTCAGATGTCATTATTAACTGTGCCAAAGGCAGATTTAAATACAGAAGAAACTATAGCTTAATATTAGAGAAGAGGGTTTCCACCAACCCACAGGCAGACAGGGAGGAGCCAGGTGATGCCTCTCACACTGTTTACCTGCAAACAGGAGACTAGGAAGGACTGCTCTTTCTCTCAAGAAGAAGAGTTTGCAACTCCACAGGCTGAGAGGACTCAGCACCCAGGCAAAAAGCTGGTTTGGGAAAGATTTAGTACAGGAGATAAATTCTATTTGGGAAATACCTGCTTTATGATCTGAGTAAAATATTAGACGGGAGAGGCTTGGTTCTCTAGAAGTGAAAGATGACGGGAGGTGATACTGAGTGATCTGAAATCAGAGAGCAGGAGCTGAGAGAAGTACAAGTCATGTACAAAAATGGAAAAGGCAACAATGAGATTTAAAACTGCCTCAGAAGGAACAGAAAATTGGAAACCACCCTGCAAAATCTCTTAGGGTGGAGGGAGAAGGCGTCTGAAGTGCTAACAGAACATGGGGCAGGTGCAGAGAGGAGAAACCAAGAGAGAAGTGGAGATGATCAATGTGGAATTATCATATAGAATCATGCATGTTTCTGAAGAAAAGGAATTCTTTGAAGATAATAAAATAAGTTATTTTCTACAGAAGGACTCAGTGTGTATCTGGAACCACCTAGGAATTACCAAAAGTGTTTCAAAAAAGATGACAATATGTTTTTGGCATGAATGTGTGATAAACATAGATGATAACATGGAGAAAGATACCAAGACAATGCTGGTACTATAAAGGACTGTTGCCAATTTGAAAAAAGAAGAAAGAAACACATCTTCCCATTTGTCAATAAAACAATTTGCTAAACATACAGTCTAAAGTTATATAAGTGTTCAGGTCTTTTGTTTATGACTCGATGGCACTTAACAACAACAACAATGAGAGAGCTCAGTTAGCCTATTGGACAGAGAGCGAAGGTACCAAGCCAAAGGTGGTTGTTGTTATGTGCTGTCGAGTCACTTACGACTCATAGCGACCCCATGTACAACAGCCCTAAACCCTGCTCTATCCTGTGCCAATCGCACTGCCTCTGACATACCCATTTCGATTACCCCAGTCACTGAATCAATCCAGCTCACAGAGGGTCTTCCCCTACTGTGCCGTCCCTCCACCCTCCCAAGCATGTCCGTCTCCAAGGACCTCTCCCTCCTTACAACATGTCCAATGTATGTCAGACAAAGCCTCAGAATCCTTGCCTCCAAGGAGTATCCTGGTTTAACCCTCTCTAGGATGAATCTGTTTGTTTTCTTGGCAGTCCATGGTACATTCAATACTCTTCTCCAGCACCACAACCCAAAGGCATCAATTCTCCTTCTATCCTACCTAGTCATTGTCCAACTCTCTGATGCATAACAAGTGATTGCAAAGACCATAGCCTGTATCAGATGCACCTTGGTCTCCAGAGTGACACCATTGCTCTTCAGTACCCTGGAGAGGTCCCTAACAGAGGACTTTCCCATCGCAATATGTTTTTTTATTTCCTGGCTAATGGTGTCAAGAGTGTTAACCGTGGAGCCAAGCAGACTAAAGTTGTTAACAATTTCAATCTTTTCACCATCCATCCTGATGCTGCCAATTGGTCCAGTGGTGAGAATCTTTGTCTTCTTGACATTGAGCTTCAATCCATACTGAAGGCTGCAGTCCTTGACCCTCTGCAACAAGCATTTCAGGTCCTCCTCAGTTTTAGCAAGCAGGGTTGTGTCATCTGCATAATGCAGATTGTTAATAGATCTTCCAACAATCCTGACACCACACTTCTCCTCATAAAGCCCAGAAGAATTTAATGAAATCACATATGAGCAAGAGCCTATGGTGACAAAAGAAGAAGCTCAAGCTGCTTTGAAGGAAATAGCAAAAAATAAGGCCCCAGGAATAGATGGTATACCAATTGACATATTTCAGCTAATAGATGCTGCCCTGGATGTGCTCACCAAGTTGTGCCAAGAAATCTGGAGAACAACCACTTGGCCAACTGACTAGAAGAGATTTATATTTGTTTCCATTCCAAAGTGTGGAAACTATAGAATCATTATCATTGATTTCACATGCAAGCAAGATTCTACTGAAGATTATCCAAAAACGACTGGGACAGCATATCAGCAGAGAACTGCCAGAAGTCCAGGCTGGGTTTAGAAGGTGTCGTGGTACTAGGGATATAGGAGCTGATATTAGATGGCTCTTAGCTGAAAGCAGGGAATACCAGAAGAATGTCTATCTGTGTTTCATTGACTATGCAAAGGCGTTTGACTGTGTGGATCATAACAAACTGTGGCTGACTCTGAGAAGAATGGGAATACCTGAACACTTGATTGCTCTAATGTAAAACCTATACTTGGACCAAGAGGCAGTCATCAGAACAGAGCAAGGAAATACTGCATGGTTCAAAATTGGGAAAGGCGTATGTCAGGGATGTGTCCTATCTCTATACCTTTTCAACCTGTAAGCCAAAGGTAGGTGATTTTAATCTGCAGCCCTCAGGCCTGGTTTTAATTGTTTTTGTCAAACATTCTTCTAAGTGGTGTAGCAACTGGTCTGTCCATTTGCCATACAGAGGTAACTTGTGGTTGCAGTGAAGCTGAACACTGTGACCCTGATGTGCCAAATGTGATAATGGTTACCCATAGTGGACAGTGTTTGGTGCAGCTCCCCGATTAAAACAAGCTTGGAAGCAGGAGTGACATCCACTTCTGAAATAGTTTGCCTCCGGAAACCCTATGAACCTGGAGAAACGATGAAAGCTATACAAGTGTTCAAGTCTTTTGTTCATAGGGTCACTATGAGTCATCTACAACTTGATGGCACTTAACAACAACAACAGCAACAAGGTCTAAAGACAAATTTTATGATAATAGCAATTGTATAAGGTGGCCAAGAATAAACTTAAGGATCAAGTGCCTATTTGCATAAGAATCTATACATGATAGAGCCCTCTTAGCACCATAGGTTGACTGTTGAGCTGCTAACTGCGAAGTTGGCAGTTTGAACTCACTAGCTGGTTTTCTGGAGAAAGATGGGGTAGGCACCTCCCAAAAACACAGCCTTGGAAATCCAGTGGAGGGTCTGCAGGATTCAGAACCTGCTTGGCTTCAGTGGGTTTTATGATAAAATTTGATCATAGGACATGAATTAAAACTGAACTAAGCAGCTACAGAATGTCCTCTGAAACACAAAGACACAGTATTGCATAGTTAGCAGCTTACTCTAAATTTAACATGATTCCAACTAAAATCTCCATAGAAATTTATCATTCTTGTGGGACATTTAACAGTCAGTGAGGGAGCTCTAGTGACTTAGTCTGCAGCAAGTTGCACTGCTAGCACCTCCGGTGGTTCAAATCCACCATGTGCTCCATGGAAGAAGGATGGGCAATCGCCTCCTGTTAGGACTGACTGCCTCTGAAAGCTGGTAAACTGGAACTCTCTGATGCCAGTGAGTTTGCATGAACATTAATTCACAAAACATCTGATCAAAATGAAGACATTTTTATGTAATTACAACAAAACTGCAATTAAAGATATTTTTAAAAAATTCATAAACTTGCAAAAGATTTAAAGTATGAAGCAATGGTAAAAGCCTAGGGTGAAGAAATGTCTCCTTTCTCATTGATGGAATTGTAAATTTGCCTAACAACACTTCTGGAAGGAAGTGTAGAAAGATGTGAGACTGTATATTTATGAGAAGTGTTTATCATAGAATTTTATACAGCCATGCAAGATTGGAGCGGTGGGAATAAGTGCGTTTGAGATGGCTAGGTTGGCACAGGATAGAACAGCATTTAGAGCTCTTGTACATAGGGTCGCTATGAGTCGCAAGCGACTCGATGGCACATAACAACAACAACAACAACAACATGCAAAATTTATTTTCAAGGGCTCTCAACAACTAACTTGGGAGTCTTGATGACATAGATGATTATGTGTTTTATTGTTAAGCAAAAAATCAACAGTTCAAATCCACTTGCTGTTCTCAGGGGGAAAGTATCCTCTGATAAAGTTTACAGCCTGGGAAATCAAATGGATTGTTCCAGCATTTGTAGAAACTGAGTCAAAAGCAGTGGGATTTAATAACCCCCAATGTGCTGTGAACTAAGATTATTTCTAAATTTTAGACATTTTTAGACATAATAAATATATCAGTTGCATATAAAAATTACATTGTTTCAGTAAAAATGTAATGAGTTTGCTCTACCACTGGTGTGCCAATATAGCAAGAAGCAATTTATAACAAGGATTTAAGACAATAGTTTCTAATTTTCTCAGAAATAGTACTTGTAGCAAATTTGGAACAGAAATATTTTACAACTTTATAATACTATGTTTCAGGCCAAGATTTGAGCACAGGTTGTATTTTATATACTGTCAGAATCATTTGTTCCCACAATCATGATTTGCAAGAGCCTTTAAATTACATTTATGTGGGTTATATACAAATTACTCCACATGCTCAGAAGAGGGAGCTTTCAGATTACAAAAAAAAACCCCTAAAAAAAACCAAAAACCAACACAGGCTTATAAGCCCTCTGTTACCAGGAGGATAGTATTATTTCAAGGGCACATATTTGACACCTGCTAAAAATTATTTCTACCTGATATATTTTGTTTAATGGTTAATGAATTATTGACTTTAATTCTTAATTATGGGAACTACATGTCTCACCTTCACGGCTGTCCTCAAACTTCTGACCTTTGTGAGTGTAGCTGACAGAAGGGCTGTTTGGAGTCACTTCTTTCCATGTGTTGTTTTCTCCTTTGCATATGGTGGAAGCAATTTTTCTCCTTTGCATATGAGCCAAAGCAAGAGAGGATGGAGAGTGAGAAATGAAAAAGAGTTTAAAAAGGGGCAAGTAATTATTTATTCTATGCCATCTAATAAAGACATGAGAGTAAAGGTCACTATTCCCTATTACTAATTTAAGATAATGTTGTAAATACAAATCTATCTCTCTTCTTGTTGTCAAGTCAGAACTAAGCCATTGGAGAAGGATGGCCCCCTTAGGTTAGTAACACAGCTCTCTCCAGAAAACACCGCCAAAATTCTCAGTAAATACAGAAGATGGGAATAAATCAGTCCAATCCAAGGCCTCTCTGAACCCACATCAATATTCAGAGTTTAACACTAAAGTTTCATGTCCAATAAGTGTTCAAGTTTGTCACTAACATTTCAGAGTTGAGGGTCATGGTACCGACTCATAGCAAGGGTTTTGCTGTGCTTGTTTTGTACTGTGGATTGGGAACCAACCCATAGTTGACCCTCTGGCTGTTTTTCAGAGGCAGTAAATTACATCAAAGGAGATTGCCCATCTTTCTCTCATGGAACAGCTGGTGAATTTGAACCATGTTCCTTTAGGTTGGCAGTACAACTTCTTACCACTAAGCTACCAGAACTATATAGCACGAGTGTAATGCTTTGTTAATGGGTGAATTTTTTTCATATGATTATGGAAATGACAGATAATATTCAAAAGAATGGCAAATAAAACATGTCTGTGGATTGTGGCAGACACCATAAATGATAATTAGGGTTTCTGGATGGTAAGCAAGTGTGGTGGATAACTGAAATGTCAGAAGTTCTAGTCCAACTCAAAGTGCCTCAGAGGAAGGCCTGGTGATCTACATCTGAAAAGGCAGACATGGGCACCTTCTGGAGACCAGTTTTAATCTGATTCATATGAAATCAGTATAAGTCAGAACAGATTTATGACAACGGTGTTTTCTAGAAATACAATGACACCCTGGTGGCTTAATGTACCAAGTGTGGGCTTGGCAACCCAAAGAATAGCAGTTCAAATCTACCAGCCCCTCAGAGGGAGAAAGGGGAGTCATTCTCTTCCCAAACAGATTTCAGCCTTGGAAACTTGGTCATGATGACTCCAATTTTACTGGGGACAATGAGTTAGGGAGGTAGGAGCTGTAGGGGCCATTACCTCTTAACAACCAGGGCAGAGAGATGTAAAACCCAGTGTGTAAACAGAATTAATCATGAGAATAGTTCTTTTTTTTTAAATAAATTCTGAATTGCTGATTTTAGGTACCATCAAACTGACTCTAATTCACAGGCACTCTATGAACAGCAGATCAAAGCCTTGCCCCACCTTTGTGGCATCCTCCCAGCTTCTGCGTGTGTAAGCCCATGGCCACAATCTCTGTGTCAATCCCTCTGACGGAGGACCCTCCCTCTTTTGCGACCTCTCTGCTTTTCCAAGCATGATGTCTTTTCCCAAGGGCCGGCCCCTCCCAACCACAGGCTCTAAGTACCTGAGCTGAAGGTGCACCATCTTCACTTCTAAGGAGCATCTCACTTGACCTTCCTCCAGGAACGGTGCGTTGATTCTTTTGGTAGCCCGTGAGTAGTCAGTACTCTACCGTTGTTGTGGTTGTGTACTGTTGAATTTAAACTAAATCACAGCTGCCCCTTCAGCTGAATTCAGAGGCAGTAAATCACATAGGAGGAGATTGCTTATGTTTCTCCTACAGAGTAACTGGTGGATTTGAACTGTGTGCCTTTGGAATGGCAGCATGGCTCCTTACAAGTAGGCCACCAAGCTCCTTTGTTAATATTGGTTAAACTCAAGTTCTGTATTAAATTCTTGGCTGTCCATCCAGAGCAAGAACTACAAAATACAAAGCTGGTTCATATAATGGACATAAATAACAATCAAATTTGCAACAATGAAATTAAGACAGAACTCTGATTTAGGTTTAAGGGAACTCTGGTGGCTAGTGGGTAAAAACTTGTGCCACCATTCCAAAGGCAGGTGGTTCGAATCCATCAGCTTCTACTCTGGATAAAGATTGACAGTCCTCTTTCATGCAATTTTCCACCTCTAAAAACCTGCTGGAGTGACAGCTATGGGTCTATCCTATTTGTTTTTGTTGTGTGCTGTCGAGTTAGAACCAACTCATAACTGACTCTCCAGTGGGTTTTCAGAGGCAGTAAATCCAAGAAAAGATATTGCCCGTCTTTCTCCCATGGAGCAACTAGTGGATTTGAGCTGCGTGCCTCCTGGAACACAGCACAGCTTCTTGCCTCTAGGCCACCAGAGCTCCCTTTTCCTGTGAAGCATCTGGTGGATCCAAACCATGTGCTTTTAGGATTGTCACACAACTTTGGACCTGTAAGACACCAGAGCGCCCTATAATAGGATTAATTCTCAGATTGTTTATCTTAAAAGGGAAAAAACGGCAGGTGTGGTATCCACTTCCTAAACAACTTGCCTCTGGTAACTGTGAACTTTGATAAATGTTTGATAAATGTAGAGGGGCTTCAGGCCTTTTGTTCATAGGGTTACTATGAGTCGTGCTCAACTCGAAAGCCATCAACAACAACAACAACATTCAAGTATCTGAAAGCTAATAATACCCAGGATTTGGAAAATCAAATGTTTCCATCCTAGGAACAAAAATAAATAGGAATAAAAGAAATTGTTCATTTCCATGATCACTGTATGAGCAACGGCTCACGGCCCTGGAGGCTGATGCCTGTCCACTCTGATGCACTCTCACGTCCCTGGTGCACATGTGTTTGGACTCGCAGTGTCCTCCTTGTCTTCCAAGGCTGCACATTGTTATGGAAGGAGACTCTGTGCATTTCTCCAGTGAGTGACTGGTGGTTTCTAACCACAAGCTTTCAGTTAGCAGTGCAACCTTATTTGCACGTGGCTTCACTCAGATGACCCCAATCCTTTGTGGCTTAATTTGACAGAAAGGCTCAGTAGGGTCTGGGCACCACATCAAGATAACTGAAGCTTATTAAAATGGAATGAAGCAGAGACAAGCCCCAGTAGACAAGAGGGCTCTGCCACCCAAAAGACAGAAGAAAGTGGTCCTAAGAAGAGGAAGAAAGAACCCTTATTACTGCCAAGGCAACGTCTATCTAGGAGGGTCTTTGTTTGATTGCTTTGTTTGCATAGTTCATGACTATCTCTCTCAGCATATGCACGGATTTCATGGATATGTGCTCCCCAAATCTGGGGCTGGAGCCAATTATTTGAAAGCATCAGTCATTAAACACTGACTTCATGTGAGAGGCGAGGGATGCAAACAGAAGGAAGACTCCACCCTAGCGGCTCACAGCCTCTTAGAGTCAGACCTGTCAACACACCTTTACAGTTTATGCAGATAAATACTGATAGAACTGGTCACATCAGTGGCCACGTGCAGGAGTCAAGGAGACAGGATCCGGGAGAACAGGAAGAGGATGACATGGACAGGGAAGAGGTCCTGCAGGATACAGAGTTGGTTCTGGGTTTTCAAATGATCTCGCCCTGGAAAGCAACGATCCTTTGGTAGGTCATTCTCTGGTTCCATTGCTTTTTTCCCCTGAAGTCAGATCTCAATGTGGAATTACTAAGCCATGAGTAGAGCTCTTTTGGTCAGAAGACTGTTTGGCACCATCAGGGAGACCAGCTCTTGGACCAACTCTCATAAGATATGGAGATCCTGAGATCTAACAGTAGTGGCTCGATGACATGAGGTCTACATTCTACCAGGTTGTTAGGGGAATTTTCCTCACACACTCTGTATTACAAAGTGTCAGTCAAACAAGCATGGCTGTGTGTTCTGCTGGTCCTTGTTAATGTACTTAGGACATTTGAGAAGGCAGATATGTTCAAAGTTGGGCAAAGCAGTAGAATTATCTCCAGTTCTCTAGGCCTTTCTATAAAGAGAAGGCTAGTCACAATTTGAGGCCTCATTTGTTGTTGTTGGCAAAGGATGTTGGGTGGATTCGATGCCATTGTGATGCCAGGGGTGCTGGGTAACGCTGTTCTGCGATACTTTCCAGGTTATCTCCTTTCTGAAGAAAATCATCAGGCTACATTCAAGTTGTCTGTGGTGGATTCCCCAGAGAGGTTTGGGCTTTGAGTTAGTGACGCCTCTGCAGAGGGACTATCCACACTCTCTGTAATGCGGCCTTTCTGTGGCCCGGAAGACACAGACAAATACAGAGAAAGATTGTATCTAATTACTCTTAGAGATGTCTAGTTGGTTATCTTCATAAAATGTCGGGGTTTGGTGTTTTAGAAGGGGGGTGATTATGACAGTCTTCTCGGTTCCATGGAAAGTTCTGCAACAGATAAAGTAACAAGCTGTGGACCAAACTGTGACTGCTCATTATGTCCCTTCACCACCCCCACAAGGCCACTCAAGCATGACATTCCTCTTAATTAAGTGCACAGAGAGCCGGTCGGAGCCCTGCACGTGAAGGAGCTCGGTGGATGCGTGAGTGAGCATCATTGGAGAGTGATTACGTTAGGGCTGTCTCTGGGCCGGTGGTTTCTCTGCAGGGGTCTCCCAGATGGGCCTGGGATTGTGACACAGGTCCGTCTCTATCACTTGTCCTCAGGGGAAACACACTTTAACCTACTTTTACCCATATCCTTCAGCAGGAGAGTTCTAACTATTGAAACGACTCAGAAAAATCTTTCAATGAAATGATATTCTCTTTTAGCAGAAATTAAAAAGAAATGGTCTCTTTTACCTGACCCAGTGTCTCTCATGCATTTCAATCTTATATATTTCCCCGGTGATTTACAACATTGGGAAAGGCAGCCAGTCTTTAGATACTGAGATAAAGGCACAGGTATATGTCCCTACACGGGTTCTGGTTTTATTGTACTGGTCAAGTGTGTAACTTCATTCAGATTGAGGCTTTGTGAGTGAAGAGCAGGGATGTCCCGAAGGAGTTGCTGTTGAACATGCTCTGATTTGGTTCACCTGAGCGGAATGCATCTGTGCCCCCATTTATTCTGTTATGAGGAGAGCGGGTGGACCTGGAGGTCTTTCTAGAAGTCCTTGGCAAGCATCTCCCCTGAAAATTGTAAATGGCTAGCAAGACCATCTGACTATCATTAAGGGCATGAAAGTGGACATCTTGATGGGTATTTTGAGCAGCCTGACCACTATTTACTGTTTTACCATGAACCCAATGCCCTTGAGTTGATGACTCGTGACAACCAGCTGGAGCAGAACCTATCCACCGGACTCCAGGGCTGTGACCTTTAGGGAACTAGGTTCTCTCTTGTTCTCACACAAAGCATTTTGTTAGCATCCCCATGTTCACCCAGTGCCTGCCCACCCAGGGCTCTTGTATCAGTGTTGATCATTTTGATTCTAGGCAGTCTCAGTAAGTGTTTGTATTTGTTGAGTCAGCTTGTGATTGTCCTGTCTCAAGACAAGGGTTGCAAAGTGACACTTTTCTGAATGAAATGAAGCTGGGAGCCACAGATCAGGAGCCAAGGGAGAGGGCATGTCTCCTTACTTGTGAAAAAGGCAGCCTTGTTGACTGTGATAGCATTGTGAATTCATATTATTTCACATCTTGGGTTATAGGAGAGAAAGTCACATCACCTCCAGGATATAACTGACTTGACTGGATGTAGTTTTTCATAGCATATTTGTTGAGCACAAAATAAATTTTTCTGACCCTCCTGATGTGCCCTCTTCAAGTCCATTACAGTATGAATCTCTAGAAAGTCTTGTCACTAAGGGTTTGCCATACACTAGATGTAGCATCTCATGCATAAATGTTCCAGTGCCTGTCATTAGTTTCCAGAGACATCTGAACTCTGTCCTCAATTGTTGTTGTTGTTATATGTTGTCGAGTCACCTGGGACTCATAGCGACCCTATGAACAACAGCCCTAAATCCTGCTCTACCCTGTGCCAATCTCACTGTCTCCAACACACCTACCCCAATTAGTCACTGAATCAATCCACCTCATAGAGGGTCTTCCCCTCCTGTGCTGTCCCTCCACCCTCCCAAGCATGACATTCCTTTCCAAGGACTGATCCCTCCTTGCAACAAGTCCAAAGTATGTCAGATGAAGCTTCAGAATTCTTGCCTCCAAGGAGCAGCCTGGTTTAACCCTCTCTAGGATGAACCTGTTCATTTTCTTAGCAGTCATGGTATATTCAATACTCTTCTCCAACACCACAGCTCAAAGGGTCATTAGTTATATTCTGCCGCACAGGGTCACTGAGCTCGATCATTGGCTTGATGACAGTGAATTGGCTTGCTAGTCTTTCTGCCAATGACATTTCTGTCAATTATCCTTCTCACATGGGTAATTTGTCCTCTCTTTGTCTTCAATATTTTCTAGTTTTGCTTAACTAGATCCATATAGATTTCCTGAAATAACATTTGCCTTATACCTACTTGTAAGGAAGAGGAAGAGGGACAAGTGATACATTAAACATGGAAAATATTGTCTAGTTAGATAGAAAGTGGCAACATTGTTAAAAAGACCCTCTAAATTGTATAAATATCTCACTAACATAGTTCTCAACCATGTCACGATGAGAAAATTCAGTGTTATATGAAAATGGAAGATGATCACATTATATTGCAAACCAGAAGATGATGTGGTCATTACATAACTGCCAGACTCTAATTGCATATATGTCAGACCACTGGGAAGCATGTCCAGGAAAGGTGGCATGACCCTAACCATCCCAACCAATGTCACTTTCACCTTGTACCTCAGCATTTGTTACTATCAGATGTATGTTTTCGATGCTCAAGGTAATCCAACAGTACATTTTTTTCAGTATTGTACTAAATATGAATTGTCAAATGATGAAGCATTTGCTAAGTGAGATGTGGGTTTCTATATTTTATAATAAATGATAATGTCTATACTGGAATAGGATAGTGACAGTCGTTCCATTCTCCAACGTCTGCATTAAAATGGAGTTTTTATTCGCATGGAATCTCTGAGTGCTACTGATGACTAAAATGCTCAACTGCTAACTTGAGAGTTGGAGATTTGATTCCACCTGGAGATGCTTTAGGAGAAAGATATTCTATTGGGGGAAAAAATCAGCCATGGGATCCCAACAATGCACAGTTCTCTGACATCTGTGTGGTTGCTGTGAGTCAGAAGTGAATTAACAGCAACTGATGGGAGAGCAACTGATGTGAGATGAGAGCTTCCCACATCAGTGCTCGGGCTGTTCGTTCATAGGTTCGTTATGAGTCATCTACGACTCGATGACATTAAACAACAACAACAACAACAACAACAACAACGATGTGATTTTAATACACGAAGTTTCCTTGATTCATCTTCTCAAAGAAGACATAGTCCATTTTTAAGACATAATATATTTTCCACATTACATGAGGAAACGTTCATAAATAGGGGAAAGATGTCTCATAGTTACTTTTCCATAAGCTAACTGAAGAAATGATAGTTATTATGAGTGAAGTTGAAGGATGTAATTCAAATGACTTTCTTCTCGGGACTGTCTTGTGTCCTACGCTTGGCCATTCCTGGATGTAGCAGCTTGTAGCCAAGCACATGGCATCTTCTCCAACAACATTACGGCCTCACCAGAGGAAGGAAATGCTAGCAATTTGTCAGCAGAGTTAGCCTCAGTAATTTCCACTTTCTCGAACTGGAGGACTGATTGGCAGCTGAACTTTAGATGGTTCATTTAATGCTGCAGAGCATCAATGTTTTCCTGTTTCTCTTCAGTCCAGTAGTTTTCTATATGTTTTATCCCATGACCCAGAGCTCCCCTCACCTGACTCTCTGATCCCCTTGATGTTGAGGCTGCTTTGTCCTGGAGCGTTCTGTAGAGCTGGGCTTGTGTCTTTCTGCTGCTGAGTTCTCCTCCACCTGCCCCTCCCTCCTCCGCCTCGCCCTTTCCCAGCTCTGCAAAGCTGGATCTTCCTGGCAGCTGAGGTCTCACCCTGATGCTTCAGTTGCTTCTTCCTTGTACCGATTCCTCTTCCCTCCCCGCTGCTCCCCTGTCCTCTGAAAATTCTGGGGTTGAAGTGTGTCCTACGGCACTTATAGAACACCCCTGCTGCAAGCTGATAGGAGGTGCAATAACATGACTTTGTATTTTAAGTGACTCCTGCTTAGTCCGAAGTCTGATAAGTAAGTCCATGGTTTAGACTCTCAAGCATGGTTTTCTGGAGTTAGAATATACCGATCCACATCCGCTTGTGGTGCCTCCATTGTGTCAGTGAACAGAAAGGGTTCAGGAGGAACTGGGATCAGTCTAGTTCAAAGCGCAAAACAAAAGAGCGCAACATTGTGTCACTCTCTCTGTTCCAGACTGGCCAAGTTCGAGCAGCAGACTTCCATCTGTTATGGTTCACATCCTCACAGGGTCCAGAAACTTTAAACTTGACCATGGAGAAGAGGGGACCACCTTCTTATGGGGAATTACTTAACCTTTGTGAATTGAGTGGTGAGCTGACAATTAAAAGGTGGACAGTTCAAATCCGTCAGCTGTTCTTCAGGAGAAAGATGAGACATAAAAAATGTACAACCTTGGAAATCCTGTGAGGCAGTTCCTCTCTGTCCTATGTGGCTGCTGTGAATTGAAATCTAGTTGTGATTATGGGTTTGAGTTTTTAGACACTTCTATCCGCGTCTGTATTTTACTTTGTTTTTCTCATGAGTTATTTGGAAGGTCTTGCTGTCAAGCAGAAAATGCAAAATGAAACCAACCACCAGAGCCCAAGACCTTTTGCTCGGCTTGAATAGGGCACTGGTTTGTTCTTTGGTGCTGCAGCAGGAAGACGTCGGGGTGAACTTCACCCCTTATCACCTGAGACAACTGCTTTTCTGTGGATGAAGCCCTGCTAATGACCCCTCAGCCTGAAGCACAATCCTCACCTCTTGGCTCCCAGTGCAGGGCTGTTGATTCTTTCTCTCCCTCCCAGGTTGAGCTTAGGAACCAGCCACAGTGCTGTCTGAGAACAGACAGGGATGCATTTACTTGGCTGCTGCCAGGAAGTATGATCCGCAAGAGCAGCTCCAATAAGCATGCCGTTTACTCGTTGCAGAGAAAGCTTAGATGGTAGGAGGAAAAAGATTACAAACCCCCTGCAAATGTATCTTTTCAGCACTTGGTTATTTATGGAGTGAGGCTGCTTGCCTCATTGTGAAGGACTGCGGTTTTCAATTTTGTCTCTTGACTAACAGAGCTGGCAGCCACCCTGCCTCCAGGACCAGCTGTCACCAAGACAGACACGAAGGCAGTGCACTTGGCTGCGAGGTGGTAACTTCCTCGGCAGGATTGACTTGGCGTAGCTCATCTCTGTGTGTGTCCAGAGCCAATCCAGGGCTGCTCAGCACCCAACTGGTCCTCAGCATCAAAGGAGAAAGAGACACGTCTGGAGACTCCTGAGCCGAGGCTACTCAGATGCGCTGACGTGAACTCCTGTCTGCAGAAAAACTACACCTAGTGCCCTCCGGTCAGTCTACCCTGAGTGTGGCAGGCTCCCTGCATGTCCCCGAGCAGAGCTGCCCCACAGGGACCTCTTGGCTGCAATTGATTGACCAAGCCTTGGTTTCTGAGGAGCATCTGGGGAGAGTTGAAGCACCAATGTGAGTTCAAACTGTTTACACTACCCAAGGTGCTTATGTTTCTAGATTAGTAAAGAGAAGAAATCCTTGCTGGGGTATAATATAGGAGAGGAAAAGATTAGGTAGAAACTGGTACATTGGAAAGTAGAACACAGCTGTCCTACCCTCCAGCTCTTTCACCACAAGGTTGCTTCTATGAAGTGAGCCTTCTGGTGAGAACTTGTCAAGGCTTCTCCGGTGGCAAGGGAGTTCTAGGGGCATATTCACACCAAGCTGCTAAGCCGAAGGCTGTACATCACCAGAGGTTCGATTCCACCAGTGGTTTCGAGGGAAGAATATGAACAATCTTCTCCTGGTACTATTTACAGCCCTGGAAAACCAATGGAGGTGACTGATGAGTCAGAAATGACTGCACGACGGTGAGTGGCATGGTGGTTAAACAGTTGATCGCTAACTCAGGGTCAGTGGTGCCAACTCACCAGCTGCTCTGTAGCACATAGTTAGGGCAGTCTGTTCCAGTAAATACTGTTCTTGTTGAGTACCCTCACGTCTGGACTGACTCCAGTGAGTTTTCCGAGGCAATAACTAACAGAGAGAGAAAGAGAGAGAGAGAGATCATCTTTCTTCCATGATGTATCTGGTATATCTGATTTGTGTGCCTTTGTGATGCCACAATTCCTTACCACTGCTTCAGGTCTGCCACAATTCCTTACCACTGCTTCAGGTCTGTTGTTTACAGGGTGGCTATGAGGCCGACTAAACTGGACGGTACCCAAGACCATCAGCAACAAGCCACCAGAGCAACATTGTTGTTGTTGCTGTTAGATACCATCAAGTGCAACCCATAGTGACCCTGTGAACAACAGAGATGAACCCCGTCCTATCCTGCGCCAACCTCACATTCCTGACACGTTAGAGGCAATTGCTACAGTCACTGTGTCAATCCACCTGATCTAGGATCTTCCTCTCCTTCACCAACCCTCCACCTTTCCAAACTTCATGTCCCTTTTTAACGAATAGTGCCTTCCCCACACCCGCCTGCAACATGCTTGAAAGTATGTGAGGCGAAGTCTCATCATCTTTGCCTTCAAAGAGCACTCTGGATGCACTTTCTTTAAAACATATTTGTTTGTTCTTTCAGCAGTCCATGGGATAGTCAATACTCTTCTGCAGCACCACAGCTCAACGATATCAATTCTTCTGGTATCTCTAGTCTTTCTCCAGCTCTCAGATGCATAGTAACATTACAGTCCTGGAAACCTTACAGGACAGTTCTACCTGGCCCTACAGTTTCACTATTAGAAATGTGTCCTGACATTGAAGTAGACACTGAAGAACAAAAGATCTCAGCAAGACATTTTATTTCTTCAGAGAGTTGCTTGAGCAGACCTAAGTCTTACCAACAAGCACCACAGGTGGGCTGTCTGCTAGAGTTGTGTCTTTCACCTTATTGGTCAAAGATTTCGACCTCACCATCTTATTTCATCCTGGTTTGCTAATTTGACCTGTGCTTGAATGGAGGGACTTGGGTTTAAGGATGCTTGGAATGTCTTTGTTTCAGAAGATGATAGAGCACCAGCAACTGACCTAGGCTGGCTCAAAAGAAGGGTGCAAGGGTGAGGGCATTTCTCTTAGTAACTTTTAAAAAAAGGGTTCTTATTTTAGCTGTAACCCCATCTTGTAACTTTTGAAGAAAAGATACGTGTTTTTCTTTCTCATAGTTGAAATGGCCTCAACAGCAATGAGTTTGTTGTTGTTAAATGTCGCTGAGTCAACTACAACTCCTAATAAACCTATGAGAAGATTCGACCCTTGCTTTATCTTGTGCCATCCTCACCGTTTCCGATATACTACAATGAGCCCATTGTTACAGCGACCAGGCTAATATATTTTGTTGAGAATCTTCCTCTTATATGCTGACATTCTACCTTCCCGAGCATGATGTCCTCTACAAGGTCTGGCTACATCTGAAAACAAGCTGCAGTATGTGAGGGAGAAGGTTCGATGTTAGCGTCGTGAAGATAGTTATCATGTTCAGATGACTAATTCTTATTCACCAATATGCACTTTCAAAGGTGGTAGTTTTGTCCCTAGTGGTCAGAAACATGGGGATTTTATGGAGCCCAGCTCTGTTCTGACATATGTGGGTTGACGTGGTCAGAGCTGGTGTGGTGGCAGCCGGTCATCCTTCTCTGAGGCTGGCTGGATGACAATCTAACCCTGAGCCTGCCCTCGCCGAGGGAAGCCTTCCACCAGCTCCTTTGGAGAAGTGTTTCAGAAGCAGCGTGTTTCCATGCCAGGTTTCCTAAGGATGACAAGACACAGACTTTAGTATTTTTTAGTGGTAAAATTTAATTAAACTAAACGTACCTCAGGGAAGAATAATGTATGCAAACTTATCACAAAATCAAGCACCGTGGTGTGAAAAAAGTGAGAGCTTAATGTGGATGAATTCCAAAATATTTAGCTTAAGCAACAAAGCCCAACGTATCCTGTATTTCCCCTTACTATGTTGTGTGGGTCTTCCAACAGTTGGTTGTTTAATAATAGTACTCTGTGAGCCTCTTTCTCGGTTCAGCCCGTGTTTGACAGTCCTCCACTACTCTGTAAACACTGTGATACAATCAGTTGGCCACAGATGCTTCTGATTCTATTACTGCAGCACAATCATTCAGGAAATCTGTGAAATGAACGCAGAATCTCACAACGCTACTCGCCAACCTGGACTGAAAATATGGGGCTGAAGAAGTAGCTTTTCATTGCCCATCAACAACTACTTATTGCTGTTTGGGAATTTATGGTTCAAACATTTCCTTTCTGCACCCCCATCCCTTACATCGCTTAAAAGCCATATATTGAAACTTACTTTTTCCTAAAGAACAATGGAAGCATTTATCAGAAAGTGTTGCTTTATCAGGAAAATATGAATATTATTACTGTGATACAATATGTTGCTTAACTCATGGTTAGCCTGTTCGCCCCCCACCCCCACCGTTTATAGAGTTAACCATATTTCTCATAGCATTTATATTAGAAAAATGTCCTCAAACTATAGTACAGTTACTGGAGAACCCAGATTTCTCTTTGTGGAGTAAGGTTCTGGACTGAAGGAAGAACCAGAGCTTTGTCAAGCTGGCTCTTGGGTCTTCCCACTCTCTGGTCACCACTTTGTCCATTGTTTAGAAACATTTTTTCACAAGTGTTGCCTGTCTCCAACCTCATCTCATCTACCTGTCTTTTTCTGATTGTTCGGATCTCTTTTCAGAAAGATCATCTGAATACAGGAGCTGATTCATGTCACTTGCTGGGTGAGGGAGGTACAGGAAGCAGAGAGATGCATGTGGGCTTGGTAGGTGTGGTGGGCATGAACACACACAGCCGATAGGCTGGGCAACAGGGAGTGAACATGACTAGCTATCCACAGAAGGGTGTGTTGCCCAGGGCATGAAGCATGGTAAGGGCCTTGGGATGGGGGAGATGCTATGGGCATAAATGCTTCCTGCCAAGCTGTTTAGTGGCTTGGGGACTCACACAGTATACTGTTGCATGTGGGAGGGGCAGATGGGGTTGGCATTGTTACCAGGTGTGTGTGGAGAGAGGTCCATTTCTGAGGATGGGGAAGAGGGTGGAAGAGAGCGCCCTCCTCTGGTTGCCCATGGGCTGTGAGGTGAGTGCAGCTAGCTGTGAGGTCCCTGTCCTGACCCAACGTGAGGGGGTGAAGATGGTCCAGAATCTGGTGTCCCTAACAACATGGCGCCTCCTCTTCACGTAGATCTTGGACCAAGATGAGTAGTTCTCATCTCTGTTTCCTAATCTGATCCTTTTCTTTCGGGCAGTTAGTATGTAAATGGTATGTGGGTATGTAAATGGTCCCTCATTTTACTTCCCTTTCTTTCCTTGAATTTGGTTCTTATTCTGTTTACTTTTACTTCACTTAGGGTTTGTCTACCCTGTGTCCTTGTCCTCTTGGGGTTTCCATGAAGTGACCTTCCTGCACTTCTCACCTGGCATTGTCACTTACTTTGCTTCAAGATGGTCAGGCTGTGTCAGCTGGCTAACAGGGCTTCCTGCCTAAGTCTCTCCTTACTCTCTGTTTTCACTCAGTTTCTTCTTGCTCCCAGTGCTTGATCTAATTCTTTTTCTTTTAATTTATAATTGGGGTCTCAGGATGATCCTTTGTGTCCACATGGTTTCTCGGGTCTTTTTTGTCCAGGGACGGTGAGTGGTGCACGTCTCCAGTTAAATCTTAACCCAGAAGCTCACATCTGTAATCCTCTGGAACTTTGTGAACAACAGCAAAGCCCTTGGTTTCTTTTTAACCTTTTCAGTACCAGATCATTTTTTAATTTGATATTTTTTTAAAAAAATTGAAACTGTGTTTTCAGTAGTGCAAAGTATTTTGAATAATTTTTTTAAAAAAGCACAACTTTTTTCCTTTCTTTCTTTTTTTTCATTCCCCCACCCCATACATTGTGCTATTTTGCCCCCCATACATTGACAAAACCCTCAACTTCTTTGAAGGTAATATGGATTTGATACAATTGTTGTCATGGTGGTGATGTACCACTGATGCAGAACCAACCCGTAGCTGCCTCTCCAACAGATTTTCAGTGGCAGTAAAGTGCATGGGAGACTGCCAGCCTCCTGTGGATTTGAACTGTATACTGCACAGGCTCCTACAAGAAGGCAGCACATTCTAAAAGTGGGATGGAAGGATCCCACTAAACCCCAGAGCCTGAAAATCTAGGAGGCCACTAAATAACATTAAAGGTTGATATTCCCTCAGCGTCAGTGCAGCCTGCCCTTCTTTCTAACATACTTTGTCACACAAATAACAGACAAGACAGTCAGACAGTTTGCTGACCATGTGTGTCACATTTGCAAACCTTTCATGTTAACAAGTCCTGACGGAGATTTGTGACTGGCTCATTGTGGTTCAAGGCTCTGCACCGATACATCGGCTCATTCTCTGTGGAGAAATTTTATCTTCTCCCAGAAAGAATGAATTAGAATCTATGTCTAACAAGATGTTCAGGTGGTTCTTCTGATCCAGTATACCTGGGGTGGAATCACAAATTCTAAGCAGGGGGTTGAATGGAAATAGACTATTTGGAAACCGCTGGCTGAAACAATCCCCTATGTGATCCTTTCATTAAAACAAAACAAAACCAAACAAAATTCAAGCAACTCCATCTTTAATCTTCTGTGTTTGCATAACAATGAGCTTCATTCTCCACAGTGCCTAATTTATTCCCCGACTTTGCTCGGGGCCCACAGTTCTTGCTTGCTTTAATAAATCAAGCTCTTAGAGAAAAACCTTCGAACTCTTCTACGATTACTAATGAATGCTAATTGCCATCCTCTCTTGAAGACTGTTGTCAAGGGCTGAGGACTGGACATAAGTCTAGAACACGGACACTCCTTGTGTCGCCTGGGTGAGGCACTTACCTCACCTCGTCCCTGCTAGCAATTAGTGGGCATCCCAACCATGATGGATGGGCCTTTCCTGAAATAATCTTGTTGAAGGTTTCCGCCTTCACAGGATAAACACCTGGGTGTCTCCACTGAGCTGATCACTCAAGGCAGAGAAGACACCTGGCAGGCTCCAGAGTTCACGGGCAACAGTGCTGGCAGGGCAGGGTTTCAAAGTTCACCGTGCCGCTTTAAAAATCATTGTGTTTTCTACCCCAGCATGCTTCCATGAATTAGGGAGCTCAGCCATTGATTTATAGAAGCACATTCTAGACTTTGGAATTCCATGATCTTGATTCTTAGCAATCTCTACTTGACAGGGAATACTGAGCCTGGAGAAGTGTGGACTATTCAGAACCTGTAAGAAAGAGCACCTAGGACTGCCTTTTCACTCCTGGAGTATAAAACCGCTGGTGTGTAACACTCCACTGAGAATGGAGGCCATGGTGATTCAGTTCGAGAATTCTCATCTTCCATGTGGAAGATGACCTCACCTTCTGTTGTGGACCAATATACCTCATGTGAAGCCAGTATATGTCTGTCAGTACAGCCTTGTGATAACAAGAAGATTTTAGCACAGTTTTTAGACTAAGGAAGACTAGAAATAAAGGTGTGGCGATTTGCTTTAAAAAACAAGCTACTTAAACGATAAGGAGCTTAGTGGTTTCCGTCTGTTACGTAGGGGGTTATCGTGAGTTGGGCCTGACCCCAGCTAACAACAGCACCTCACTAGAACATAACTTGAGGTAGACTTTGAAAGGGAGTCTATAGGGTATAAATCTCCACAGGGATAGCCAGGAAGTGAGTCTTTGTGTCTTTGGAAAGAGTCAGCCCCTCTGTTGTTTTCTCTGTCCACTTATATTTCCCTCTAAGCACAAATTTATTTGCAATGGGTTAACTGGTTCCTGGGGACCTCCTTAAAATGCTGGAGAGAACTGTTTAAAGGGCTATCTGATTAGATATTATTTTCATGACAAGAATCCAGAGCGAAGGTAGAGCAGACGTGGGGGCAGGGATTGAATAACAATGAAAGAATTTTCTTCTTTTACTTTTCAAAAAGGAAAGTGAATTGGGGAGGAGTGGGCAAGGAGAAAAGTGCAACAATGAATGAATGGAAATCCAAAGTCTCTGTAAACTTTCATTAAAATAAATTTAAAATTAAAAAAATGTTGAAATGGAAGGATATATGTTAAAGACTAAGTTCTGTCTGAAGTGATATTTTCTTCTTATGCATGTTTGAGTTGGACAGTGCATAAGAAGACAAAGTGGTGCCTTTAAATTTTTGTGTTGAACTTGACTGATGATAAAATAGGTCATAGACTGCCTAAACCACAAACATCCATCTTGGAAGAAGTGTAGCTCAGGTACTTTTATGAGGCAAGAATGATGAGACTCTTTGCCTCACCTACTTAGGACATATTATCAAGAGGGACCAGTCGTTGAAGGGGACATTGTGCTTGGAAAGGTGTAGAGTCAGTGAAAGAGAGAAGCATCCACTGCTAGATGGAGTGACACGGTGACTGCAGCAAAGGAATCAAGGGTATCAGAGAAGGTGATGACGGCACAGGATAGGACAGAATTCAGGTCTGTCATGCCTCGGGTTGCTATGAGTTGTACTGAACTTGACGGCACCAAACAACAACAATAACAAACCCCAGAAAAGTGGCGTCTACAGTCAAAGAGAATAAACAGGGTTTAGCAAATGAACCTTCCACTATTGACGGTGCGTGCCTCACCCCCCGCCCTTTTTCCTTCAGCCTTTTGTAAACAAGCAACACCATTTCTCCGACTTGTGTTTTGTTTCCTCAAGAGTGGCAATAAGAATACTCACCTCATGGACATTTTCTGACAAGAAGAGTAGAAACCGAGAGATTTTAGTTCTCCAGATGAGTCTCAAATGACTTGACAGCATATAACAACAACAAAAACAACAACAGACAGTATATGTTCTAGAGAAGTAATAACTAGTGTGAAAAGCGAGGAGGCCAGTTATCCTAACGGGGCAGGGACCCTCTCTGTTTGTTTTGCATAAGTGGAGAAAGCTTAAAGGAACTTCAGCCATCACCTCTGTTAATGCTCTTGTTCTGTGGCTGAAAAATATGGGATTCTGTGACACAACAAGTGAGGTCAGCTGGCTAAGCGTCTTTCTCTAAATCACAAGAAGTTAATGTTACGTACGTATGGACAGACAGCTGCCCTATTTGCTGTAGCTGGTCCTTTTCTATTTTACAAAGAAGGAATATATGATTAGGTATCATATTCATGACAAGATTACAGAAAAAGAAATGCATATTAAAGTGGACTGTGGATGGGGGTGGGTGGGTTGTATAAAAAGGAAAGAATTTTTTTTTCCAAAGAGAAAAATGACCTTGTGGGAGGGGTGAGCAGGGATGAAAATGTGCAAAAATGAATGGATGGGGGGAAAATTAAATGGAAAGAATATGCTGTAAAAAATATACATGTTAAATTAAAAAGTCAGTAGGTAAAAAAAAAAGGATGCCCAAAGATATGCTATGGAAATCTTAAATTTAATTGCTCTTCATATGTTAACACATCACAGCATATTCATATAAGTCATACATATGAATCATCGTTGAGACTTTGTTTTGGTGTGCTGTTAGGGGCCACCTATATGCTTCTGACTCATAGAGACCCCGTGTTCAACACCACTGGCCAGTCTTGAGCCATCCTAACATCGCTGCTGTGCTGTGGTCACTCTGTCAATCCGTCTCCTAGAGGTCTTTCTGACCTTCTGCTTTACCGAGCATAACGTCCTTCTCCAGGCACAGGACCCTTGGATGGAGCTCCACACATGTAGATTAGCCCCAGTTGGATTACCTGATTGTTGGGGTGAAGGACTCTAATATTTTGACAAATGTCCACTCTCTTGGCTTTCAAAGCTCTCCTTATACACAAGAGAGTTCTGCACAGCGCTGCCCATTGGACAGACTAGAAACAACACTGGGACCTACATTGATGACATTTCATTAAAAATTATATTTTTACTTTATGTTAGTTTGCATACAAATTTGTATATAATGTATTTCATCTGTGTACATTGTGCTTCACACACTCCTTTATTCACATTATGTTTCATACAATTGTTCTCATACATTATGTTTTATAAGATTAATCACCTTTGATTCATGCCCATCATTACCCCACCTCTTCAGGTTCCTACTGGATATCTCCTAATACCCTCACCTTCTCTCTCTGCCCACCAAACTCTGTGACCACATGATTTCTTCCCCTCAGACCTCGCCTCCTTCTCCTTCTCCCTTTGGCCTTGTGTTCACATCTTACTAGTAATCCTTTCCCCCCTCAAAAAAATTTGTTTTATCTTATTATTTTCTGTGTGTGTACCATCAAATCAGATCTGACTGGTACAGGAGGAGATTGCCCCTCATTCTGCAGCAGAGCATCTGGTGAATTTGAACTGTGTGCCTCTGAGATTGCAGTGCAGGTTCTTGCCACTAGGCCACCAGAGCTCCCTACTAGTAATCCTTATACTGAGTTTTGAATCAGCCTCTCACGAACCGCCTCTCCTGAGGGAACAAGCTTCCAGAGTGAAAAGCATTCCCAGCTCAGGTCATTGCACTAACTCATTCTCTCCCCCACCTCCCTCCAGGCCTCTTACTCTTCTTGTAAGAAATGGAATCTCTTTTCCTGGCCTTTGAGACCCAGGGCCATCTTCAAGTAGAGATGTTCATCTGACTGAAGGATGTTCATCCCACCTGGGCATTCTGCCTCTAACAGCTTCCTCTCCTAGTGTGATGGCCCTCTCTCCCATTGCAGTCGTGTTTCCAAAGAAAGCCTCTTCTTTAAATCTACCTAAATCCAGATTTGCTTTTCTTTAACATTTACATCCAGAACCCAGTCATCTCCATCTACCATGACCCAGACCCTCATGTTGTCACCAAGTTGACTCTTTGTCTCCTGAAGATCATGCTTGGGGTCCAGTGGGGTCCATGCCCGTCCTCGTATCCATCACATGGTTGGTTGTGGACTAGTCCCTGTGATGCAGAGGGTTTGTGTTCTGAAGCAGATGGCCAAGACTTCTAGTCCACTAACCGGGAATTTCTGCATTGCTCCTTTTATTTTTCTTATCTGTAAGAAGTTAAGTATTCTTGGCCGCTTTCACTAGTCTAGAGATTCTTTTTCTCACAATAAAATAAAACCACTTGAGGATAAAGGCCTGGTTTATATCTATTTATGCCTTCTGTCATACACAACACTGCACTTTTTACAATATGAAGACTTAATAAATAAAATGTGCTGTCTATTGAGTGTCTTACTCAACTAATAAACTGATTTATGCAACAAACAGTTAATGAATATTTTTTTAACTATAAACAGTGAAAAGAAGTGAGTCATGAGTCCTGATCTTCCAGAAGGTGTGATTTAGTTGAGGATCTAAGACATGAAGTAGGTATGATTTATTCATGAAACAAAATGATTGTCAGACAATTAATAGGGAGTGACAGGAGAGATTACATATGCTAACTTTAAGAGAATGTAGAAAAACATAGCATCCGCAGTGGTTGGAGAATTCCTGGAGGAAAAGGGACTTTTAAGGGATGCCCAAGGGTGCTGAGAATGAGGAGGATAAGGGAAAGGAAGCCGGTGAGCACAGAGGTGGGGGTGGCATGGCAGTGAGGGTTGGGGGTTTCTGAGTGAACACTGAGCTGGTGGAGCATCATTTTAGAGACTGGTCAAACAGGCATTTTAAGAGTTTGGTAAAGTTCTATGTGCAGAGTCTTGACTTCTCACTTAGATTGCATTTATTGGTTTACTATGGTTAATTATAATTCTATGCCATTAATTGCGTATTGAGTAGAATTCCATTTAGCTACTGAGCTAAACCTGAAAGGGGAGGCTAGTCAGTCTCCTCCCATGCTGTTTCCAGTCTCTGAAAACTCACTGGAGGGTCAGCGATGATTCGGGTTCCGACTCAACACTATATAACAAGCTAAACCTTTAGGTGTTGCAAGACTTGATGACACAGGTTCTTGTATGGAACAACGCACAGTACAAACTACTATAGCTTCTGTCCCTTGGCACAGAATTTGTCAACAGTACTTTCCCACATTTCAGGTTTTGACAGCTGAGGGCTATGACATGACGCCTCTTGGTGGAGGGTTGTGAAGAAAGGAAACTTTCTGAGCACTTCACTGAAACCCTTCCCCTGGGGTCACTTCCTACACGGTGAGAGGGTTTGTAGTAATCTCCTTGGGAATTAACTAGAAACCCAGACTCTTCTGAGTGGTTCTGCAACAAAGCTTTGAACTACCATTCAAATATTCTTCCCTTTCGGACCATCTTCTGTCTCATACTACAGTCTTGGGTCACAATTTTGTTTTCCTTTTTGGGAGCACTTGTGCCATCTGTCAGATGTTAAAATTGACAGTTGCAGTCCCTTTCCAGGTGAGGGGAAACAACAAACAGAATGGAGAAGAGGAACAGCACAAAAACTTGCTTGTGAAAGAAATAGTAGGTCTTATTTTGGTGGGCTTCCTATTTTATAAGAAGCAATTATCTTTTTAGAAGCAATTATTCCTATTTATTTTTCTTTAAAAATAGGTTCACAACCACCACTGGGACCACCTTCCTACAGAAACCAGGGGAGTGAATAGTGTCGCAGATTACCTCCACCTCAGCTGGGCATGGAATCTAGTGCAGAGAGGAAGCCAGTTGGGGTGAATGCTTCCCAGAATAGACACTCCTCTTCCATTCTGCCTCTACAATGTCTCAAGAGCTTTTGGGTTTTGTTTTGCTTTTTTAATGAGACATATGTACTTCTGCATAAGTTCCTCACTGTTAAAACACTACCTGGCTGCTGACTCTATACAGAGGTGTGTCAGCTGAAAGTCCTGGCTACCCAAGCCCCCCCCCCCCAAAAAAAATGAGCTTTTAAAAACCCAGGGTAACACAGGACTACTGTGACACACTCTGTGTCACTATACGTAGGAATGATTCTGCATCATCATGTTAAAATTGGAATACTCATTAAGGAAAACTTATTTTTTTTAATTGACAAATTAAATTTTTAGCTGCTGACGTCAGTTCAGATAAATCATTTACCGTCTCTGACTTTCATACTGACGAATAAAATGTGTACTTAACTGGGTTATTCTTTTAGGCAACTTAGGGTTTGGGGACCTGCTTAGCACACGAGGTGTAGAGATTGTTGAAAATAATATTCTTTCTGTACTACATTCCATTTTTCTTTTCTTGCATTTGAGATATCTGGGGGCACATTTCAGATGCTCAAAAAGAGTCAATTTACTGGCCTGTGTTGTTTTGTTCTGTTTGGGGGAAGCTGTAGCCTCGTTACTCCTCCATTATCCAGATCCCAGAGACCATGAGACGAATGATGGCAATTTAGTCATCACGTTCTATTTCTAGCAGAATTGTTTGTAGTTTAGCTCACAATATCCATCTTCTTAATTTTAACTGGTTTTGCCAGTTGCCAGTTAAACCAGATTGCGAGTGAAAATGAATATCATCAACCTACTTAAATATTTTTGTGCATGATACAAAGCAGCCTGTAGATGATTATAGACTGCAGGAAAATGTGTTCCACAGAAACTTTCCTCCAAATTGCGAGGAGTGTGTTAGACTTTAAGATGATGCATCCATGTGTGCTCCAAAAGTTAAGAAACTTCTGAAAACATTAGTTTACTGTGGAAAGCCTATTAGAAAGAGAGTAATAGGCCCCAAGATGAAGATTCACATGTTCCCTCACAGTTTAAACACGGTACATGCACTAGTCATACCATAACCAAAGATGCTGCTAAATCACTGTTTCATAATTTTAATTATTAAAGCAATTTATTTATTAACATATGTATTTTACTTATTACCATTTTTAAAAATAAATTAACGAGAAGGATGGGCAATCGCCTCCCATGCAAATTAACTGACTCTGAAAACCCACCGGAGGGTCAGGTTTATGTTACTTTGGTCTCGATGGCACACAGCAACAACGATAACAGGGTTAAGTGGGGAGTTAGTGTTTAAAGGGCACCGAGATGCCACTAAGGGGGCTCTGCTGACCTAGTGGGGAGGTAGTGCCTCTCTGGTGATTCAAATCCACCAGGTGCTCTGAGGGAGAAAGGTGGGCGATCTCCTCGTGTATAATTACAGTCTCCGAAAACTCACTGGAGATTCATCTGGGAGAGGGTTCCCACTCAAAGGCAAGGAGTTTGTCGTTTTGAGTTTCCATTAAAGGAGTTCCAGTGGAATAGTGTGTTACCTTTTGAGGTTGTAACTTTTACCGTACGTGAACCGTCCTCAATGTTTCCAAGGCTGTAAATACTTAGGGAAGCAGACTAATTTCGCTCTCATTCAGGATCCCAACCTTTTAGTTGGCAGATGAACTCCTTAAGCACTCCGTCACCAGAACTCTTTTCTTTTCCTCATTTTTAAAAATTATTGTTCATTTATTCATGTACTTTCCTCTCCCCACCTCCCCCAATTTCCTTTATAAAGACCAGAACCCTTTCAATGAGAATCGAGCTAACTTTAAACATTAGTTGGTTCTGGTGAATGCCCTGCTCGCAGACTTCAGCATCTGCCCATTGACATCCCCCCGGACCTTGAGGAATCACCTTCTGTTTAGCAAGATACGTGGCCTCGCAGCACTGATGGGAGTCTTCATTGCTCCACTCATCTCCTGCTCCGCCCTGTGTATAATGCATCATTTCTGCGTGCCATCAGGCAGAGCCGCGGACATGCCTAGACCTTTGTGTAAAAAGCTTGAGGGGGAAAAATGGAATTACAAAAAACAAACACCCAAACTTGAGGCCAGACTCAAGTCTCCAACATTTTTCCACATAGTAACTGCACACATGAAGGACACAGATGTGCTAAATTAAACTGGGAAGGTGGCTCTCTAAGATAATCGTACTGTGGAGAAATCATTCATAATAGCAGTAATAAGAGTAAAGATTGTAATACCCAAAACATAAGTTACATTGACGGTGTGCCAGTACAGTACTGAGTGTTTTTCATATACTTCCTTACAACCCTCTGACGATATAGTGCTGGACATGCTGGACTACTAACTGAAAGACCAGTGGTTCAAATCCACCACCTGCTTTCTTGGGGGGAAGATGGGCCACTTTGGAGACCTGATGAAGCCTCTCCATGAGTATGAGCTGACTGTACAGGGGTGCGTTGGGTTTTGGTTTCAGAACACGCCTTTAATGCTCACATCCTATTCTTTTTCCTGATCTCCAGCGGCGCTCCCAAGCACTGACGCATGAATCTGTCCAAGGTCACACATCTTGTTAGAACATGGCCCAGTTTCCATCTTGGGAAATCTAATTTTATATGCAGTGTTCCCTTGTTCTGAGTTTATTTCTGATGAAAGCACGTGGTGATGTGATGAACCTATGGTGCATTTGTAGTTTATCTTCCTAACCACCTGTCCTTCCCATCAACCTCTGAGACACGGTTCCACGCCCTAGAGTGCTTTGTAGAAAACTTTAGAGCAAAAACTTGCCAATAACTATCTTGCCATCAGCTTTCGCCCTTGAAATCGTTCCCTCTCTCTAATCCCTGTAGTTACTGACCACACCTCTAAGCAGCCTGTTCCTGCTTTCTATGAGATGGCACGCACCTGCTTTTACTTCTGTGGTTGTCACGTCCAGCTCTCTGCACTTGTCCTTCATTGTGCCCAGCTGAAGGTGACTCAGGGCTGCCTGCTCCCCTCCACGCCTCCGGCCCCCGGGAATGCCGCATCTCCACGGCCTCTTCATTTCTAGAGCATCTGCCATCACTCACAGCCCGCTGGCTGCCACAATCTTTCCCATCATCCTGCTTCCTCACTCACATTCCCGTTCCACGTTTGTAAAATTTGTAAAAGGTAATCTAACATATTCTCCACCTTAACTTATCTCCCACTAATTATTGAGTCTCCAGTATTATAATTAGACCAATCTCTTTAACTGAGAAACCTAAAAATATACCAATAAGACATGATTCGATACTTTTTTCTTAATTTTAATGAAAGTTTACAGACTTAGGTTTTCCAGTCTTTTATTGTTGTACTTTTCTCCCTGCCCACCCTCCCCCCTCAATTCACTAGTCTCCTTAAAAAGTAAAAACTTTCATTGTTTTACAAGCCCTCCCCCCAAGTGCACTCCACTATGCAGCCTTCGTTCTGGACTCCTGTCATGACAATAATACCTAGTTATATATCCCTTTTAAATAGTTCTCTCCCTCATCTGTTTCAATGCCATATGACTTGATACTTTAAAAAGAAAGTGCACGTGTTTGTGTGTGTGTGTGAAAGTAGATGCATATGAGTGTGTGTATGTGTGTGGCTGTGGCATGAGTGCGTC
>NW_006399868.1:4203158-4327864 GCF_000299155.1 Elephantulus edwardii
TTTGTGTGTGTGTGTGTGTGTGTGTGTGTGTGAAAGTAGATGCATATGAGTGTGTGTATGTGTGTGGCTGTGGCATGAGTGCGTCATTCTGTGTGTGTGTGTGTGTGTGTGTGAATAAATGTGTGTGAAGAGTGTGGGTAGCATCAGTGTGAGTGTGCACAAGTGAATGTGAATTCATGCCTGAATGTGAGTACGTGCACACAGTGTGTGCATGGGTGTGGGAGTCTGTGCATGTGTGGGTGATGGTATGTAAGTGTACGTGTGTATGTGTGTGTGTGCGCGCGCACGTGTGCAGGTGAATGTGTAAGTGTAAGAGTGTGAGTGTGTACCTATGTGAGCATGTAGGAATATCTTAAATAAATCATTTTCCCCTCTTCTTCTCAATCCTCTGACTCTCAGTCCCATCCATCCTTGTGACTTTCTGCTTGCTGTGTGGGTGTTTTTGACCCTAACTCCATGCTTATGCATGTATGTGTCTGTATTACTATCCTCATCCTATTTCTTTCTCATTCGTGGGGAATCTCTAAGTGGTTTACTGCAGTTTCTGAATTTGAGTCTCATGAATAATGCACTGAAGAGGCAGAGGAGAAGAATGTGAGGTTTTACTAAAAGAGTCAATATGAGGAGAAAACAATGTAGTCAGCTTTCCCCACTGAATTCTTGAAGCTAGAACTAGGTTACTCTAGAAAGAAAATAAACGTTTCCTTCTTCTTTTGGCCCTTTTAAAAAAGTTTCTTTCAATGACATTCAATGTCACTGCTTGACACTAATGCAAAATGTCAGATTAAATCAAATCATGGTGTCTTTCTAATTGTTTTGTAAATGAACAACCCAAGTCACTTCCATTCAATGTAATGCTACTTTGGTGAGATTTAAATAGAAAGGATACTTCTCTGAGAGAGTGTTCTTTTTCAAAGGTCCTTGGTTACTTGTGTAACATAGAAAGAATAGCCCGGCTATTTATCCACTTGGCTCATTTGACCCAAATAAGGAGAATGAAAAGACACATATTTTTAGCTTGTGACACTGTCACCTGCCACCTGGCACCACCAGGTCAGGCTTGTGAACTGCTCTCTAACACTGACTGAAAAGGAGGATGCAGGAGCTTTGGTGATTGTTAAATGCTATTTTATTTGAAGTTTCCCCACTACAGTCTGGGCCTGAGAACATTCCACTTGAGTGACAGCTGCATTCGCTAATCTTATCTGGAAGAACTATTATGAACAACGCAGTCAGCCTCTGCCTCTAAATTTCTGGGGTGGTGGACATGGGAAATCTTTGAATTGTGATACATTTTCTTTTCGGACTCCATTAATCCACTGCTATTGAGTCAATTCCAACTCATGGTGACTATGTTGTTGTTATAGGTGCCATTGAGTCGAGTATGACTTACAGTGGCCCTATGTCCCATCCTGTGCCATCCTCACAATCTCTGACACATGTAAGCCCATTGCTGCAGTCACTCTGTCTATCCACCTCATTGAGGGTTTTCCTCTCTTTCACCAACCCTCCACTTTTCCAAGCATGATGTCCCCTCCAAGGAAAACTTCTCCCAGCAATATGCTCAAAGTATGAGAGATGAAGCTTTGTCATCTTTGTCTACAAGAAGCACTCTGTCTACACCTTCTCCAAGATTCTTCTCCAACACCACACTCAAAGGCTTCAATTCTTCTACCATCTTTACTCATTGTCCAGTTCTCAGATGCCTAGCAAGTGATTGAAAAGACCATGGCTTGAATCAGGCAAACTTTAGTCTTTAAATTCACATCATTCCTCTTCAGTATCTTGGAAAGATTGCTAACAGCAGACTTGCCCAATGCAATATGTCTCCTGATCTCCTGAATGCCAGTATCAAGGTTTTCGATTGTGGATCCAAGTAAGATGACAGCACTAACAGCTTGAATTCTTTCTCTGTCTATCATGATGTTGTTAACTAGCCCAGTGGTGAGGATTTTTGTCTTCTTGATGTTGAGATGTAATTCATATAGAAGACTGTAGTTGCCCATGCTCTGCCTGCAGGGTCTTGGGCCAGTAGTGGTTCTTTTTTGGCAACAAGGAAGATGGACAAGTTGCCAGCTGGGTCGGCAGGCCATTGGGCCTTGTGGCTCTCGGGCTCCTGCTAAGCACCAACACTAAAGACCCAGCTGAGCCACTTTCTGTGCCAAATACTCCTATCCAAGAACCCATCTTTCTGTGCTTCCAGGAGTCTCAGTTTTGCTTAGAAAAGGGTGTCCTGCAATGTGATATTTGTATGTCTGATTGTCTTTACAGTTTTCTAATGATGATCCTAGAGGATACAGTAAAACTGCCTCACAGGGTCCCTGAGTCTGTAATTTAACATTGGGAGCAAACTGCCTCATCTTTCTACTGTGGAGTGACTGTTGAGTTTCAACCTCTGATCTTTCCATTACCAGTGCAACACTTAACCCACTGCAGTTCAGCAGGGCTGCCTAGACTCAAATGTGGCCATGCTAATTATGAAAATATTACTTTTATATCAATTGATTGAACACTCATCTATCTGTCTGTAGTATTTAGGCAGCCAGTACATTTCTTTGACATTTAAAGTCATGTCACCAGTATTCTAAATACCAATATGGTCACTCTTGGTGACAAGGTTTACTGATGCTTTTAAATTAAGACTATTTCGAAGAGTTAGCTAGTAACAACATAATGAATCCTAACAGAGCATTGCCTAACAAGCTTGTATTGGACTGTTTATTGGAAAGGATCAATCACTAGAAGATATCTTAATCATGGGTGGAGTAGAGAGCCATCTCAAGGGCATGGAAGCCCATTAGTCACAATGCAGTGGTACAGCAGCTGCAATGATGGGCTTGAGCACACTGGCAGCTGTGAGGAAGAATTGGGAGCAGACAACGTTTTGTTCTGTTGAACTTAAGGCCACCATGTGAATACATCCTATGACATCTGTCCACATCTGTCTATCTATATATGTAGTAACTATATTAGTTGATTGAGTCATTGGCAAACTAAATCTTTATTCCATCTATCATGATGTTGTGTTTAGGTCCAGTGGTGAAGATGTTTGTCTCCTTGATGTTGAGATGCACTACATATTGAAGGCTGTGTTCTTTGATCTGCTGCAGCATGATTTCAAGTCCTACTTACTACCAATAAGTAAGGTTTCACCATCTGCATAATACAGTTTGTTGAGTATTCATAAAGTCGAGGGGAAAAGATACAGCTATAATGCTAAATTAATCAATAAATAATAACTGTGCAATATATCCTGGGAACTCCCCTCTTCCCCCTTCAATCAAAGGTTTCTACTTAGGCCTCTGGTGTTTTCCGCACAGTCCAATCTCAACTCACACAGCAGAACTTTTTCAGAGTTCAGTGTGTGTCAAGGAAAGTGTCTTTTCAGTTTGCTCATAACTACTTACATATTTGGTGTATGGTCCCAAAAATGAGAAGTGAAGGACTGGAGGGACTGACTTCTGAACATGATCAATTCAAGAAATACCTTTTCATTTGATGTTTTGGATCTCTGAAAAACTGCAGTGGAAGATGCTCTCCATTATGAGTCTATTTTCTCATTAGAGGATGCATGTGATCAATTTCTCAATTTCCTTAGCAGTGGCTTTTTGCTGGGAATGTAATTTGTTTCTCAAGCTCAAACTCATGTTTCTTTTAATCATGCAGAAGGAAAGCATTAAATTTATTTCTCTTTTTCTTTTAAGAAATCCAGTACTAATACTAAGAAGAAAATTAACACTCAATTGAACAATAAAATGAAATAGTCTTAGATATCTCTCCTCCTAAAACACTAATATAATAATTTAAAATCTTTTACTTATTTTAATCTCTTAATTGTAGAAACTACATAAAAATTGTCTGATTGGCAGGTTAAGTTAGGAGATAAAATTGTAACATCAATAGGAGCATGCTTTGTGTTGTGCTATGATAAGTACCTTGGATGCTATTATCCTTCACACCTCACTATTCTAGACAGTCTCTACGCTTGTGCAGTTATATTTCTAAACTTATAGCAACACTTTATAATTAAAGACGAAAGAGGTTGAAATAAATACTGAAAACTCATTTAATTTCCATGTTCACCATTCTTAAATTATCCTATGAGATTTATGAAGCACTAGATTTGATCTTTAACTTGTAAACAATTTCATTTGACTTGGATGAACAGTCAGTGCTTATGGAAATCAAGAAATCAAGTGATTTATTGCACTGGGCAAATATAATGATAAAGGTGCATCTGACTGAATCTACAGTCTTTTCAATCATCTCCTATGCTTATGAAATCTGGATGAAAAAGAAGAAAGAAGAATGGATTCACTTGAATTGTGGTGTTGGTGAAGAATATTGAATAAAACTCAGACTATCAGGCAATCTGATTCAGGGTCTATGCCTCCTGAGGTAGCTATATTTAAGAGTAATTACTAATATTTAATTGGAAGCAGGAGTGACATCCACTTCCTAAACAACATGCCTCTGGAAACACTATTAACTTTGAGAAACGTCTTTAGTTACAGAAAGGCTTCAGGTCTTTTGTTTATAGGGTCTCTATGAGTTGTGCTCGACTCAATGGCAATCAACAACAACAACAACAACTAGAGAAATAAACAGATCAGTCTTAAAAGAGACACAAGCAGAATGCTCCTTGAGAGTCTTTGCCTCTCCTTACTTTGGACAGGCCATCAAGAAAAATTACGTCACTGAAAAATTACATCAAGCTTGGTAAAATAAAGAGTTATAAAAAATGAAGGAAATCCTCATTGAAATGAATTGATATAATAGCCATAGCAATAGGCTTAACATATCAATAATAATTAAGATAATATATAGGACTGGACAATATTTCTTTGTTTTATACATAAGATTATCATGAGTTGAAGCTGACCTAATGCATTACTGCAATGATTCAATATATTACTATTTACCATATTAAACATTACTCTGTCTATGCAGATGGAGTTCTGGTTTCTACATAGTTTATGAGCAATTACAATCCTGTCAGTTGTTTCCTTTCCAGTCTTCCTTGTGGTCATCACTAGTGAGCATGCCTGTTAAATTCAAAGTAGTTGCTTTTTGGTAAAAATATGACTAGAATAGGAGTAAGTGGTGAGAGAAAAGTTGAAAATATGGCTTAAGAGAAACATGGATTTAAAATATTCTATGCGTGTTAATTTTGGGGAATATACTTTTTTACCATGTGTGCCATAGATAATTGACCAATGTGACTTAATAAATTGAACTTCTCATAAATTTTTGTCTCTGTAATACTTATATTTTGTTCAAATTGTATACATGGTATAAATCCAATGAGCATCCATCCAATTTTGTTTTATGACCAGTTACACATTGCATGCTTTGCTCATAAGGGAATAAATAGCTGTGCTTCTTCTCTCCTTATTTTTGTGTGTTTCGAATATCTTCTTTAAGTTTCTGCCACCTGGTTTATCAAAAGAAGCAGAGAAATGAGGGATGAGGATGTGAGGTGGTGGGGGAGGGGATTAATCATGGGGTTGTATAATCTGTGGTGGGAGCTGAAGGAAATTGAAGGAATCTGGTCTGAAAAACAGTATTTTCTAATTTTGTAAATAAACTAGTATAATAATAAAAAATCCTGCCTTTGCTGTGGCCCAAATGATCATTACTATCTTACTGATCGTCAACCACAGTTCTAAAACAATATATTGATAAAGAAAATAATTTCCCCTCTAAGTGTCCTCGCATCAATGGGAAGATAGATTTGTAAGTAAATATCAGATAGCATTTGAAACAGTGATGACATTTGTGCTGTAACACAAAGGTGAATACGAGTTTCCTAAGTAATTTTGAGGGACAATGACATTCTAGACTAAATGACAACCTTGTTGAATTATCTTCCTTGTTCAAGACTACATCAAGATGTTCATATTGCCTGGTGAGGAGAGATGTGCATAAATTCAGAGAGGAAGATGTGATATTATTATGAAGAAACTTCCAAACCATTCTAACTGTAATTTCAGTCTGTAGGTAAAGAACAGCTGACAGACGTGATTGGACGGGACTCTACAATTAGATACTTGGGTTGACACACATTGAAAAAGATTTTTGTGTGCCATTCATCTATCTTAATAATTATTGTGCTGTGTTATCCTGGAGAAGAAATGCTGCAAAAATATAGGAACAAGAGTTAAGATAAAGTATCACTTTCTTCAGCTAATATGTATGAGTTAAAAAGTTCCATTTTTAACAACTCTCACTGAATAATATTCACAATTAAATGCTGGAAAATATATGGTACTAACATATGTAAAAAGCAGGGCAGTCATTTCTTTATCATTTTAAATTATAACAGAAGCATTGACTTCTATATACTGTGCCACAAATTTAACTTGCACCTAGAAAGTATTCATGCTAGGCTTATGTGACATCTGCTGAGAAATCTAAATTACCCATTGACTAAAATCATTCAGATAGGAAAAGCTAAATCTATGTAAGAAAAATTGAAAGGAATGGAATTGGGCAGCGGTAGGGGAGAGACGATAAATCATCCATTTATGTCAGAGGAAAGTGCTGGCTTCAGTCTTGGTGGTGTGTCCTGTGGTTCAGGTTTGAAATACAAAGCTAATAATTTTTCTTTATATATAGCATCCTTCCATGAGGAGCTCAAACAGCGTTTATGTAATGGTTTCTCACAATATTTCAGTGGAATAATGGATAGCTTATGGTTGTAATTTATCGATCACAATATGACAGTGATGGCTGAAAAAGTTCTTGAGAGGTTGCAACACCGACTTGTCAGGGGTTTAGTGCAGACATCCGGCAAGACCAGAGAATAAGGGTCAGTGGATGCAACAGACCATGTGAAGTGTCATAAAAACGGGAGTTGAATATGCCAAGGTGACCAGCGCTCCTGCTCAATTTGAACTAAAGGAGCTTGTAAGAAATGTTAAGGCATCCTGGTGGTACAGCAGATTAAATATTTGGCTTCTAACTGGAGTGGTCAGTTCAAATGTACCAGCTTCATCAATGGGGAAAAAGAGGCAATCTGTTTCTGTGAAGATTTACAGCCTCGGAAAACCCTGAGGGGCTTCTACTCCATCCTACAGGGTCGCTCAGAGTCTAAACGAGTCAGTCATTTCAATTACCAGAATGAAGTATCCATCCCGAAATTAAAAAAATAATCACTGCCTTTTCTAGCTGGACATCTTGTCCACTGAGCCATCAGAGGTTGTTGTCGAGTCAGACTTGACCCATAGGTGACCCTCTGGTGGGTTTTCAGTAGCACTTAATCACACAGGAAGAGATTGCCCATCCTTCTCCTGCAGAGCAGCTCGTGGCCTTGAACCACATGCCTTTGTGACTGCAGCACAGCTTCTTGCCACTAGCCCACCAGAGCTCCCTCTTGAGATATTAGCCATAGAAAATATTGTTCATTTGTTTTACAGTACTAAAGGAGTTTTAATTTTAAATAAAGTATTAGCTTATTAACTCAACATTAATATATTGCTGTATTCATATCAGTGAGGAAAAGAAGGAGGCTAGGAAAGTGTCTTATAATTTGACTGACATTCACAGGAATTTCAATGTATTCAGGTGTGAAAATGTCTTTTTAAATGACCTCTCCAGAAGAGGAATAGGCAGAATTTCTTTACAGCATTTCATTTGCATGAACAAAGCAATTAGCAGTAGATCTACTGTTAAATAGATTAACAGACAATTAATCATTAACAGCTTGAGAATTTTTTGCTTTCCTCCGTGGTTCTTTGTGTCTATATGTGTGTGATGACAGAAAGGGCCATCTCATTATATTACTAATTTGCATGTATTGAATAATGATCTGTCCCAGGCACTGTGCTGAATTCTGTCACACTTCTTCTTGTGTAAACCTTACATAACTTATTTCAGGTGACACTGTAAAACCTGCAAAAGCGGGAATCCATATAAGGCAGGAATCTGTCAAGGGAATAGAAAAGTGACATCTTGTCAAAGGTGGAAACCTTGTGAGACCTGGAAAAAATAAGGCAGACAATTGAGTTCCAGCTTCATTGTGTTATCACTTCTCCTATGATATAGAGGAGAAACAAAACCAAACCCAATATATGGAATTTAGAGAACTCAACCTCAAACAACATGTCCATTGAATGGAATAGTTAGGATTAGAACCCAGAAACCTAGTTCTACCTTGTGTGAATTAGACCAGGGCTCCTTGGTTCCTCTTGGCCTTGTTACCACTCTGTGAGGTTTGGAAAAAAAGGTTAAGGGATGAACCTAGAGTATCTATCTGGTGGAAGACAGGAAGTGTCTGATCTCGGCACAGCTATAGATGGAAAAGTGGCTGGCTGGGTTCTGGCGCCTGGGACGGGATATCCACCTTGGTCTGCTGGGAAAGTAGGGATCACTTCCAGGAGAGTCAGGAGCGATGAAGGTGCTGGTTATGTGGTTAACATGATTGACAATGAAAGTGGGAGCAATAAATAAGCTCCTAGTGTGTTTCTAAGTGACCAGGCAGACAGTGAAGCTGACCCTCCAATCTTCACACTGTAGGGCACAGGCATATCTGGCTGTTGTTGGTGTTGTCATAACTGTGTTCTTTACATCCTGTTGCTTTGTTCACCTGGATAGCTTGAAGAACACTCTGAAGATGGAATCAGCTCTTCAGGGGATCCATGACTGTATTTCTAGCTGTATGGCACGATGGTCATTAGTGGTACTGATGGAAGAGGACAGAGAGTTGGGGTAGGGCACTGCAGTGAGTTGATTCTGCTTCAGATACTCTATTGTTATCTGGAGATGAACCAGAGAGGAGTGCTGGGGTGGGGAAGGGCAGATGGGAAGAAACTTTGAGATTCTGGATGGATTTTTTTGTTTTTTGGCCATCAAGCAAAAAAAGTTTTTTTTTTTTTAAAAAAAACACAAGCAATTGGACAAACCTTGTTTTCTTGTGCTATGCTTTACTGCACTTTGCGGATGCTTTTTCTTCTTTTTGCAAACTGAAGTTTTGCGACAACTGTGTTAAGCAAGTCTGTTAGCATCCTTTCCCCCAAACGATTATGCTCATTGCATGTCTCTGTTTCACATTTCTTTCATTCTCTCACTATTCAAACTTCTTCATAAATAATATGCCTACGTAATAAGCTTGGAAGCAGGAGTGACATCCACTTCATAAATAGCATGCCTCAGGAAACTATGAACTTTGATAAATGCTGATGGATAGTTATAGAAAGGCTTTAGGTCTTTTGCTCATAGGGTTGCTATGAGTCATGCTCGACTTCTTGGCAACCAACAACAATGACAACAACATAATAGACTACGACAAACTCAACTCATGGTCATTCAGTTGAAGCTGACTCAGATCTGACCCTCTAGTGTGTTTCCAGAGGCTGTGAAATGTGTGGGAGGAGATTACTCGTCTTTCTTCTTCAGTTCTGGTGGATTTGAACTAGCGGCATTTAGATTAACAGTACACCTCCTTAAGGATTTCACCACCATAGCTAGTGTAAGTATAGCTATTACGACTCATGTTGTTGGGCTATTTTCTTTATTGCTATGGTCTGGACTTGCACCTATCGTAGCTCCAAGGTGCACCTGTCTGAGGACTTCAGCTTGCTGGCTTATACTTTTCTCATCAATCATCTACTTGGGTACAGAACAGTTTTTCCTAATATGTGGCTGCTGAGAATACTTACTTACTGAGAAGATATAGGAAAGCCTTAACAACCTGGTCTCTCTCTCTTTCTCTCTACCTGATCTCTGTTGGCTGACCCATGTTTTTAAAGTGGGCATGCTCTGTATTCCTCCATCTGTCTCTGGGACATTTCCTCAGTCAAGAGTGTCTTTCTCTGCCCTATCCCAAAGTTTTCCATTCCTTTCTCAAGAACATCTTAGTTCAGACCTCCTGCAGGAAGCCATTTCTGATATTCTTAGTATGTATAGCAAAACAAATTTTTAACATGTTGATCTCATGGCATCTAATGAAATCTTTCAAGATTGAAATCAAGTCTTGTTCTTAACATGCTTAAAATGTTAGTTCTTCAAGGAGACAGCAAGTGGAACTTGACACAGCTCTGATGTGCAATGGTTAGATGTTTGTCTGCTAACCAAGCATCAGAGACATGGTTGAAAAGAATCCCATAGACGCTGTAACCTAGGAAACTCCGGGAGGCATTCTCTTCTGTACTAGAGAGTCATATATGTACAAATACATACATATCTATAGTGATTTATTTGTTAATTTATTTCTACATAAAAGTCCTTTGTCATTGGTCTAACTCAGGACTACTCCATGGTTGACTGAATAGAATAGTTCTGTAGGGATTCCTTGGCTGCCAAATCTCAGAAGAAATCTCCCCTGGCTTCTTAAAAGCTAAGATGGTGAAACTTTGTCTCATATACTTTAGGCATCTTGTCAGGATGGGCTAGTGCTTGGAAAAATGCATCATACTTGAAAAGTAAAGGGTCAGTGAAAGAGAGGGAAACTCACACTGAGACAAATTGACACAACATTGTCTTGAACATGTTGGAGATTTTGAGGAAAGTACAGGATAGGGCAAAGTTTCACTCTTTTGTTCATAAGGTCACTGTGGGTGGTAGTCAAATCCTCGGCTCCTAACAAACCACAATATTTACAGACGCACAGCACCATACCTTCCTCTCACAGCACCACTGAGTGGGTCCCAGCTACCAACATTGTAGGAGCCCAGTGAAAACAATTGTGCCACCTTAAGAAATTATATAAGTATAACCTATGAACATCTAAATTATGGTAATTTTCAAATCCATCAGTTTCTCCAAGGGAGAAAGGCAGTCAGTCTCTTCCTGTGAGATTAATAGTTTCTGCAAATCTAATGGAGGAGCAGCTATGACTTGATTCTGACTAAACAGCAATGCACCTTTGTGTTTTGATAAACATTTGTGTCATCAAGTGAAGAGATACTCTGCTATAGTTTTAAAAATTTTAATTATATTGGTTATTGATGTTATTTTCTAATTTTAATTATATTGGTAGTTGTTGTTGATTGCCTTTGAGTTGAGCATGACTCATAGCGACCCTATGAACAAAAGACCTGAAGCCCCTCTACAACATCGACATTTATCAAAGTTTTTGTTTAGTTTTGTTTTATAGATATAGATAGATACATATATAGATGACATAGATAGATATAGACATAGGTATAGATATTGTTATATAGATATTGTTATGTAGATATTGTTATATAGATAGTTATATTTATATAATTATATTGGTACGTACTAGATTTTTGAAACTTAAAAACATGAAGACTGTTTAAACATAAACTTATCAAGCAACCTTTAACACCAAGGAAAATATCTCAAATCCCTTGAAAATTATCAAGGAAGATGCTACACATTTTGGTGCTTCATCTATTGTCAGTCTGGTGCCAGATATAGCCAGGAATTAGGGAGGCTGTTTACAGGTGGTGAGTGTTAGCAGAGGAGGGAAAAGAAAGTCCTTATTAGGAAAACCCGGCATGTGACTAGCAGCTAAATCATTATAGCCAGTTTCTAGAAAATAAACAACTTATCTTGAGTTGATCAAGATTAGTTTTTTTTGCCTTGTGAAAAATCTATCTTCTCTGCTTCCCTAGATAGAGAGAAACACTTTCATTTTATTTCTTTCTTGTTCCTGAGAGTAATGGCAGGACAATTCCACAACCCCCCTGCTAACATCAGTTTCCTGGGGACCTGTACCCTTGCAGAAAATTCTCTTTTTCTCACCAAGCTGTTTCTTTGTGAAATGGCTCCTCATTATTTATGCAAATTGTTTTAAAATGAGAATGTTTAACTAAAAGATTTGATCTTCATCTCATGACAGCTGTTATAAATATGGGTGTCCAGGCGTGTCATCTTTTTTCTTCCTATTTATTTACTTGGTGGATTTACTATTATATTTTTAATATCTTCCCAGAATGAAAGTGTGCATTTGAAGTCCTCATTAAATCTTTTGGGCTAAGAATTAGGACAGAATTATGGAAATAAACACTGAGCTTACACACTATAAGGCCTGTGTTGTGTATTATGATAATACTGCATTCAAATCTAATGAGAATGTTAGCTGCCTTAGCTAGCCCCCAGTTTGTGACGATATCATACCCCATGGGAAAGGGTACTGTATTTTTCTGTGTCATCTCCATGATGGCTTATGGGTTGGAGGGTTGTGATCCGCAGAGTCAATATTTTAAGAGTTTATTTTTATTTTATATTGGTTTTCAAACAAAATTTGTATACATTGTGTTTTACACAGTCCTTCCTTCACATTGTACTTCATATAATCATTCCCATATGTTGAGCTTTATATGATTAATCACCATTGATCTATAAAGGTTTTTATTTGTTGATTTTTAGAAAATTGAACTCACTGCAGTTGATTTGGAACCCACTCACAGTTGACTGTGGAGCAGACTTTCTGAGGCTTCAAATCACAGGATGAGATTGTCCATCTCTCTCCTGAGAAGCTTCTGGTGGATTCTCACCACCTGCCTTTGGGTTAAAAGCCCAACTTCCTACCATCTGTTTACCGGCCTAGTCCACAGGGAGTTACACTATAATCCAAAGTTGAGGTCTTTCTGGAAGTTCAAATCCACTGCCTGCTCTTTGGGAGAAATATGGGCAATGTCTTCCTGGTGAAACCCCAAAGAGAGTCATCTATATGTCTCTTCTGACACAGTGTCAGTGAGGGAGTGATTTTTACAAATGGATCTCGAAGTCTTTAGCCCTAGTTCCTCTTAGGGTAAAATAGTCAATACCATGTAGTCAATTCTAACTCGTAGACAACTCTTACCTATGGAGGTTCTCTTATGTCTAAAGAAGTACATTACTTTATCTTTCTTACATGTAGTGGCTTAAAGTTCAAACTACTGATGTTTTGGCTGGAAACTCAACAGTTAACTCACTGTGCCTACACTGTCTTGGATTAAAAAACCAAAATCAATCTCCATAATAGTCTATGTGTTTCCTACTGCCAAAGGGGCCCTTTAGAGTAGTGAGAGAAGATCTTCACCCTGAAACCCACAGCGTCCCTTTTCAGCAGGAAGTAGCTAAGAGAATACGCCATCCCCTTTTCCTTATGAATCAGGGTGAAGTCTCTCTCAGGGAGGAGCGATAGGGAATGGCAAAGGACACACTGACAAAGAAGATTAAACAGAACTGGCTTTGACAAGCACTGTGGCATTTGGACAAGAACAAACTGGGAGGAGGGTAGAGAGAATAGTGCAACAATGAATGAATGGAAACCCAAAATCTCTGTAAATGTTTATGAAAATTAATAAAATATAATTATAGAAAAAAAATTTAAAAAAAAAAACAACCAAAACAAACAAACAAACATCATCCTCAAACTCATTGCCATCAAATTGGAGCTGACTCATAGCTGACCTTGCTGTGGGTTTTGAAGGCTATATACTCTGTGGATCAGATAGGCTGCACTCTCTAACCTAATGCCGCCTTGTCCTTGAGCACTTCCCAGTGATGTCAACTTCATGAATGAGGCTGAAAACACTGGTATCATGGGAGTTCACAGAATCACATGTTCAGAGTGTGTGGAACAGCTGGCTGTATCAGATTCTCTGAGCTTTGGTTTTTGTCCTTTTTTTTTTTTGGTCCATCTCTACTTTTCAGCAAGAAAGTAAGCTTTCTATATAGATTGCTGTCATGTGCTCAATTATGGTCCCCAAAATATGTGTTTTAGATTGAAACATCTATACCTGGGACCACGATCGCCTTTAGTAATGGGGTTTCTTTGTTGTGTTAATGAAGCAGTATTAGCGTAGGGTGTGTTTTAAGTAAGATCTTATGAAAGAGCAGATTAAACAAGCGAGCCAGGAGAGAGAGGACCAGCTAGAGCCTATGACCCTCAGGAGATCTCCAAGGAATCAAGAAACAAAGCAAGGAAAGACGCAAGGACCTTTTCCCAGAGCCAACAGAAAGACATTCTTTCCCTTGAGCTTGTGCTCTGAATTTAGATTTCAGTCTTCTAAACAATTTCTAGCCTTCTCAACTTCTAACAAGGAGACAAGCCAATGTCTCCTTGTACAAGAAAACCATGTGGGCTTGTGGAGTTTGTTACATCAGTATTTAGAGATCTAAGGCAATTGTCTTCCCACCTCATGAAAGATGTAGTTGCTGCTATTTCCCATTTTTCAGAGACTGGGAATGCAGCTGTGGATGCCCAGTTTTCTTTAACTTACGAAGGGTTATCGGGAAAGCACCTGAAGGCCTGACTTGAGCCAGGTGCTTCCCTGGACCAGCTCACACCATGGGCTCCTTGTTCTGGGTAACAATGTGGCAACTTTGGCTATAGCCTCCTCTCAGTTGGGAGTAGGTGGAAGTTTTCCAAGAGCACAGTGCTTCATTAGCCTGACCACTCCACAGAGCGTGACTAAAGTGATGCTGTGTGGTCATCCTCATTGTGTGTGGATGGCACAGAAAGGTCTTGAAGGTTTGTGTGAAGACAGGCAGCAGGTAGGTGAAACAATCCAAGGCCTGCCTGGGGCTTTGGAGCCAGGTGTGTGTCTCCATAGTCCTTCTCTCCAAGGCTTTATCTTGCATAGAGAGAGAGAAAGTTGCGTTGTGTAAGGAATGAAGATAGAAAACATACAGAGGACTGGTGGAGAGTGTTCTCGTGGGTAGGGTCAGAGCTGTGGCTGTGAGATGTAAGGATGGAGGACAGCCAGACTGTTTGGTGTTCACATGATGGACGTGATGCTACAATCTGAGTAAGCCCGTGTGGACACATATATGTCTCCTCCAAGCTCACCCCATGTTCCAGAAGCAAAGAAATAAGTTTCATAAACACTTAGACACAGAGTCACAGTTAAGAAGCTGGTGTTTTGTGTGGGGTGAAGTTCTAAGAGACTCAGAGGATCCTTGTATCAGTACTAAAGAACAAGGACATCACTTTGAAAACTAGGGTGTGCCTGACCTGCAGTATTTTGAATGTCCTCACGTGCACTGGAAGCTTGGGCAGTGAATAAGGAAGACTGAAGGAAAAGGGATGTCTTTGCCTTGTGGCATTTTCAAAGAGTATTGAATATACTGGGAACAAACGAAGGTGTCTTCGAGTAAGAGTATTCAGAGCCCTCCTAAGAATGAAGAAAGGTGAGACTCCCTCTCTTCATTTGGACATGCTATCAGGAGAGGCGAATGCCTTGAGAGAGACACCACGACTGGAGGATGTCAGTGAGACTGAGGAAGATTCCCAATAGGATGAATTGATACAGTGGCTGTAACAACTGGCTTGGGCAGAGCAGTGATTGTGAGGACGCCACAGGGCTGGACGGAGCTTTGTTCTGCTGTGCAGAGGATGGTGGCGAGTCAGCTGTCTGTGTGTCATGTCAAGAATCCTAAAGCTTCAGGGTAGAATTTTTTTTTTAAGCATCATTTAGAATGGAAAATGCCTGCAAAGATTTTATTTACCCAGACAGCAATTGTGGAGATACACATGGCCCCCTTTGAAGATGACAGCTCTGTTCTGCTTCACAAAAGGGTCTCAGGGGTCCAGGATTCCTCAATGGCCCTGCCAGCATTTACTAAGAGGCAGAATACTGTAAGACTTCAACAGATGCTACTGAACCACACAATAAAAACAGCAAATAAACAACATAAATCACCCTCCCTTTACCTCTGTCATAGCTTTTAGAGTTTTCTTCATTCCAGTTTACTGCCTGATTTGGATGGGAAATATGAGTTTCTTCTGCTGAAATTCTTCAGACTGTGTCTCCAAATGTCAGTGGCATTAGACTTACTCTGAAGAAAAAAAAAAAAAGAAAAGATGCTTGTCAGGGAAACAGTTTGCAGATGAAGTAAAGAGCAGAACCTTGGTGCTATTATTAGCGAGAGAGAAGCATCCAGTTTGCAGGTTATGTAAGTGAAGGAGGTGAAGGCATTCTGGGAAAGAAGAGAGATGGAAATGATCAAGAAGGGAGATCTGCACTGTTTTCTCACTATCCCAGCTTTGTGCCAAAAAGAAAAAAAAACAAAACCAAACCACCCCAGCATCAGAACCTGATCTGTCTGTCTGCCATTATTTTAATCAACCCACTGAGAAGGAGTATTGTGTTTACTGAAAATATTTCAAGGGTGATTATAAAATCCCCAGGTGAGGTTAGAGGACACACGTGCAAAATAAAAGCGAGACACCTTGTTAGAGAAAAGGTATTTACCTCACACCTTGCCTCCTTCGAGTTACAGCTCACACAATTTTAGACAGCCCTTTCTCCAGCTTCTGCAGATTTCTTCACAGTTCATCCCAATCTGACTTGCTGGTTTGCGATTTCTTTTCTAATTAGATTCTTTGGCATGTGAAAATGTAGAGCTTCTTTCCCTTTGAGTCCAGGGTTCTTTCCATCCCCATTGCCCACATTTTTTCATTTCTGTTTGTTTATTTTATTTATTCAACAGCCAGTTTGGCACTTGTGTGTTTGTTTCAAACCCTTGCCAAGGCGCACTTGGTAGTTCATTTTTGGCAGAATCTTTTCCGATGCTTGTCAGTTTCTGTTTGCCCTCGTGTTTTCTTAGTATGTAAAACTCAACCATCGCTCGTTGGTTTGTTTTTTTGTTTTGTTTTGTTTTTTATTTTGAGATGATGTTGCCTGTGATGCTGGAATGGCTTAAATAAACTTGCAGCAAACAACTCCATCCAGACATAGTGAGCAGTGGGCACGGGGCATGGCAGAGATAACTGGTCCAGGCACATGGTCGGCAACAGCTGTCAACTCCTAGTAGCGCAGGAAAGCTGTTGCCAGCCCTGCACGAAAGAACATTCCCAGGGACACAGGTGTGTCTAGAGTAGGGTAGGTAGAGTCGGTGACCAGGCTGCCATTCCAAGGCGGGGGAGGAACTGAGAAGTTTTATCTGCTGTTGTGGTTTCCTTGGCCAGCTGTAAGAACTCATTCACCAAGGCAAAATGAATTGCCACAGACACTGTTTTCCCCAAATGTCTCAGCCCCGGAAAGAAGTTTATTTTTAGTGACATAGTCCTGAACAGCTTCCAAACACTTCCACTCTGCATTCACTTTACCGCCAATTGGACACTGAAATTCCAAATCAACCATCTGAAATACTTTTTAGCAAATGGCTCAATTTTCAGTCTTTTGAATGTCAAGAGGTGAGATCACCAGAGAAGAGAGATTCTGAACAGCATTTTCGAAACGAGTTGATTTTACATTTTCTTTCCCCAAACCATACAGGTGTGCTTATTCCTATCATTAGGGACAAAATGCTGTGAGGTCAGGAGAGTGGGAACAAGTCCTAGGACTGCAGCTTTGGGACTGCAAGTTCATGGCGATTTAGGGTAGGGAGTCTTCAATATGGGTGGCAGCTCGACGTCAAGAAAACCAAATGCCTTGTCATTGTCCAACAGGCAACATCAAGACAGATGGAGAGAAGATTGAAGCTGTCAGTTGTTTCATTTTACTTGAATGCACAATCAACACCCAAGGTAACAGCAGTCAAGAAATGAAGAGATGTGTAGTACTGGGGAAATCCGCAGTGAAGGGCATATCGAAAAGGCTGAAAGGTGTCAACTTTGAAGATGAAGAAGCAATTGATCCAAGCCATTGTCCTTTAAATCACTTGCTATACATCTACAAGTTGGACAGTGACTAAGATCAACTATGGGTCAGTTTTGACTCAACAGTTCACAACACCACCACCAACAATAATGTAATGAATTAATTACAATGTCTAAACAGTCCCTTATTATTAGTTTTCTATTCACCCAGCTTACCTTTTTATTACTTTTTACTACCCTCATCCTCAGCAGCCAGGAAATCAAAGATGAATTGCATTGGAAAGTCTTCTGTCAGGGACCTCTCCAGAGTACTGAAGAGCAACGATGTCAGTCTGGAGACTAAGGTGTGCCTGAGCCAGGCCATGTGCTTCACAATTAACTTGCTATGTGTCAGAAAGTCAGACAATGACTAGGAATGATAGAAGGAGAATTGATACATTTGAGCTGTGGTGCTGGAGAAGGGTATTGGATATACCGAGGAGAACAAACAAGTTCATCCTAGAGACATTGGAACCAGGCTCCTTCTTGGAAGCAAGGATTCTAAATCTTCATCTGATATACTTTGGGCATGTTGCAAGGAGGGAACAGTCCTTGGAGCGGGATGTCATGCTTGGAGGGTGGGTGGAGGGACAGTGCAAGAGAGGAAGACTTTTGATGAGATGAGTTGACTCAGTGACTAGGGGAATGGGAGTAGATGTGCCAGAGATGACAAGGCTGGCTCAGGATAGAGCAGAGTTCAGAGCTATTGTACACAGGGTCACTATGAGTCACAAATGTTTAGACAGCACATAACAACAACAGCAGTAACAAACTTCATCCTCCATTTCCATCTCTGTTATCCCTCCAAGCTTCATTCCACTTGTGTATAAACCTTTCCTTAATTTTTTAATAATAGTGGTCATACTGTTTTTGTGAGTAGCCCTTGGGCCATAGTTTTCATCATTTATAAGCCAAGGAATCTTGGACAGAAAATATATTTATTGTTGTGATAAGGATGCTATCAACTTCACAAGGAGGGCATGAAGAACCAAAGGGGTAATGCATTTGAACAAATATTTCATAAGCAATACAAACTTAACAAACTATGTTGCTTGTTCTTTAATGACGTCGAGTCGTAGACGACTCATAGTGACCCTATGAACGAACAGCCTGAGCACTGTTCGTACATAGAATTTCCGGAGGCAAGCCATTTCGGAAGTGGATGCCACTCCTGCTTCCAGGTAACAAACTATATGGTGTTAAAATACAATAACTCTCTTGGACTGAGTGAAATTGCCAGTCTGAGAAGAATTCTATTTCATTCTGTTAATTCAGAGATTCACTTGTTTTCCCTGAAGCATGTTTTTACTAAACACTTGGGTATGACGCTCACGCACATGAAACAATGTGTGTTAGCATTATCTGTGTACTTAAAATGGGAATATTCTCACTTCATGATTAATGTGAGGGTGCGAAGTTAGCTCAAAATATTTATGGCATGTTTAAGGCTGATTAATCTTATGATCTTGCAAACCTGATCTGTTTCACAGCTTCCAAGCGAAAATAGGATATATGTTATTGAACTAGAAAGGTCTTGGAATGAAATTTCCTCAGTCCTTCATATTTGTGTGTGAACAAGCATGAGAAGTGGCATTTTGCTGGCAGGCTGCGGCTCAAACTTTGCTGCCTGTGCGCATGGGTGGCTGCTGCTGGTGGTGGTGGGTATGTGTGGATACGTGTGTGTTTAATAATTTATCCAAATTGTTGAGAGATTTTATAATGGGCACAAGAGCATGGAGTCGGCTAAGGCACAGAGATCAGATTGGGTTGGGAGAAGAATAAATAGATTTAATGGAGCAGATGATACACCATCTTGTTTTTTAGATTTGCAGTAACTAGGCGAGTGAGGTCCCATGCTGCTGGAACTGTTTATAAGAGAAGATCTAGGAGCTGCCTGACACAAGCAAGTGACAAGGGATGTTGTTCAGTGATACAAAGTTGGTTGACTAGGAGTCACAGTAACATTAACAGTAACAGTATGTGCAAAACAATGAACCATTTCCTGGTCCTGCACTTCTCACAGTAATTACCAAGCTGAGCCCATTGTTGTATTCATTGCATCGATTGAGCTCATGAAGGGGCTTCTTTCTTCAGCAACCAGGTGGTTTATTTGCCCAGACAAAGGAATACACTGTTTGAATAAACCAAGTGTTCGGCAGGAGAAAGATAGGCAATCAACTCCCATGTAATTTACTACCTCTGAAAAGCGGAGAGTTAGCTATTGGCCAATTCCAACTCTATGGTACACAACAACAACATCAATAACAACAACATCAACATCATCAACAACATCAACATCATCATCATCAACAACTGCATACTTCAACAAGTATTTTGTCCCTCTCCAATAACTAGTTCTTCCTAATAGCATGTCCAAAGTTAGACAATCTCTCCATCTTTGTGTCTAAGGGGTAGCCTTGGTATATGACTTCCAACACAGATTTATTCACTCTCTTGGTAGCTCATAGAACATGAAATACTCTTCTCTAACACTCAAATTCAAATCCATAAGTCCCTCTTTGGTCCTTCTTATTTGTTGACCAGCTTTTTAGTCCATATGAGATGACTGAAAACATTATGATTTGGTGAGGTGTACCTTAGTCCTAAAACGACACCTCTTATCATTAAAATAGCTCAGGACAGAACAGCGTTTAGGGCTCTTGTACATAGGGTCCCTATGAGTTGCAAACGACTCTGTGGCACATAACAACCACAACACCAATAACATCATTAAAAGTAGAAGAGAGTGGCAAAAGAGTGCAGAGTCCGCTGGAGGTGGGAGAATGGTCATAAAGGCTTAAAGATTCTGGCTTTGAAGATAAAAGGGAAGCACGCATCAAGAAATGTAGTCAATTTCTAGATTCCAAAAACACAAGAAAACAGAATTTTCCTTCAAGCCTCCAAAGAAAGATAGATCATCATCCTTCCCATATCTTGGCTTTAGGCCAGTAAGTCTGTGTCAGACTTCTAATCTTCAGATCTGTCAGATAATAAAAGTATATTCCTTTAAGCCACTAAGTTTGTGATATTTGTTATGGCAGTTAGATGAAAGTGAGAAACTCAGGTGTTTTCTGTTACACCGACACAATCATAGGTCTATGCAGCTACATGCCCTCAAACTTGAGTGGATTTGAGCACTTCGTTGTTTTTTTCTGGAGAGTGCTCTTGTTTTCAGAAGTCTTGAATTTTTGGACTCAATAGGTAGGCTTTTGACTAAAGTAATTAAAAATATAGAGAGTACTTAGTCATTCTAAAATAGAGAAAAAAGTCAATGTAAAATATTAATATTTCATGGAAGGAACAAACCTCAGGCTAGTTATAATAATTAGGGGGGAAATTTTAAGAGAGAATTAACTTTTTCTTTTAAGTTAATGTTCAAAGTTTCAGACAGCACTGAGTAAACTTTGCCCAAGACTATTTAGTAACCAAAAGAAGTGATTTTTGGTGCTTGAGATAAGCAAGTTTTGTGGGAGATAGAATTCGATCCATTTGTTAATAATAGTTTAGTCAGAAAAAGCAGGATTTCTTTTAGAGGATATCTGTCCTAAGCTAGGAAGCTCTAGCCACCCAGTGGGTCAAGGGCTGTGTGTGTGTATGCAGGAGAAGGACGGACAATTACCTCCCTTGCAATTTACAGCCTCTGAAAAACTACTGGAGGGTCAGCTACGAGTGAGGTTGACCTAAGGACAATGACTTTGAGGGTTTTGGGGTGTGTGTATTGCCTAAGATGGCGTCATGTGGTGAAATGATTTTTTCCATGTACTGTATTTTCTTGCTTCTGTGGAAAAATATCTTAGATGGTTTTTTTGGCTTTTTCCCCCACCTCTGGTAATTTGTTACTTTTGTCAGGGTGATTTGCATTCCTTAAGACAACTGTTAACCATTTGGGCTTTTTGTCTGGCTCTGGGATGCAGATTCCTTGCAGGAATTGGTCAATGGATTATGAAAATGAGGTGAGGTTTACCCTATAGTGCAAGCAAAAAAAAAAAAACCAACAAAAAAAACCACAGAGGGAGTTGGTCATTTCAATTTCAAGACTCTGTGGGAAGTGCTGTGCTTTAAAATTGGGAAGGAGTTTGTGTATTTTGAGCAGCTAATTCCACAGGGGTATTAGGAGAAAGAAAAAAAAGTGAGAAGAGATAAGGAGGCACCTTGTACTATGGTTCTTTACGTGGTATCTCTTCCTTCTTGCCTTCCCTCTCTCCCCATGAGAGCGCCAAGAAGAACTTGAAGAAAGGAACAGAGAAGAGAGAAGATGTCCTGCTAGAGAAAGAAGATGCTGTCCAGTAGTGACCTGGGGTGGGATGGGGGGAGGAGGGGGTGGGTGGGTGTGTATGTTCCCACTGAGTTGTTACCAGATGTTCCCACTAGTACCATTTTACAGATGGAAATGAGCATTCATTTGACTGGAGTCCTTGCTTCCAAAGAGATGAATCTCATTATGAAATTTTCCTAAGTGTACTTACTAGTTTTTTATTTAATTGTGCTGTCGTGTGTATGACAATGTGACCAATACCTATGGCCAGTGAACAAGACTGCAGAATATATCTTACCAGACCAGGGATCCTGTTAGTTGAATACTGGAGTATTTGCCAACAAAGTGTTGCATCTGTGAGGGATTTAAACTGCTGAGCTCTGTGCTCTGATATAATCTTTGAGAGACTGACTGTGACCAGATCTGCTAATATAGAGACTTGAACAGATTCGTCTAGGTAGACTTTTATTAGCAGATAGAGATTTCATGTACTTTTCCTAAGTTGCTCTTGACTTCAACATGAACTGATGGAGAATTAGAAAGCATCAAGATACTTATCATTAGAGAGACAAGGATATCAAATGTGATAATTAAGGGGAATTATGCTCTAACCAATGTTGTAGATGAATAACTAGAAAGGCCAGTGTTTTTATTTTTCTTTTTTTAAATGAAAGTTTATAAAGAACTTGGATTTCCATTCGTTCACTGTTGCACATTTTCCTCCCTGTCCTTCTTCCCCCGCCCCCCCCCGCCCTGCCCAGTTCAGTGTTTTAGTTCTCTTGTTGTTATACAGTCCTCCCCTCCCCAGACTGCTTTACTATGCAAATCTTATTCTGGACTCTTGTCATGCCAATAATACCTAATCATATGTTCTTTTTATACAATTCTCTCTTTTGTCAGCTTCAATGCAGTATATATTATTTATCCCCTCTTTTCTTAGTTTCCCCCCAACCCCCATATCAGTCCTGTTCTATAACAGTGGCATTATACAGTATTTGCCTTTTTGTGACTGAGATATTTCACTCAGCAGGGTCACTTATTTTTTTATAATATTTCATGGGTTCTTTGTTTTCCAGTGCTGTGTAATATTACATTGTGTGACTATACCACAGCTTCCATAGCCATTCATTTATTGATGGGCACTTGGGTTGTTTCCAACTCTTTGCTATTGTGAACAAACAATAAACATGGGTGTGCATATATCTGCTTGGGTGGCAGTTCTGGTTTTTTAGGGTATAGTCCCAGTAGTGGAATTGCTGGGTCAAATGGTCTTTCTATTTGCAACTTTTTAAGAAAGCGCCATACAACCTTCCAGAGTGGTTGTACAATTTTACACTCTCACCAACAGTGAACAAGGGTTCCAGTTTCTCCACAACCTCGCCAGCATTTGTTGCTTGGAAAGGTTAGTGTTTCTAATGCGCCACATTGTGGGGGGAAGATGAAGCCTTCTCCTCCCATAAATGTGACAGCCTCAGACATCTGATGTAGGATCTCCAGGTTTGATAAAGCAATGGAAGCTCTGAGGATTTCCTAACACATTTAAACCTCTTTTGAAAGGCAAGGTTTGAGTGTGAAAGTTATATTGAGCTAGTAATAAGTTAATAATTTGTGACTGTCCCACAAACACTAAAGGATTGCTTTAATTCAGCTTCACCTATTAGGAAGTCAGTGAGAATGTTGTTCTGGATGCTTCTTTCTATCTTTGTACAGAATTGTTTATTATGCTGCTTTCCCAAGTTTTTGAACTTTGTAACGTACACATTGAGATTACGTAAATTTGTTGTTACGTACTGTCGAGTTGGACCCCAATCGTATCTAACCTCCCAGTGGGTTTTCAGAGGCTGTAAGTCTCAAGGGAAGAAGTTACTCTTCTTTCTCCCACAGAGTGGCTGATGGATTAGAACCAACTACTTTTGGACTAGGGAGCTCTGGGGTCCTAATGGTAAGGACCTTCACTGCCCACCCAGAAGCAAATAGTTCAAATCCACCAGTTGCTCCAGAGAAAGATGCACATTCTCTTTCCCTGGGATTTACTGCCTCTGAAAACCACTGGAGAGTCAGCAATGAATGGGATCCTACTCGATGAGACTCAGAAACAATCACCTTTGGTTTGGTAGCACAACTCTGGGATTTGGTGATTGTGAATATTCCCTAATATGCTGCCAACCCTTTGAAATAATATTACAATATCACATGCCAACCCTTTGAAATAATATTTCAGCATGGCACTTGGATAACATGGAGGTTAATCCTAGAGGCTTAGAAATATTTATCCCACCAGAAAGAGAAACATTAAACTAATTTGATGCTTTGCAAAGAGTTGTACCAAATAAGTGTGATGGCATTACGGGGAGAATCAGAATTTTCAGTAGTCCAGGTTGTGAAGTGGTTTAAAAACTTGATTACTAACCCAACGTTTGAAAGTTCAATTCACCCGGCTACTCCCCTGGAGTAAGATCTGACAGTCTACTTCTGAAAAGACATGAGGTCCTTCTATAATGTTGTGATTCAAAAGTATTATTGAAGGTGGATCAAACATGTTGAATAGTTTTAGGTGAGTTGAAGTATTGAGTAAAGTTACAAATATTTGCATTAACAGATAATTTCCCCAAGTATCGCCAAGAACTATACTTGTTCTGCCTTGGAACTCTAAACTTTATAATTGAAAAGAACCAATAAAGAGTAACTGGAACAGATCCAAGTTTGTGAAAGGTAAGTTACCAGAATGGTAACTGTTGTTGTTGTTACATGTCATCAAGTCGCTTATGACTCATTGTGACCCTGTGTACAAAAGCCCTAACCCTCTGTCCTCTCCTGTGCCAACCTCACTGTCTCCGACATACCTTCTCCCATTATACCAATCACTGAATCGATCCATCTCATCGAAGGTAACTAGAACATTAAAAAAAGAAGAAGAAGAAGAAGGGTTCTGGAAACCTGCTCTTCCTCTTAGAAAAAAAAGGTAGCATATTAATTGTAGAAACTTTTGATGGACAGATGTGAAACAATGATGCCCCATTTAAAGATGGTGGCTAACTTTGAACTTTGTGTGATACACTTCAGATTCTTGGACCAGTTTTTCATATCTAGCTTCTACACAACTTCTGAGTTTCCCATCCTAGAGCTTGTACCCATAATTTCCTCATTCCAGTTATTCTGTTCAACAAAAAACTTGGGCATATTCAGATTATTGATAAGAAACTGCACTGCAATCCTGAAGCTGCATGGTTTGAATGCACCAGATGCTCCATGGGAGAAGGATGGGCAATCTCCTCCTGTGCTATTTACTGCCTCTGAAAACCTGCTGGTGGGTCGTTCCGACTCAATCGTACTCAACAAAAACAACATTCTTAGTTTTCCTTGTTGCTGGTGGTTGAACTAGTTTGAAGCTCTAGAGTGAAAAACAAGCCTCATGTCTAAGATCTCAATCATTCTTTCCTTTATTGTAGTTTCTTTGCTGAGATTCAATTGGGCATGGGGTCTGGGGAATAGACAGAGGATAGCTTGGATTAAACTTCTGCTTGTCTCTGACCTCCAGAGCCTGAGCCTACCCTAACTTGACCTCAAAGGACTTCTTTTTATGAAGTGAAAACTTTTCTTGTCTTAGATATCCTACTCTTCTTCCCTAACACTAATTGTAGAAATATATTTAGATTTTTTATCTTTGCTCCTAATATAAAAATCTATCTTTCTCTTTCTTATTTTAATATAAACTTTTTATCTACTCGGACTAGTTTCCAAGTCACTGGCCTAGAAAAAGATCACACAGACTTCTGATCGGAAGCCTAAAATGGAGCCAAGTTCCGTTGGGTTAATGCTGTCTCCTAAGGTATGGAAAAAAATCACAGGGCAGTTTGTTAAAATCCTTCTAATGGGATGTGGATGTGCAGGGTGAAGGGCAGATTAATCATTGGGTTGTATAATTTGATGGGTGGGGGAGTGAGCGAAATTGAAATAATTTGTTTAAATTTGTATTTGAATTTTGTAAATAAACTAGTGGAGACAAAAAATATAAATCAATAATATAAAAAACACCCAACCCTTCTAACATAGAGGGAGAAAAGTCTTTATTCATCTTGGTGTAATATTCTAAGAGTCTAACTTGGAATTTTCCACATTCAGCTGCCACAATAATGTAGCTGTTCATTAATAAACTTTATTTGCTTTCAAAGTCACAATACAGGTGGGAGTGAGTGCTTTTGGAAGTGCTTTGTGAAGGTGCTGGAGCCTCAGAGGTGTCCTGGGTTAAGACTTGGGCTGCTATCCAAAAGCTTGGTGGTTAAAGCCACCAGCTACTCTGTGTGGAAAAGACGAGGCAGTCTGCTTCCACCTTACAGACCTGGAAACCTGTGGGCAGTTCTGTTCTGTAAGCTCCTTATGAGTGGGAAGCTTCTCAGTGACAATGATTTAGTAATGGTGCATTAGCTCCTCAGGTGTTCTGGATCTCGGTTCCCAGAGGCTCAGCTGAAAGGAGGTACAGAGTTCCTGGAGGATGACTCTGACCGGGGAAGATGCATGTGTGACCTAGTGCCTCACCCACGTGCATCACTGAACAACAGGGAAACCGCAATTCAAACAGAAGGAGATCATAAGGCAAGACCATGCTTGGCCCAACGGAGAGAGTCCCAGCCGGAGGAGGGCACAGGCAGTCAGGGATGGTGCCATTCACAGGGAGCTTGGGTGGAAGTGTTCTGAAAAGGAGACTCATCTCTCATAGCACAGTCTTCTTTCCTGAGCTTGAGTATCCTCAGAAATGTATGCCCACAACAGACTGGCAATAAACACAGCCACCCACAGAACCGAAGATGGTGTTGGGCTTCTTGGGCAGACACTCGACTACAAATATAGCAAGAATGACCACTATCTTCCAACCGCTGGAATCTCTTTATAGGGAATGTAACTTTGGAAAACTCCATTGCCAGCTGAGAGGCGAAGGACGTGAGGTCTAGGCAGAGCATGTGATAAACACCATACTGTAAAGGGAAAATTTCTGGGTGGAATTTGCCTTCAGGAGGCCTTTATTTACTATTTAAAACCCCAATGCATTTGCTGTTATCAAGCAGGTAGTTACAGGGAAATTGATTCTCCTCGCAGAATGTCCCCATAGTCTCAATAAACCATTAAGCTCTCCCGGCCGGCCGTGCCCTGGCTTAGTGGTGGCCCTGCAGTGGTCAGCGCCAGCCTCTCTGGCAGCAATTAGCAATAATAAGCCTGCGCTCGCACAATTGATGGTGTAATATGCCTGGACAATGTGGAAGCAGCAGTTATGAAATGCATCAATGAACAGAGTGCCTGTTTATGGTCCCCCTTCCCATCAATTTTACAGGTAACAGAGTCTAATGACAGTGCCGGCAGGTGGTACTGCGACAGGAGGAGCTCAGACAGATTTCTCACCTGGTGGAAAGGCCCAGACTTTGTTTAGCATCCTGACTCCATGCCCTCTCCCACTGCGCCTGAAGCTTCTCCTTGACTAACCCTGAAAGGGATTTAAAGAGGGCAAGGAGAGGAAGAGCTGAAGGAGCGTGTTCTTCACCTTACACCACCTCTCAAGCAAAAGCTCTTAACCCATTCTTTGCTTTTTATGAAAAGATTTCTGAAATCTCTGCTGTTGAAGTGATTCCGTCTAAGTGTTCAGGGGGGGTTCCTGGGTGGCACAGAGGACACCTCTGTACGTGTTCAGCTACTAAGTGTATGACAGTCATTGAAAACCCTCAGGAGAGAGAACTTCTTAAAGGACCAGAAAATGATCGTTGAAATATGCTTTTCACACAGACACACATGGTTTGCCAGGAGTTGAAGCTGACTCAGTAGCAGCTGCTCTGGTTTTGCCAGAAAACACTTCAGCCAGTCAACCTTGTCGCTCAATGAGGCTGTGTGTGCTGATGGCGCTTGAAATGATATCTTTGACTTCTCGCTACGAAGTTTTTGATGTGTACGCCCATCTTCTGACTCCATCTACATATTTTAATGTGCAAACCCCAAAGAAAAATCAATACCAAAACAGCAATCGGTATCTCCAAGTCTTCATTTGCCATCTAGTCTCCAGTAGCATCTATGTTCTCCATTAAGGCACTGCCTGTGACCCAGTTTTTCAGCAGAGATGATGACACGTAGCCATGTGAGACCATATTGCTCTCCCTGCCCCACATCCAGTTCATGGTTATGACCTGCTGACAACACTCCTTAGGCTTTTTTGGATGCCTTCTCCATTCTCCAAGTGCTCATTATGTTTCTGCTTAAGACCACACAGATGCTCACTTGCATATGGTGAAAGCTTGTCAATAGAGTTCATGATGCTTCTACTCTTGAAGTATCTTCTTCACACCATTGTGGAAAGCCCTCTCCATCACTCCTTGTGCATTATTACCCAATGCTAATCAAGCCTTCTGCTCCCTAGTATCCTCTCCATTCTCCTCTGTTTCTGATCCTTCTAAATATATTTTGTGTCATTAAGTTGGTGTTAATTGCCATACGGTCAGCTACTTCCCAGGATGAGTCATTACAGGACAAAATTGCTGTGCCATTTTCGTGCTGGATGTTATGTTTGAGTCCACTGTAACTCCTGTGCGCCAATCAAACTCATTGAGGGTTTCGTTTCCACTAACCTCTCTGTCACTAAACAGTGCCCTTTGCTAGTGGTTGGTTGATGTGTCCAAACTAATGGAGCCACAGTTTCATTATCCTCAGGGTTACAGAGCTTTCTATATGTATTTGTATTTCTTCTAAGACAAGCTTTTTTGCAGGCAGTTCTTGGGTTACTAATTTAGTATATTCACTGATTTGCGTGTCTCCTGCCAAGTCCCTTGTGACTCTCAGTTACCTAAGGATAGGGACTTTCCCTATTCTCTTCACTATCACATTCCTAACAATGGATGCCTCATAGTCGACAGGAAATAGTTATTGAATGAATGAAAAAGTATTTTTTTTTCTTTTTTCATTCTTTATTCTGATATCCAGTTAGTTAAGTAGATCTTTGGGTTTTGCCTCTTAAACGTTTAGGAAATCTCAGCTCTGTTTCCTCTGTTGTTAATGTAGTTTCAGATTTTATTATTTCATGTCTCAATGACTTAGATACCCATGTTTTCTTACCTTATATTTTCTTTCAACCAATTGCTCCATTACAGTCAGAGTGACCTTTTACAACGCAAGCATGCGTTCATGTCATTTGTGTCATTCACTTTTTTCATAGCCTTGATCTTGCTTTGGTCTAAGTTCTACCTGTAATTTTCAAGAACCTCCAAGACCTAAGCTTCACTTAATTTGGATTTCTAACACTCTTTCTATAGATTCCCCAAAGAACCATGTTCTCTTGCTTCTAGAGGTCAGAATGGACTTCTTTCTAATGCTTAACTTGACGGGGTTCTGCCTTTCCTTCGAAGTCACTTCTGAAGGTCTTTGCTGATTTGTCAAAGGCTATCTGAGTGTTTGATTTACTCCCACTGTAGCAGATACTACTTAATGTTCTAATTACACATCTGCAGAGAGACAATATTTCAGCAGATGAGAATATACATGAAGAGACTCACATGGAATGATAGGGTAATTTTTTCTTCACAAATCTTAGATGCATCATTTGGTGGTTTCCATCCCCTCTTCTTTTTCCTGTCCCACTTCATCCCTGTCACTCCTGCCTTTGGATGCCACGTTCAAGCAGCCTGAGGTCCCCTGTGCCAGTACACCATGGAGATAGTGGGTATTCAGTTCTACGACAACAGTAACGCCAATACTGTGATAAAGCCAGTCATGTAGTTTATTTTCCAGAGCATATGAAAGTCGGTTTCCACTATTTAGTCTATTAAGTATGTAATCGCTTTATGGAAATGCTTAAAATGTTGTCACAATCATACAAATGTGACACACAGAAAAAAACACGAGTAGATGCTGTTGGAGAAGTGATGTCAATGACTCACTCAAGGCACAAACCTTCAATTTATAAAATAAAAAAATATAGGATCTGTGAAGCACAATAAAATGCAGCATGTCTGGATGTATCACATTGAGGACTCTCTATGTCTGGGGAGGCAAGTTCTAGTGTTTGGTCCATGCTATATTTAAATCACCAGCCTAAATACTCATTTTCCTTTCTAGGCTAAAATATCTCGAGAGCAATGCCTATGTCTTACTCATCTTTATGGTCCCAGAGCCAAGCTCATCCTAATGGCTCACTACATAATAATTGAATAAGATGGAAAGAGCAAATAGAAGGAACATTTGTTAGGTGCAAGGTATTTTGCCAGGGGTTTTACATGAGTCAGAAGACAGGAGGACATTTAAATAATAGGGAGTGAGTGTCTGTCTTGTTTCTTTTCACTTCCAAGAAGCAGTTTGCTCTTCTGTTTCTAAAGAGATACAAATGGGATTTTTTACTTTTTATGCATCATCATGGGTATATTCCCTTGTTGCACTTTGTAAAATGGGGATGGGACAGCTCTAGAATATTACAGGAAACACTTGCCTTCAAATGCTACTCATGTGAAAGGTTCTTCCTGCTTCTCCTTCAATCCATCCCCCTGGCTTTTCCTCTTCATAATCAGAGTGCAGCTAATCGTGGCTTCTCTGTGCTCACAGAGGCTTCAGGGAGCAGGAAGAACTCTTCAAATTTTCTTATTTTCATTTCCCACCACTCTCTATGTTGCACAGAAGAGGAAAAGAATGTGAATGAATAAAAATCAGGTATGGGCAATGTTCCTCAGAGTATTGATAGTTACACTGATTAAAACTTGAGAATATCATTGTAAAAGACTGCCTATTTTATGAAGAAAAGCCACAGAGAATGTGAATTTATAAACAAATAAAATAAATAATCCCATTTCACATAAGAGATAGGGAAATATGTATTTTTTTCTCTTAAAGCAAGTTAGATTATAAAGAAGGAGACTACATGAATTTAAACAAAGGCTCAAATGATTATAATTATAACCATATTTCCATCAATATAGAGAATGAAGTATTTCTGAAGGAATAAGAGATAAGGATAATTTATTAAGTGGAATCGTTTCTGCAGATAGACTTTTTTAGTTTCGGCTTATTTTGTTTCGATTTTGGCACCATTGGGTTCTTAGATCTCAGTCTTTTGGGTTTTCAGAGAAATTCTCTAATCTAAATTCAAATATCTCATTTTAAAATATGATTTAGACTCTAAAAGAGATAACTGCAGAAGATTCCACATAGAATGGTTGAAAAATGTGCAAAAAAGTCAGAAAAACAAAAATGGCCAGTCTTACTGGTAATAAAAGCAGGTGGAAAGCCTGAGATTATGCTCACTTTTTCTTCTAACACAAAACAAAACCCATCTCCATGGCTGAGCTTTCAGGCAGACAGTAGACAGGACTTTAAGGTGAGCCACAAACATCAGACAGGCACCACTCCACTAGAATAGTCAACCACGAAAGAGCAAAAGGACAGCACCTAACCAGGAAGAGATGGGAGAAAGTAGGCAGGCCTACAATAGAAAGAGTAATGAGAAATATCCCAAGGACACTGGGAGAATGCGTCAACTGTGGACATTATAATTCATGTCAGAGAATCAAATGTGTACGAATGATTTAACTGAAAACCAATTTTCTTTGTAACCTTTCACTCAAGTCACAATAAAAACATGAAGAAAGGAGACGTTTGGTTTGGGAGTATGTGCTCCCAGGATGGAGACCATCACGTCTTAGGCGGGGCTTTGTTAGCTGTGAGTAGAACGAGACCCAGTAACTGTTAAGTCGATTCCAACTCACAATGACCCAATGTATTCTTAGTTATAGGAGTCACCATTGTAAGGAAACATTTACAAATAAACAGAATTAAATAAGGTGAAATAAATTTTCAGCTAGTGAGTATAGGTATGATTATTTTCTAAAACTCATAGCACTAAGCATTTTCACTTTCAACAATTCTTCAAAAATACGTTTTGAAAGGAACACTATTTAAATAAAATGAAGTGGAATAATTGGCAGAGGGTTGGTGCCTACACACTTTCTCAAAAAAATACATAATCTACATTCTTCCAGAGCTATCTTCCTACTTGGAAGTTAGGAGAAATTATTCTGTACCTTACTGTGCTGAAACTTTGCATATGAGTAATTATGGCTGTCAAAGTTGCTGCACATTGTTCTTGTAATAAAACCTTGTCTCTGTAAGATTGATGTAAAGACTGTATAACATGAATGAACCAAGCATGATCGGTTATGAGCTTTACAACACCAAGATTGCTTTTAGAAATTTGATCATTTATATGGCACCATCGAGATGTGAAGAGGACAGAACCAACAAGTGACATAAGCAGTGCTCTCCAGTCCTAGAAAAATGATCCCTTAGAGTTATGATGTTGAAAAAAAAAACATCGAATACATCATGGATTTCCTATGGAAAGAACAAATCTGTCTTGGAAGAAATTCAGCTAGGATGTTCCTTAGAAATAAGGATGACAAGACCCCTCACCACATACTTTGGACATGTTATCAGGAGTGACCAGTCCCTGGAGAAGGTTATCATACATGATAAAGTGGTGAATGTCAGTGAGAACGAGAAAGAGGCTGCAAAACACAGACCCTGTAAAAATGAGCTTAAATAGAGGAACAAAGGTGAATAACTCAGTATACTGCTCTAGTTTTGTTCCTGTTTATAGGAATTTGTAGTCTTGTTACTCCTACTGTATATTTGGATGGCTGATAAAAACAAAACACAACCTATTATTTATGGTTAAGAATCATTGTTGTTGTAAGTTCGTGGGGCAAATGATTGATGACTGCAAAACTAATTGAAAAGGATGGAAGTTTGAGTTTACTCAGAGTTAGTTATTGAATTGTATCATTGATATCATATGCAAGTAAAATCATACTAGAGCTAATTGAAAATGGTTGCAGCAGTATTTTGCAATGGACTTCCAGAAATTCAAGCTAGATTGAGAAGAGGATGTGGAACGAGAGATTGTTGATGTCAGTCAAGTTTTACTTGAAGTAGAGAATACCAAAACGATGGTTACCTGTCTCTTCCTGACTGTGGATCACAACAAATTGTGGATAAAACTGCAGAGAACAGGCACTCCAGAAGGGTTTCCTGTGCTCATGCAGTATCTATAGACCCAGAAGTGGCTGTTCAAACAGCACAAGGGTTTAAACACAGAATCGTGGTTGCTAAAAGGATAGAGGACTTGAAACAGTAACTAACGAAGACCAAAGTCTGTAGCCTTAAGTGTGGATTACCTAACAACATAAAGAAAACAAAAGTTCTCACAGCCAAATCAATCAGAAACATCGTCATAAACAGAGGAAAGATTGTTGTTGTCAAGATTTAATTTCACTGGATTCACAATCAGTGCCCATGGAAGCAGAAATCAAACGAAGTATCACACTGAATAAATCTGCCACCAGGGGATGTTATGAAGTGTTAAGGGGGAAAGTTTGATGACTAAGGTATACCTTATCTAAGTCATGTATTTTCAGTTGCCACAAACGCTTGCAATAGCTGGCTAGAGAATTAAGGAGCCTGAAGAATAAATGATGCATTTGAATTACATTAGTGAGGAATATTGAACATACCACTCTCTTCCAAAACCCAAGCAAACCTTTCTTAGGAATGCAGCCAGAATGCTCCTTAGAAGCAAGGATGAGGTGAGCTCATCTTCTGTATTTTGTGTCTGTCATCAGAAGCAGCCAGTTCTTGGTGAAGGACATCATGCTTGGAAAAGTAAAGAGCCGGCAAAGAAGAAGAAAACTCTCCCCAAGACAGACAGACACAGTGGCTGTAAAAAGGGCTTTAAGTACTGCTCTGATTGGGAGGATGACACAGGACGGGACAGTGTTTCATTCCATTCTGCTTGAGGTTGTATTCGTTAAAATGGCCTAGAGGGCACCCAGCAGCAACAGAGATAGAGGGATCTTGGGACAAAATAAGGAAGTCTCCTTTTGGTAAATCTAGCAACAGAAAGCTTACAGATAACACTTCTGTTCTGACATGTGTGGAGTCATTGTGAGTGAGAATGTACTTAGCAATTGGTAGTTAATTGGTTACCATTATCTTCATTTCAAGCTTGAGCTCAAGTGGCTTGTCAGCTTTCTAACAGGCCTCACTAGCTTTCCACCTTTCTGGTGCTTAACTAACATAGGACAAGCTATCAACCTGCTGCAGAGTTGTTCCTCTAGAAAAGAAAATGGTGGCATTCAAGAGTCTGTAACTTGTATTTCAGTACTAACACACTGGTCTTGGTGTTAGTCCTGTCCTGTCAGGCTTGTAGCCAGGCCACAAACTCTCATTTCTCAGTGGTGAGACGAACCATCCTAGGCTAAAAGATTCTGAACTTAGGAGGGTGGCAGTGGCCACAGCTCACACCTGAACTTGACAACTCCTTAGGCTACTGCGACACTCATTACTTGAAAGAGATGCAAGGAAGCCCCATTCATAGGCCTTTGGAAGAAACGAAGTTCTCTCACCTCACTGGTAATCTTCCTTTCATAGTGGCGTCAGAAATCTTGATTGTATCCACTCACTTGTGAATATCTCCCCATCTCCAACGCTCGGTCATTTCAGGGTCTGATGAATGAAGACCCGCTGTCTAATGCATCAGCCCTCTCACGGGTGATGAATGCAGAATATTCCATCCACACACCAGAGACAGAGGTGTGGGAGGTGGGGAGCAGGCAGGGCACTGAGGCGGAGAGACCACTTGCCTTTATCCCAGATAATGTGCTTTGGACTGCCTACAGTAATCCCGACGCCTGCTTCCTAGGGCCCTCTTCTCTTCCCCAGCTCCTAACCCTCTTTTTTAAACTGCTATATATTCATACAAAGCCTCAAGTTTTCTTTTCTTTGGTTTTTTTTTGAGCTGAGTGCACTGAGCATTTCTACTCATGCATAAAAGATGCCCTGAAAATTCCCATCATGGCCGTGTAAGTGTTTATTTTATTTTTTTCCCAAGATTCAAGCTCTGAGGTAGCGCCTTCAAGAGACAAGCACTTCGAGGTTTGCTATGTGATTTGGTTCAGGCTGGGTTTTTCTCCCCCTTCTATCTTATTTGTTTACTAGGAATGAAAGAGGGAATTAAAGGTATTACAGCCACAAAGAGTTTCCCTTGGTGGGAAGCCTTGGTGTGAGGTGTTTTGTGAATATGTATGCTTTAAAAAAGAAATCGACCTATGGGGCAAGAGTATTCTGTTACAGATCAGGGGTTTCTAGAAAAGTGCTTGCAAAGTTGATCTGGATGGTCTTGAATTGGTAAATTTAAATGAAATACAATGCAGATAATAAAACACATAATGTAACCGTAACATTTCAGACTTTCTATTTAGGATCATGGAAACAAGCCTCAGGTTGAAAACATCGTTTTGGTGAATTGCCTAGAGTGTTTACAAATAAAGCAAGGCAGAGAAAGACTTGGGCTTCAGTTCTCTAGCTTTAAAATGTCTTTTCCTCAGTAGCAGGGCAGCGCTGGGCGGCAGAATGAACCACTCAAGACTTCGGTTGGTCAAGGGTAAGGGGAGGGGGAGGCCGTGGCTCAGTCTCCTCCGGGCTTGAACATCCTCATAGCTTTTACTGACTGAGATGGGTTTTCATTACATAAGCAGTGAAACATGTCGACAGTAAACTATAAGAGGTTTTTAACTATTTCTTTTCTCATTTACTGACCTTCTATAGCAGCATGTTAAACTTTAAAGCATTCACTCTCTTTTTTTTCAAAATATAAGAAAACTATGACTTTGCTTCTTTATCATGGAGAATTATGAGTTGCTTTGAGGATGGACAGTATAGTTGACCTCTTCTGAAGCTTTCATTTAAGGGCCAGCCTAGAAATTTCTTCTTTGAACTTCTTATGAACAAAACCCAAAATCCAAATGCTGTCTCAGTGTTATTATGAAAATACATATGCAGTATCTATGAACAACAACTGATTTATCAGATTAACTCTTATATTGGGAGTGGAAGTGCTGCAGTCTCATAAAAACCTCAGGAAATACCTGCTGACCTTGTACTAACTCTGGCAAGTTCGCTTCTAGCCTCCCTGGTTGAAGCAGCCCTCCAGGGTTTACTTAATACAACTCTCCCAAGTATTCCCGTTGGAAACACCAGTTTCAACCAAAAAGGCATAATAAGGTCTAGTCTTCATACTAACCATGAACTTACTGACATTGAGCCCCACTCCTGATGACCCACAATTGGGTGGGTTTTTGTTTTGTTTCATTTTACTGTGAATCTTAAAGGGATCAGACTGCCTCATCCTTCTATAGAGCAGATAGGTCATTTGAACTGCTAACTTTTCAGCTAATAGCCCAATACATAACCCACTACACCATCAGGGCTCCATTCTCACGCTAAAGTAAGGAGAGATAGGAACCACATGTTCCTGTTGGGACTTAACCTACAAATTCTACTCAAAGACACACTTAGCAAGCAATCTCATTTGTAACTTGATTGTTACCCGTATTTCATAAAAGCTGACAGCTCACAACAAAGCCATGTCATCAGTTGATCTTCCCATCATCACAGGGACAAGAGGAGTAAGGTTTCTCAGAAATCCGTGAGTGAGTTGGACTGGAAATCGCTGCGGAGGCTGCCGTGCTAAAAGCGTCTTTTAGGCAAAATCCTACAGCTGATGAAAGGATTCATACGATCTGTGTGCTACTTTCTGTCCTGAACTGTAACTTTCTATGTGCCTTTTGTTGCTTCAGGTGGACTTTTTGGGAAAGGAAGCCGCTACAATAGTGATTAATCACAATTTATAAACATATAATGAAGTAAAAATAATAATAAAACGATGAAAGCCCTTTCCTGATACATTTGCTTACAGAACTGACAAAAGGAGGGAGCTTAAGAGTGAACCAAATGAGAATCTGATACCCTGTGGATGCATTAATCCTTTATGTCAGTGCTCCTTTCAGCCAGGTTAATACAGCTCTCACAAAAAGCTTTTGGGAAATGGAATGGAGGGCTCTTCCCTTTAGCTAGACGCTTGCTTGGCTGGAAGGAAAATTGCCAGGGAGCCTCAGAATATCTGATTCCATTCTCCCCTCAGAGATGTGCCTTCTCTGGTATTGCACTGGAGGAAGGGAGATCTGAGCATCCAAGCCAACTACCTGTTCTAGGAGTTCAGAATCCTATCAGAGACGCTCTTACCATTTCCCATTAACCACAGCTCCTGAAGCTCTCCAGAGAGTTCTCCCAGACCTCTGGTGGCCACTCCCCACAACACAACTTATCAGTAACTTTTCCACATCTTTCCATTTGCTGGTCCTGTTCTGTAAAGCACTGATTAAAGGTAGGTAGATCTCAAGATCGATCTCTCTCTCTCTCTCCTCTCTCATTTTTAATTTGGTGTACCATCTGACTGGCACAAGAAGAGTTTGCCTCTCCTTCTCCAGTGGAGCATCTGGTGGATTTGAACCTCGCACCTTTGGGATTACAGTGCAGCTTCTTGCCACTAGGTGACCAGAGCTCCCTTGATTAAAGGGAGTTTTGAAGAATTATTGGGATATTGTTTTCTAGGAGAAAATAACCTAGAGAATGGAAATAATGAGAAGGAAGAATTTTCAAAGAAACTCGTTTTATTTCTCTGGATTAAGAAATGTATTTAAACTATTATGATATTACCAAATGTCTTTTCATAGTTTCTTATCCCCACTTTCTGTATTTCTGACTTCATGGTGGGTTGCCTGAAGTGGAAGATGTGTTTCTTTTGTTTATCCTTGCATCTCTAGGTACACACAAGTTTTGATGATACTTGTGCATTTATTAAATAATTGGATTAATTCACAGGCGGACCCAGGGCACAAGGTATGTGGGGAAAATACGATGATACAAATGCATAATTCTCTCTCTATTATCTAGTATCCTTGGAGGTCGATCTACTGAATTTAAAATAGGGGAAATTGCCTATTTACATTAAAGGTGACTCTCTCCCTTATAGAATAGTAGATTAATTATTGGGCTGTTAACTAAAAGGTCAACAGTTCAAATCCACTAACCACTCAATTTGAGAAAGACGAGACAGTCTGTTTCTGCAATGATTTAAAATATTGGAAACCTTCTGGAAAGTTCCCCTCTGTCTACATGGTGGTTATTCTGAGTCTTAATTGACTCAGTGACAGTGGGTCTGATTACTGGCTTTCTCCTTTACCCTAAGGCAGGCCTAATTTATAATTTGAAAGGTACAAAAATTGTAATGTATGGAAAGACGTGGAGACAAGTCACTTTCATCTCTACTCTGAGCAATAATGCACAGTATTTATGTAACTTTCTGTTTCTGTAGTTTCATCCCAAGATCTAGGAGGTGAATGTTTGGAAACCTTCATTGTCCTGATTTTTGAATTGGGATATTAAAACTGGTCAGGCCTGTGTTTCAATAGTGGCAAGCTGCAGTGCTGGAGAAGAGTATTGAACCATGGACTGTCAGGAGAACAAATAAGTCTGTCCTGGTGAAGGTGAACCCAGGTTGCTCCTTGGAGGCAAGTATTTCAAATCTCCATCATTCACACTTTGGGCCTGTTTCAAGGAGGGACCAGTCCTTGGGAAAAAAAAAAAAACCCTTGTGCTTAGAAAGGTAAAGGAAAGCCTTGCATAACACAGTGACTGCGGCAATGGGGACGGGAGGACAAGTCTGTTAGAGGCTGTGAGACTAGCTCAAGACAGGACAAGGTTCGGAGCCATTGTTCATAGGGTTGCTAGGAGTTGTGGTCAACTCACTGGCATAGAACACCACCATCACCACGAGATTTTAAAGCTGGAACACTTGGCTTGACGCCACCAAGTCTTTTGATTGCTGTTAGGTTGACAGCAGGCAAGTCTGTCTTTATTTAAGGAAACATGAATCCAGACATTCATACAATTATCTTTTTTTTTATCAAGTGTGCTAATTTGGAACTTTTCAAGTATTCTGTACTTAGTTTGATTACTTAATTATGCAAAATTTATTGTTATGAAAAGATTCAAACACCGTTGTTATTGTGGTGTTGTTGTTGTTGTTGCTGGATGGCTTCAGTGAAGTACGACCCATAGCAATCGTATGAGCAACAGAGCTGAAGCTGGTCCTATCCTGTGCCAACCTCAGTCTCTGACTCACTCAAGCACATTGCTGCAGTCAATCCATGTGGTTGAAGGTCTTCCCTTCCTTCCACAGTCTTCCCTTTCCAACATGATGTCCTCATGGAAGAGCCTTTCCTAGCAACAGCTCAAGGTATGTGAGACAAAGCTTCGCCACCCTTGCCTCCGAGGAGCACTCTGGCTTCACCTTCTCCGAGACATATCTGTGTTTACTCTTTTGACTGTCCACGTGATACTCAGTACTCTCGTCCAACACCACAACTCAAAGGCATCATTGTTGCTTCTGTCATTCGAGCATTGTTCAGCTTTTAGTAGCATGGTAAGTGATTAAAAAGACCATGGTCTGAATCAGGTGCTCTTTAGTCCTCAAACTAACAACATTATAACTCAGTTGTTTGCAGAGATCCCTGACTTGTAGTCTTTCCCAGTGCAATATATGTCCTGATTTCCTGACTACTGGTAGCAAGTGTATTGATTGGGGATCTAAGTTAGATGAAGTCAGCAAACACACTGTTGAATGACACAACTAAAAACAAGTTATTTCATGTTGGTACTTTTTTTTTCCCTACCAAGAGAAAGAGGAGATATAAACATACAAAGGGCTTATTAACAGTAATGTACTTTTAAGAGAATAGAGCCATGGAGAAGGACATTGTGCTTGGAAAAATAGAGGGTCGGTTGGCAAAGAGTAAGGACTATAAGATGGAATGACATTGTGACTGTAACAATGAACTTGAGAACTTCAGAGATGACGAGGATAGCTCAGAGTTTTGTTTTGTTGGACTTAGGGTTATTATACTTTGGATCCATCTAGAAGGCATTTAGGCATTTAAAATTAACACAACCTTCCTATGTAATGGAATTTGGTGCATTTTCTCCTGGAATATTATCCCAGAAATAACAGGAAAGGTGCTTTTTACATCTCAGAAGCTTAGAAAGTTTGCTGCTGGAGAAAGAATGGCCAGCGGTACTTTGAGGGAGTTCTTAGTGCGGTGGACTCCTCACCTTTCATGTAGGAGTCTGAGGTTCAAATCTTGGCCTATATACCACCTGAACAGCCACCACCTGTCTGTTTGTGGAGACTTGCGTGTGGCCATGTTATCGAACAGGTTATGATAATGAACAGGTTACAGTGAGCTTCTAGATTGTGTTATTGTAAATCATAGAAAACCCAATGGCTTCCTACAGCCATAACAGAAGGCCAATGTGCCTGCTTTTAGTGCACGGTCCGGTACAATCTCTCAGAAACTGGGTGACATGGTGCAGTCAGAGCCAGCATCTGGGCAGCCACATAGGGACAGAGTTGGCTGTGAAGGGCAGTGTGCTGAGTTTGGGGACAGCAAAGTTGCAAAAACCTCTGATTGTGACTGAGAGATGTTCAGGACTAACTAGAGAGAAGGTAAAGCATCTGGACATGTATAAACCAATGATTTTACCAACTTCTAAAATTCATGCTTTCTTTTGAAAATAAAGAAAACACAACGTATATAATCCCCCAGAGACCTCAAAACCACGGCCACTGTGTTGATTCTGACTTATTGAGACCCTCACTGGTTTTCTGAAACTGTAGATCTTTCTAGAAGATCGCCATCTTTCTCCTGTGGAGCAGCTGTTGGATTTGAACCTGAGATCTTTTGGATAGCAGCCTGACACGTTATGTATCTTTCCACCAGAGACATTGAATTATGTTGAGTTACTTGAGTTAGAGAAAAACGAAAAAGAAAAAAAAATTACTTCTGTTTGAAGCCAACTTCAGCAAAACATATAAAATATAGGCAAAGCTTTGGTGATGCAGTCGTTAAGCTCTTGGCTACTAACCAAAAGGTCAGTGGTGTAAGCTCTTTGGCAATTCCTCAAAAGGAAGGCCTGTTTCCATAAAACAGCCTCACAAACCCTGTGGCGTCATTCTCGCCCGTCTCACAGCACTTCTAGGAGTTGAGATTTCTAGGGTAAATAGCCATTTCATTCCTGATCTTCCTCTTACGTGTCATTTTTATACTCTTGGAGCTTGAAAATATATTCAAGGCCAATGGGGGGTAAAAAAAATGAGAGATAATCCTGAAAAAAACTGTTTAGACCCTGGAGAAACAGATCCCTAGGTTTCCCCTCTAAAGTTATTTATTTATAATTCATCCTTTTAAAGAAATGTAATGCTTATCATATGATCGGTGTATTGATGTACATTTAAATGATTTGGTATTCCCCAAATGGCCTGAATTTAGTCCATTAGTAATAATGAGAGTTCCGTGTTATATAGTGTGTTCACTAAATTCAGGCTGTTTTCCTCTGGGAGCATTTTAATTAGATGTTAATAAGAATAGTGAACTAAATGTGATTACTAAGGGACCTTTTATATAGTGCATTAATTACATGTCAAGATAATAGGGTGTATTTCAGGTATTTCAAATATAGATAATCATAGAAAAGGGATGAAGCTTCATCTAGGTTCTCACCAATATCGATGCATTTCTTTTTACTGGGTTTTGAAGAGCATTTAAAGATATTATTTACACATTTCATAATTATCACCAAATGTGCCTTAATAAGAATGGATTATTTGCACCAAAGTAAATAATTCATTAAAGTATAAATGAAGCACTTATTAGGCAAGCCAAAATGAAGGCATTAACCACTCTGTTTGTTTTTCTTCTTTTTTCCCCCAACTGCTTACAGATTGCCTCAACATTCAAATCTATAAACCACTTAGCTGGCGACAACTCCTGCTGAGAAAAAGCTTTGTGAGTGCTGAGTAATAGATTGTTCAGCAGCCCAGGAAAATACATCAGCGTTAAGGGGAAATGGGTGACGTTCCTGCTATTGAAAAAACTTGCTGCTTCATTCTAAAGCTTTTACTTGAAAACATGAGACATTCTTTCTCTTCAGTCTTCGGGAAGGACCTGGTCTGCTCTGAGAAATGATGCCTGCAGCATCTTATGCTGATACAGTTTGAAAATTAATGAAGGACATAGAAATATTTGGAAACAAGAATGCCTCCTTGGAGTTAAGACAGTGCTAGGGTTTCTTTGCTAGGGAAAGACATTTGGTTTCTTTGCTTCTCTTTTGGAAACCCTGATGCAGAAAGTTCATGGTGATGCCTGGTTTATATTGCATGTGAAGCAAATTGGTTTTGACCACGCTGAAACCTTCCCTTAAGGAAGTTTTAGCTGCTTCAGGGAAGAGCAAAACCAAGGAGTTGTAGAAAGATTTCAATTTGCTCTGTTCTTCTCGTTATAATAACAGAAAGGAGCTTTGGTGTTCCAGGGTTAAAACTGATAACTCCCAGGTCCACATTTCAAATCCACCCGCTGCTCTGTAGGAGAAATGGTAGCCTGCTTCTGGAAAGACTACAGGCTTGGACCCCTTATGGGTTTAGAGGTCACTGTGAGTAGGAATCCACTTCAAAGCAGTGCATTTTTGATGGGATGATAACAGAATGATGCTTACAATTTATTTTTGTGATTCTGTTTATTTACTTTTAGTCTTTCAATTGCTGTTATGATATCATTTAACTCACGGCCTCTGTCGTCTAACAATGAGACTGTGAATATATACAGCATGCTTGCCATACAGTGCACATTCTCTTCAATTGTTGAACAATCTTCTAGTTTCAATCTTTTCTTTTTGTCTCCTGCCATCACCTCCTCCTAGTTTTCCGGTCACTGGTCTCGTGTTCTTCCAATCCATTGACCTCACGTAATTCAGAGTGATTTTCTTACATGGAGATCAGAACCCATCAAATTTCTGCCCAAAGACCACCCCCCCACTTTTGTGTGTGTGTGTGTGCTTTCAGAGAGATGCATTTCTTCCCAAGGCCTCTTGAGTGTTCTGTAATGTGGTTCTTGAAAGGGTCCTGTTATCCTCACTTAGTTCTTCTCCTCCAATCACTACTGCAGCCATGAAGTCTTCAGAAGATTCTTTCAACATGACAAGCTCTTCCTCAACCAAGTCTTTGATATTGCGCCTTCCCCTTGCTTGTCAACCGGCTCACTATCTGACATTCCTCACAGCTGACATTGACAATGTTGAGTCTAGAATCAACAACCACTCAAGTTCCAGGTAAGAGTAACACTGACTGATTTTTATGTGTCAATATGGCAATGACTGCCACTAGGAGTTAGGTGGTGATGTAAATTAGCAATTTTACAATGATACAGTCTTCTTCTATTTTGTGATCTAATGTGGTCATCTGCATTTTTCACATAAGCTCAATTTTCACATAACACTTTCCTCTTTAGACTGTCATCTTGTCTTAAGTGAGGAGTGGTTGTACATGACAATATTTGGCATCTTTGTATTGGCTTCATTCAGGTAAAAGCTGATTGGAGAGTAACAGCAAAATAGTAGGTTATGGTAAAATGCTTCTTTTCTACAACATTAATTATTCTATCAGGAAGTTCTGGGAGGTATTTGAAAATTGTTTTGCCCCGTTAATAACATGATTGTAATTTGTTTGAATGTATTATTTTTTCCTCCATTCCAAGCTTTATTTTGTCATAGGAAAATTACTGGAATTTTAAAATTCATTGCTATTTTTATTGTCTTCTTTATGTTAATACCCAAAAGATTTGGGGCTAGCTTTGGAAATTAATTCAATTAGAAATAAAGGAAATGTGATAAATATATTGCCTTCATGTTTTTGTTCAGCTGTTTATTGGTTCAAATGGCACCATGATATGGTTAACTCCCATCACATATTGGCTAGGAGTGAAATTCTTCTCTTCCTCCTACTTTATCCATCCATCTATCCATCCACCCACACAGTCATCATGTTTATCTGTCTGTTTATCTACCTATTGATTTTAATATCAAATAAATAAAAATAATAGTCAATTTTACCAAACAGCAAGTATACAATATGGAGGAGAAAAATCATAGGTCTGTGCTTCTACTGGTGAAACTGAATACATTACATTACATGCTTTAGTTTTCCTCAATTATGTGAAGGAAATTGATATTTGCCCAGCAACAATCCCTTAGAAAGATTAGACAATTCATTTGATAACATCTGTGAAATGTTCTGAACATCTTGGAACAGGATGTTCTACAAATGCAGTGTGTTGTAATCGTCAACCCTATCTCTTCTGTACCTAGTAGAGCACACTATTTACCATCCATCTCACACTGATGCTGCAGGGATTAACAAGATAATATCTATAAGGTACTTAAAGCTCCTTGGAATCAGGGCTTTTGTGAGTATAAGAGAATCTGATTATTATTAACCCAATGCATTATGTTGTCATCGTACTTTCTCTTTTCATCAAGAGTAGACATAAATGATTGATCAAATCCACCCTGAGCGGAAATAGCAATACAAAGTTAAGTTGCTTTGGAAAGAAGAATAGAAGAATGCATAATTTGTCTGTGTATGTTGTATATACACAAGAATATATATATATATTTGAAATGCCACTTCAAGCCAACCTCATAAGCACATAAATTTATATTCAAAATAGTTTGTGGTATTCTTAATGTAAGAGGATATGATGAAAAACCTCTCATATCTTGGCTTATTAAAATAGATATTTGAATCATATACTCTATTGAGGAAAAAATCTACTAAAATGAGATACAACATGATGTCAGTAGCTTTGTGAGAAGACTAGTTTAACTCTTTTCAGTCAGTATTTTGCTAAATCTACACACACTGGCAACAAAAGTCTGCATAGATATTTTATAAAACCTTGTCAATATTTCCTTTTCTCTTGAAATATATTACATTGCTTTGTTAAGTGACCTAGTTTGAGTATGTACAGTTATTAAATAGTATATGATCTGAAATGGCAAGGGTAAAATATTACCCTATGCCTAACTGGATCAAATGTATTGCCCCTTGTCAATTTAAATCAGATGCAATACAGTCTCTTCTGACTCATGGTGACCCCTAGTGTATTATAGTAAAAGTGTGCTACATGGAGTTTTCAATGGCTTATTATTCAGGAGTGGATCTGCAGGCAATTTTTTAATGGAGTCTACATGTGGACTTGAACTTATGACCATTTAGTTAGTAACAGAGTGTGTTAACTCTTTGCCCCACTGAAGGGCTCCCTTCTATGGTTCTTGTTGTTAGGAGGTGCGGTGGAGATGGCTCGGACTTGGAGGAACTCTATGCACTAAAGAATCAAGTGCTGCATAAGCCTGCACCATCGTCATATTATCTGCTGCACTTAACATCTGCTGTTGTATCCACCATGTCAATTCATCTCGTGAGAATCTTTCTTTTTTCATTGACTCTCCACTTTTCTAAGCTTGATGTCCTTCTCTGGTCTATGGTTCTACCTGCCAGTGAGTATTTTTGATTTCTCCTAACCTAACCACTTTCCTTTACCCTTTCCTTCAATTATTCAATTACCCTTTCTTTCCGTTCTTGACTATGCCCACTTAGATATATTCTATTCTTGTCCAACCACTGCAGTACTCAAAGACTTTGGAGAATGAAAACGATTTCTCTTTAGTTTTCAAACTCATTACTAAAAGCTTAACTCATACATCTGCTTAGTTTTCCTGCCCTGTGGAAAGTCATCAGAGACTCAGGAGTAGGTGATTACTTTTCAATCAGACATAAAGAGTGCTGGCAATAAATTTGAGCTATTCTGTGGCTACAGTTACTTCAGAGGTCTACCAAAGCTACGTTTTATATTTTCATATGCCTATCTTCTGTGAAAGAGTGCCAGATGAGGGCTTCACATTGAAAGGCACTCAAAATGAAACTACGACAGACTTGCCTCCTCAAAGTAGACTTAGTCTCAATGATACGGTTGGAGTAAATCTTTCACCTAATGAAGGACCACAATTTGCTAATGTGGCAAGACTCAAAATGAGGAGAAACAATGGAAAACATCTGTTAATAATTGAGGCACAGAATTTCTAAAGCATGAATCTAGGAAAATTATCGTTGTTCTTGTTATGTGCTGTCAAGTCGCCTGTGACTCATAGTGACCCTATGGACGGCAGCCCTAAACCCTGCTCTATCCTGTGCCTTATTGTCTCTGACACACCTACTCCCATTACCCCAGTCACTGAATTAATCCATCTCATCTTCCTCTCTTGTGCTGTCCCTTCACCCTCTCAAGCATGACGTTCCTCTCCAAGGACTGGTCCCTCCTTGCAACATGACCAAAGTATGTCAGATGAAGCTTCAGAATCCTTGCCTCCAAGGAGCAGCCTGGTCTTAACTCCTCTAGGATGAACCTCTTTGTTCTCTTAGAAGTCCATGGTATATTCAATGCTCTTTTCCAGCATCACAGCTCAAAGGCATCAATTCTTCTTCTATGATTCCTCATCACTGTCCAGCTTTTTGATGTATAACAAGTAATTGCAAAGATTATGGCCTGAATAAGGCACACCTTAGTCTCCAGACTGATATCGTTGCTCTTTAGTACTTTGGAAAGGTCTCTGACAGCAAACTTTCCCAATACAATTTGTCTTTTAATTTCCTAGTTCCTAGAGTGCTTATTGGGAAGCCAAGAAAGCTAAAACTATTAATAACCTCAATCTCTAGGAAAATTAGGAGTTGCTAAAAATGAAATGAAACATATAAAGATAGAGATCTTAGGCACTGTAGTTTTTAGATGCTGTCAAATCAAGTATGACTTAATAGCAATCTTATGAACAGTAGCTCTGAACCCTGCCATATCCTGTGCCTTCTTCATGATTTCTGACATCTTAGGCATTAGTGAGCAGAAATGTTATGACATTTTGAATCTGTTAACCATGTGATATGAGGAATGAGAAGTTTAAAAGGTGTAGTATTGCATTCAACATCACCAGAAAGAACATTTCAATATCCATCCTAAAATACAATTCTGTCAGTGATAATATCAATACACATACAATAAAAATCTATTAATATGTCTACGATTCAAATATATCAACCAATTACTAAAGACAAAAATTTTAAAAAAACTGAGGATATTTACCAATTTCTGCAGTCTGGAACTGATTGAATATGCAATGCAGCTACATTAAAAATCATAATAGTAAGTTGGAAACAAAGAAGAAGACATACACACTCATCAATACAAAGAAACTGGTCAACTGACTGGAAGAGATCTATATTTTACCCTATTCTAGAAACAGAGGGTTCAAGAAAATGAGGAAATTATCAATAGGGAACTTCCAGAAATTTATGTTGGACTCAGAACAAGACTATCAAACAAGGACTATCATTGCTGATATCAGATAGACATTAGGAGAAAGCAGAAAATACAAGAAATATGTTTGCTTGTGGCTTATTTTTTGTTTACTTGTGTTTTATTGACTCTGAAAAGGCATTAAAGTGCGTGGCCTTAATAAATTACCAGTAAAATTGAGAAGAATGGGCATTCCAGAATATGTAATTGCAGAACCTATATACCTAACACAAAATATTCCATGGAATAGAATAAAGTATACTGCATGGCTTAAAATCAGGAAAACTGTAAGTCAGGGCTATATCCTTTCTCTATAAGTACTAAGGAATAATGATGCTAATTTACACTATGGATTTTCTGATTCAAGCCATCATCTTTTCAATTACTTGCTATGCAGTGGAAAGTTGGACAATGACTAACAATGACAGGAGAAGAATCAATGCCCTTGAGTTGTGGTGTTGGAGAAGAGTATTAAATGTCCCATGGAATTCCAAGACAACAAATAAGTGTGCACCTTGGAGATGGTGCAACCAAAGTCCTCCTTACAAGTGAAGATGGTGAAACTTCACCTGACGTATTTGGGGTGTGTTAGGTCCGGAGCCAGTGCTGGAAGAAACACATCACACTTGGAAAGATGGGGAGTCAGTGAAAGAGAAGAAAACCATCAGGGAGGTGGATTGACAGTGACTGTAACAATGGTCCCAAGTGCATCAGAGGCGGTGAGGATGGCAATGGATGTCCGTTGTTCACAGGGTTGCTGTGTCAACGATACCTGACAACAAGAATAGCATAGTCATTTAATTACACATCAAGCAAATAATCTGAGAAGTCTATATAGAAGACTATATAAGGAAAATGTGGCATCAAGATTAGGGGAAGAGTCACCAACAACTTGTATTATGCAGAATGTTGCTGTTGTTAAGTGCCATCGAGTTGTAGATGACTCATAGAGACCCTATGAATGAAAGACCTGAGCACTGTTCATAGAGTTTCCGGAGGCAAGCCATTTCAGAAGTCGATGCCACCCACTCCTGCTTCCAGGCTTGTTTTAATCGGGAAGCTCCGCCAAACACTGACCACCATGTGTGCTATTATCGCATTTGGCACATCAGAATAGGCAATCTTAAAAGCACAGATTTTTAAGCACTTGCTGAGTAAGACCAAAGATTATATCTCAACACCAAAGGTGGGGGGGCGGGGAATCCTCTCAACTAGACCAATAGGCATCTTTATGTTAAATGAAGAAAAGCTTGAAGTTGCCAAGAATTTAACTGTACCTTGGTAAACAATCAACATCCATAGTACTAGTACTCAAGAAGTCAAAGAATCTACTGCAATGATCACATCTACTTTCAAGGACCTTTTAAGGGTGTAAAGAGTAAGGATGCCAGTTTAAAACTTAAGGAATGCCTGATCCAAGACATAATATTTTCAAATGCTTCATATGCATGCTAAAGTTGGACAATGAATAAAAAAGACTGAAGAAGTTATGCTCTTGAATTGTGCTATTGGCAAAGAATATTGATTATACCATGGACTGTCAAAAGAACAAACAGATCTGTCTTTGCAGAAGTACAACCAGAATGATTCTTTGAAACATCAACGATTTCTCACATATTTGGGGCATGTTGTAGGAAGGGGACACTACCTGGAATAGGACATAATATTTTGAGTCAGAAAGGAGAGCGAGACCCTGAAAGAGATGTATAGATACAGGGCTGCAACCGTGAGTTTAAGAACAGCAGAGATTGTGAGGCCGGCACACTTTAGGGCAAGCCTTCAATTTATTGTTTGTTAGGGTAGTTTGAATAGGATTGGAAAGCATCTAACAACAACAACAATAACAACAACAACATTATTTTCTATATTTGTTTGTCATCTCAACCTTCTCTGTGGTATTTCTGTAAATGCTTTGCTATTTTTTAATAATTTTTTTTAAAAGTTGATATAACAAGCTTTCTAAAATACATGACAATGAGCGGCAGAGCAATTGGCCAGCCACCAGAGATGGTTCATGTGGTTTCATAAAAATGGAGTAGTTCAAGTATATGCAAATTACTTTTTACAGGCAGTCTGTTTGTGACGTGTGTTGTAAACTGAAAAGTTAAAAGTTCTGGCTAATCATTTTCTGTAGTAAGTTATATAATTTTCTATTTCCTTTGGAGAGTTAGTCTGAATTTATTGTGAAATATTTCTTTGAAGAGTAAGCATTAGTATTTTGATTATGATGATTTTAATGCAGTGCAATAAGTTAATGTCTTCTATTGAAGTGTGTAGACCAGTTGTCTGTAAACTAAAAGGCACTGGAAGCTGTGATTTTAATGTTCATGTTTCAATCATTGTCATGTTTAGATTTGATCCATCCCATGTGTCTGTATAAAAGTACATTTTCCCAGAGGCAAAGGGTGAATTTATAAAATTATCCTCACTCAGCACTTATTTCAAACCTCACAAATAGTTATAGATTTTTTGGCATTTTTCTCTTCTTCTCTCTTCTCCTCTTTCTCTCCCCTCCCCTCCTCCCTCCCTCCCTCCCTTCCTTCCTTCCTTTTTCACTTTAAAGGTGAAATTATCTTTTAAATCCATCTTTTTTTGAGAGTAGGGCATAAAATGACAAGAAAGTTAATATAAGTTCCTGATTTTATATTGTTATTGTTGTTGTATACCATTGAGCTGGAACTCATCCATTAAAGCTTGAAGTTAAAACTAAAAGATTGAAACTCTCAAGAACTTTTACTTGGATCAACAACTATAACCCATGGAAACAGTAGTCAAGATGTCAAGGGAGATATCCCATTGGGCAAATTTAAAGGGCTAAAGAGCAAGGATGTCACCTTGAAAACTAAGGTATGCCTGACCAAAGCCATGGTCTTTTTAATTGCCTCGCATGCCTGTGAAAGCAGGATACTTGAGAAAGAAAGATTAAGAGGAACTGATGTATTTGAGTTGTGGAGTTCATAAAGAATGTAGAATATACCATTGATTTTAAAAAAGAATGAGTAAATATGTCTTCAAACAGAGCCAGCATCTTTAAAAGTGAGGATTGTGATACTTCATTTCACTTCCTAAGAACGTATGAGCAGGAAGTACTAATGCCTGGAGAAGTACAATATGATTTCTAAGTTATATTATTTTTAGGTGCCCTTGAGTCAAGCACAGCTCATAGCAAAACTATGAACAACAGATCTCAATCATGTCATGTCTTGTGTTATCTTCATCAGTTCTGACATACTTGAGCCTATTGCTACAGTCTCTATATTAACCTATCTGGCTGAAGGACTTCCTCTCCTTCCTAACTCTCCACCTTTCCCAGCATGATATCCCTCTCCAAGAAATAGTCCTTCCTACCAACATACCCAAAATATGTGAGATGAAGCTTCATCCTTCTTGTCTGCAGAGAGCACTCTGGTTGCACTTTCTCTAAGACATATCTGTTTATTTTATTTCCTTCCTGTCCATGAGCTATTCAATCTCTTCTTTGACCTGAATGCTTTGACACAGTGGCTACAACAACGAACTCAAATGTAGCAACGACTGTCAGGATGAGTCAGGATTGGCAGTGTTTTGATTTGTGGTACTTGGGGTTACAGTGAATTGGAACTAACTTGAAGGCATCTAACAACAACTTTAATATCTGCTATGAGGAAATAGTTAGGCATGACAGATTCCTGTTCAAACAAGATGGTGCCTGCAAAATTTAGATGTGAACAGAGAGAATGAAACCAAGATCCTGATAGACCCTTGGACTCCTGTTTCCCTTCATCTCTGTAAAGAAAGCTACATCAGGGTACCTTTGCAATGACTTGATAGATCAACAGGAACTTGAAACTTCAGAACTCTACTGTTCCCTCATCTTTCTCAAGATGCTTCAAATTCAGAGACATATACCCTACGAATGGTCCATGCTTGTGCTTAATAAAAACATGTTTTCTTAAAGGCTCTGATTCCAAATGTAGCAATGGGGAAGCTACTTAGTCCAAGGCCATCTATCTTGGAGCATAAACATCCTGGAGAAAAGCCCTTGGCATCAGGTTCTCTAACAAGGTGTATTGCTTGGAAATCAGAGATCCTTTACTAAAGTCACATCAGGACAAGTCATAGGTCACAAAGTGTTGGTCATCCAGCTAGCTGGTCGAAGAGAGTGGAAAGGCAAGGCCACCAGCCCACACACTGTGCTCCAGTCTCCAGACGGGGCAGGCTCGGGCACAGTGGGGAAAACACGGGAGGCCCATTTTGTTAGGATTATTTCTTTCTGCCTTTCCTTGCTCCTGACCCCCTCCAATCCATTTAATCTTAGTTTTCATTTTTTCAAATATGGTTACGACAGGAGTTGTTCCAAGCAGAAATAACAGGGATTTCAGCAAAGAAAACTGACAAACAGTACCCTGGGACAAGTTGGCCTGAAATAGAAATTGTTTATATGAGCATATACCAGTTTTCTTACTAGTCTTGAGCTGTCACTTTGGGTTATTTTCACTGCAGTTGCTGAGGACGTAGGCTGAAAAGCAAGCAACCACGAATGAATGAGGCCAAGAATCCGAGTGTCAGGGTAGTCCCCGGACAGCCTCCAGCCAGCTTCAGACACAGGCACAGAACTGCTTCTCCAGCCCCTACACACACACACACACACACACAGAGAGAGAGAGAGTCCAACTCTAAATTCTAATTTCTTTCTTCAAACTCATATAATGAAAGACTAGAGGCAGAAAATATCCTTACTTTCCAAGCCAACAGAAAAGATGCAAAATAAAATTTTTTTCCTCCCCAGTTTTAGTGAGCTGAGTTAAAGGAGGCAGATGGTTTGCAGCTCCTCACCTAAGTATCACAAACTCTCCTTGCCCCCACTTTCCCTCTCCATCCATTGACCATCACTAACACGCGTCACCTTTGACCAGACAGAGGGCATGAGTCCACTCCATTATTCAATGGGAATGAAGGCCCACAGAGCTGGAGTCCTTTGTTTCCATCTCCAGAATTTATGCTCATTTGGAAGAGATGAGAGCTTCTGAGAAACGATAATGTGCTAACAAGCTTTACAAGTGGTATGCACTTGTGGTGGGTGCACGGGTTCTCTTTCTTGGCGCTCTTCTGCCCTGAGGTCTCTCTGTTGCACAGAACAAGAGCGGATAGCATGCAAAAGGTCATTGCCGCCTTTGCCTGAAGGGAAAATATGAGGCTGAGTGCCACCTGAAAACCTCATCTACTCCAGAGCAGAAATCTTTTTTTTTAAGAGTTGTATTCTCTCGTGGCATGAAAATCCTACGTCCTTCCTTCTTGTTGGTTTTAACCTCTGATTTTGCCGTCAGGTCCATCCATTTGCTTGAATGACTTGGTAATTGTTTGGAGAAACTACACTCATGCTGAAGAAGTAGAGATGTGACTAAATCTCTGGTGAGGGAGCTGACACTTCGACAGTCATGTCAAGGTTGATACGATTCTGAGCTCACAAATCTACCTCCGAGCAGAACACAATTGCGTCCTGATTCTGTGAAGTTGTACAGGCTGATGCTCCGAGGGGGATTCCGGAAACGCTTTATAGATCTGCAAACCAGCTCTCTGACCTTGGCAATCGGGAAGACTGGACACGGTTACCTTAAGGATCAAGGAACACAAACCTCACCACATTCCCACTACTTTGGTGGCCAGGCAACAAGCCAAATCTCATGTACTCCCTGCGATGTCTCTGAATGATCTTCAGAAGACATGTTTACTCATGCGTTCAGTGCCCACACGGCAATTTCATCTACTGTTTCCTTGACTTTACAAGCTTCTCCTTGTTTACTCAGCTGCAGTTCACCCTTTGCTGAACTGTCAGTTGCAATTCAACAGAAAGACTGGCATTTTATCATTAGCATTGAAAAGGAATGCTTTTAAGGCTTAAAGATAAAGAATCTAATGTGCTAAGAGAAAGCTAAGGTGATGACGTTAGCAACACAAGCTCTGTGTAAACACAGCTTTCCATTCCCACCTCTTGATATAAAGTGACATAAACGCCAGAAGCTGGTAACCAACCTCTACTGTAAACATCATAACTTGTTCAGAAACTGTTCAGGAAACAGAGGCTGCAATCCTCAAGCACGGGAAATGGTGATCTTTAAATACAGTCCTGAGTCTTTCTGTTCATCCACTGCACCTCCCTCCCTCCTTCCCTTTGCTTCACTCCTCTTTCTTCTTCTTCTCCTCACTCTTAGTTGATTCCTTACTTCATTTCTTCCACTCAGTGTTTGGTGTATTCCCAGTATAGGGCAGTGTTCTCTGAGTCATTGGTAACAATTATCTTAAAAACTCACAAATTCATTTCTGTCAAGTAGGAACCTCCTCATAGCTGACCCTCCATGGCTTTCTGAGGCTGTGAATTGTGAGGGAGATAGAACCAGTATTTCTCCCTGGTTGTCGCTGGTGCATCCGAACCACAGAGGAGGGGGAGTCACCTTGGAGTGACAGTGCAGCTCCCTGTGGCCTCTGCTGCTGCAGCTCCCAAGCATGATAATGAATAGGTCTGAAAATTGATCACAAACAGGTGAGGTCTCAGGAGGTTGATTGCCACCCCCACCCCACATTCTCCTGGTGGACTTTATGGCATGCCACTGGGCTAAAACTCGAGTGGCCTGGTAATAATGAACTCATAATGGTAGCCTCCAGCTGGTCATCCCTGCCAGACTTTGCCCAGAAATGACACTCCAGCCCCAGGTCTCTGTGGGACTGGGCCAGGCTGGCACGGGAGAAGCAGGGAAGGTCCCTTGCATGCAGCTGCATCTATCAGTGACAAGGAGGGATGCTGCTGGCTCACCTCCGCCAGAGCCCATCTATCATCAAGACCCCTGTTAGCTGTTGATTAGACTTCCCGGATGTCAGTGATTATATTATTAAAGTACCAACAACGCCTCATCCCAGTGGTAGCAATCACCATCCTGGGCATGTCAAATGAGACGAGTAATCAAGTAGTAGCTACACACGACCAAGGCTGCCTGGCTCACTCTGAGATCCCGATCATGGATTTTAATTATTTGATATTCTCATTTGCTTCCTGGGGCTCTTCAAACTCTCAGTCAATCTCACTGTGTGTGGGTTAATCCGAGCTGCAGACGGATCTGCCCCAGCCCCTCACTGCACCCTCAAGGCCCAGCTGAGATGAGACCCCTCAAGTGCCTCCAGCAGAAGGGACGCCTTGGCTGCTCCAAGGGTTGGCGGATTGCTTTCAGTGTGAACATTTCAATTTTTAAAATGATGAAAAACTGTTTGACTTCTAGTTTTGCTTGAGATTACGTACACTGACTCTCACTCCTTATCTTCTGGAATACCTACTTAACTCAGAATTATTAGATAAAGTAAAATTAGATTATGATTGCATCCTTTCAGATGGTTCTCTCCATTGTTATATAGCCTTCTTTCCCTATCCAATTTACAATTAAGAAATTAATAAACACAAGTAACCTCGAATAGTAGACAAGTAGTGAAGTCATCTTAAAAAGCTTACTACGATCTTCACCCTGAAACCTACAGCGTCCCTTTTCAGCAGGAAGTAGCTAAGAGAACTCACCATCCCCTTTTCCTTATGAATCAGGGTGAAGTCTCTCTCAGGGAGGAGTGATAGGGAATGGCAAAGGACACACTGACAAAGGAGATTAATCAGAACTGGCTTTGACAAGCACTGTGGCAATGGGACAATTAAAACAGACTTTCAAGGGGGGGGAAGGGGAACGAACTGGGGGGGAGGGTAGAGAAAATAGTGTAACAATGAATGGAAACCCCAAATCTCTGCAAATGTTCATTAAAATCAATAAAATTTAATAATAAAAAAAAGCTTACTACATGAAGGTTGGCATAATGAATGCACAAGTTCATTTATATAAAAACACAAAGATATTGTCTATCTTTCTCCCATGGTGCAGCTGGTGTATTTGAACCCTGTTCTTTTGGGTTGATGGCAAATGAAAATGACTGTAGTGCCTTTTCTCCCTTGAAGTGGTGATTTTATTTTCCTCTCACACCTTGTGCTTCCTCTTACTTGATGGTTTTTCAGGCATGCATCAGAGAGAACTTTCAAAAGTTCCCTCCAGAACCTTCATCACATCCTGTCACTCCTCCCTTCAAAGTGCATATGCCACAAGTTCATTGTATTTCTAATGTTTAGAGCTCAGTATCATTGTATGCAGCCATTAGAGCCTGATTTTAGCTTTGGATTCCTGAGGACAAAGATGAGGCCTGAATTAGGCCTGAACTGTGCACACTCATATGTCAGCAATCACGGGTGTCCTCAGCATAAAGCGCGCCTGTCCAGTGTCTTAAAGTGAAGATGTTGAAAAGGAAATGTGTATTTCATTGTGGGGATGACAAAGTCATGAACCAAAATATGTGTGAGTCACTGAATGGAAAAACAATTTGCTCTGTGAACTTTCACTGAAATGGTAACAGAAAGTTTTCTAAATGAAGAAAATGAAAGGAAACGTACAACATGTTCCTTTCTTTCTACAGAAGATGGGGCGCAGAGGCTCCTTTTCCTAACAGGGTTTTCTGAAGAGATCACATTCATTGTGTCCATATCTTAGGTGACTGGTAAGATTCATGCTAAAATACCATCTTCCGAGAAGGAGAGAAGGGTAAGTATATGTCCAGTTGCACTAAGGAGATGGCCAGAGAAGTGCAGGCACTCTAAATGGACTGAAGTTCAAGGAAAAGAAAAGGGTCAGGTGTTTAAACAAAGAGAAGACAAGTTCAACTACATGCTACCCACCCTGAGAAGAATACGTAAAAGAATTTGGTCTAAAAAAATCTGGAAATTGCTACAGGTTGAAGCTTGAGCAGTCACAGAAGCTCCTGCCACCTGCTTTGATCAGGGTGTCCTATGACTGTCACGGGGAGGGTGGGGGGAAGCCACAATCTGCGCTGTTCCCTCTAAGAATCTATGTCAGTCTGGAGAGTAAGGTACACCTCATTCAGGTCATGGTCTTTGCAATTACCTGCTACGCACCAGGCAGCTGGACAATGACCAAAAACGATAGAAGAAGAATGGATGCCTTTGAGTTGTGCGCTGGGGAAGAGTATTGAACAGACCATGAACTGCTAAGAGAGCAGTCCTGGAGAGGGCAAACGAGGCTGTTCCTTGGAGGTAAGGATTTTGAAGCTCTGTTTCATATGCCTTCAGCATGTAGCCAGGAGGAACCAATCTCTAAAGAAGGACATGCTTGGAAGGGTGGAGGGACAGCACAGGAGAGGAAGACCCTGGATGAAATTGAGGAGACAGCATAAACCCCATTAATCCCAGAAGCAGAAGCGGGCCATAAAAATTGTTCATTTTAGAAGCAGGCAGTAAAAGCAGAATTAACCCAAAGGCACCGGGAAGTCTTACAGGGCAAAAGTCTTATCAGATTAAAAGTAACCAATTAACCGAAGTTATGTGACACGGAGAGGGCAGAAGTGGGCAAAATAAGCCCACCAATTAGAAGACAACCCACATGACTGATCTCCCCGCCCACCAACCATATTCCCAATCTCACCACCCCAAACAGAAGCACCTGGAAAGGCCTTAAAAACAATTGCGCCTGGGAACTCGGGGCTCTTTCTCTCGCCATCTTTGCACTGAGGGAGGGAGCCCCACATGTGGAGAATTAAATGCGCTTTTTGTTTTTTACATATGTGTAAGAGCTCCTTTTGGGCAGTGCTTTTGTGGGCACAGCAAAAATGAATGGACACAGTAACTGGGAAAAGAGGGGAAGGTGTGTTGGAGGTAGTGAGACTAGCTCAGGAAAGGGCAGAGTTCAGAGCTATTGTACATAGGGTCACTATGAGTTGTATTTGACTCAGCGGCACATAACAACAAGAAGAAGCAGCTATCCTTTGTTTAACTTCTAAGATGAAAAGAAGAAACATAATAGAGGATGCTCGTGGAGAAAGATTCCTTATGCAACATTTATGTGGTGATCAGGAAGGGAAGAGGAGCAGAAAATCTGCTTAGAGTACCAAGTTCTGTTGACCTTACTTAGCAGGAGCTGAGCCCCTGGGTAGAAGGAACCGGCTGGGCTAATGGGAGGAGCAACATGTTGATTTATAGTGCTGGTGCTTTGTGGAAACAGAGAGAATAACTGTTGACCTCTTAAAGTAAACACGGTGGGCTGATCTACTGAATTAAGCATACACCTGGTGGCCAGAGCCCAGAATAGACTTTAACTTGCTCTCAAGAATAAGTAATCATGGGTGTAACAGCTGTTCCCGTCACTGGGTGCTGACTCTGGTGACCCCATGTGTCCAGGCAAAACAATGGCTGGCTGCTTTTTCAGAAGTACATACTTGGACCTTTCTTTCAAGGTGTCTCTGGGCGAACTTGGACCCACACACTTGGTTAGCAGCTTGAGAAGTTAACTATTTGTATCACCCAAGGACCTTAATAATAAATACAAAGCCAAGTTCTTGCCTTTGACTTGATTTCGATTCACAGTCCTGAAGGACCGAGTTGAACTGCTCTACAGGTTTCCATGGCTCTTCTTTTTTATAGAAACAGAGCACTACACCTTCCTCCTAACCAATGCCCTATGGATTTGAACCACCAACTTTTCAGTTAGTACCTAAGTACTTGACCACTCAACCACCGAAGCTCCTTTAATAATATTAAAGAGATGTGCCTTCTTGTTCATTAAGGGCAGAGACAGTATTGGGTTGTTCAGTTCAGCTTATCAAACTGGCTCTTGCATGTAAGAATTATAGAACTAGAAGCTGCAAACTTGTTCTTCGAACTTCCAAACTTCCTGACCCTGAGCCCTAGTACATTTTCTTGGCTCAACCCCCTGTTAGCACCTCAAGTGTTTCAGAAACCTGTTATAATGGTGTCTCTGTGACTCAGAATGAAGAGTTTTATTGAAATTCTATCTTCCCCAGAATCTACATGGCTTAAAGTAAGAGCTACAACCAGCACTTAATTTCTAGCTAGTAAAAATTACTTATAAAAACTAACGGTCACATCTCCCCCAACTCTATGGATTAAATGGGGAGTTCTGGCATCTGCCAATAACCAAGTGGAAGTGGAGTGGGCATCTACCTTTGAATGCCTGGGCAGCGTCCCTTCCTGGGGTTCCATAACTTCTATGTCCACCCAAGAAAATCACTTGCCATCATTCTTCTTTTTATCGACCAGAGCTGGGAGCTGAGGGGTGGACACAGACGCATTGTACTGCTTGTGTTGCCGTAATGGTGCCTTATAGAAACTCGTAGGAGCATGCACGACATAGCAGCCATCGTTTTCTCCTCAGCTGAAGGCTCTCCTTGACAATTGTTTGAAATGTGCACGTATTTTCTATTTCTGCCTGTATCTTTACCACTAGGAATGAGGATATCTAGTGAGATATATGTCTGTTTTTATGTCTTCATCTGTAGCTACATTTACATCTACATACTAATATGTGTGTATGAGTATGCATGGGAGCTCTGGTGGCCTAGTGGCAAGGAGCTGCGCTGCAATCCCGAAGGCATGCAGTTTGAGGCTACCAACTGCTCCACAAGAGAAGGATAGGCAGTCTCCTCCTGTGTAGTTAACTGCCTCTGAAAACCCACTGGAGCGTCAGCTGTGGGTCAGTTCTGACTCTGCATTAAAGAACAACAACAGCTTCTCATATGGTTGCTGCCAGGTGCTTTTGAGTTGATTTTGCATTGATAGGGACAAGTCAGAATGGTCCTTGCAGGCAAAGATGACAAAACTTTGTCTCACACACTTTGGCCATGTTGTCAGGAGGGGTTAGTCCTTGGAAAAGGGCATTATTCCAAGAAACGTGGAGGGCCAGAGAAAGATAGGAAGACTCTCAACAAGATGGTTTGATGAAATGACAGGAACAATAGCCTCTAGCATATAAGAGATTGTGAGGATGGCACAGGGTAGAGAAAGATTCAGATCTCTGTTCACAGGGGGGCTGTGAGTCATAGTAGACTTGACGGGAACAAACAACACACGACCCAAAAAAGGAAGAAATAAAGATGGCGAGACTTCACCTCACAGACTAAGTTTGTTGTCAGGATGGACAAGACTTTGGAAAAATACATCATCTTTGGAAAAGCAGAGGGTCAGCCGAGGAAAGGAGGACCTTCAGCTGGATGGAATGATCCAGTGACTGCAGCAAAGGGGGTGAGGACAGCAAAGACTGTGCGGATAGTACTACCGCAGGCAGATTTTCCTTCTGTTGCACTTGAGCTTGCTATGTGTTGGGACAGACTCAGTCAATGGCTTCTAACAACTACAACATGTAACAGTTGACGTGTTTCATGGGCTTTCCTAGTTACAAGCTATATGTCAGTGATCTTGGTGGTACAAAAAGTTAAAAACTGAGCTTCATATCTTCTAACAGAGCAAGAAGGCAAGCAGCTTTAACCCAAGACCACCAGTAAGGTGATAAAGCGTCCTCCCTTTCCCCCTATACATCTACACCCCTTTTCAGCATGAAGAAGCCAGAGAGTCGGCTTCCAATTCCCAAATCAATAAGACGGTTGGTTTAATTACCATTGGAAAATGCTTGTCATTCCTCTGTAGCATCTGGTCCCCACTGGACATTCATCATTTCCTTCACCTGCTCCCCCCACCGACCAAACTGTGCAGCTCTGCAACTGCATCCTGGCCCATCCTCACCCTTCTGCACCCAACCCTCACCTCCTTGTACCCCCTATATGTTTTTCCCAATAAAAAAATAAAATAAAAAATAAAAAAATTGAGCTTCGAACCAAATTGTCAGTGGTTCAAATCCACCAGCTATTTCAAGAGTGATGGGAAAGTGAAGCAATGTGCTTCATAAATCTAGATAGAGACTTAAAATTTCCGAGGGGGCCACTTTTACTCTGTCCTATAAAGCTGCTGTAAGTTGGAGTCAAGCTGAAGTTAGGGAGGCTTTTGGATTAGTCTTTATGGGGGCAAATCAGCCTTTCTCTCACATAGCAACTGAGATTTACACACTCAAACAACAACTGTTTTGCCATCACAGTGCTCTCTTTCTCAGTGTGTGAGTGTGTATGTGTGTGTGAGTGTGCATCTGTTGTGTATACTATTAGATTAATCCATTACTGTATTCAGGAAGTTTGGCTTGTACTATTTTGATGATTGTGTGATTCTCTGTGATTGGAGCTCTGGTGTGTAGATTGGAGCTACGAGTTAGAGTAGATTTCTTTATTGGTTGATGTATTGTTGCTGTAAACACAGAGCTACTATTTTTAATTTTTTTATTTTATTTATTTACCTACTTTTTGGGGTGTAAGCTTATAATGTTAGTTTGCCGCAGTTTAAAATGGATTTCTGACAACCTGGATGGATTCTGAAGTGAACTTTGAGGGATATAGACATGAACATTTCAAGCGTTTCTGAGAGAGATTGATTGACTGCTCCTAAAAATAGAATGCGGGGGAGAAAATGTCAGGAGCCGTTTAGACTCGCCCCTGCTTCCAAGCAGTTGAATTTGGACCAACTTCAGGCTACACATGGTCATTTTTTAAAAATCCTTTTGATGGAAGCCCCACAAACTTCTTGGGTGTCGATTCTTTCAAGTGCTTCTCGCTCTCTCATACGAGTCTCTGTATCTGTGAAGTAAGGTTGGTTACTGGCATCTTATTCCAGTCTTTGTTGCTGTAGTTCTTTGACTTTTCCCCTAAATTTGATTTCAGTGGTAGATAAAAAGTAATCATGGAAATTCCCCTCAGACCTAATCTCATACCCAGAGGCCTCAGGCAAAATGGATTTTTCTCCAACAGCTTCTTAATTCTGTGAAAACTAAGGGAAGAGACCTAGGGCTATTTGAGAGCTGACCAGGGACGACTGCCTACTCCATTCTCCAACCCTGGGAGGAAATGGAAAGACCAAATTCAGAAAGAAAAGGAAGAAAAATAAAGAAGCTGGAATAGTGAACAAGAATGAGAAAGAAGTGCAAAGTTAGGAAGTTTCAATAATCTGTGAACCTGCTTGTCCCGCAGTTAAATCCACGGCCTCAGCCTGTTTATACAGATAGTAATATTGGGGGAAACGGAAGCTTCCCAGTCCCTGCCTGCTTTCCATTCGTTCTTAAATGATGTTCCCTCAGCATTCTCTCTCGAAGATGAGGAGATGACCGGTAATGGGCAGCCAATTAATGACTATCTTCACTCTCGTTAATTATGGGCAAGAATCCTTGGGCCACTCACGTGGTTAATACATTTAGCTGCTCATCCAAAGGTTGGAGGGTCAAACCCAGCCAGAGATTCTCACTTTGTTATTCAGTGTTACCGTAACAAAGATACCACAAGTGGTGGACCTGATGGACATTTATTCTCTTACAGTTGAGGAGGCCAGCTAGGCTCTGGGGAATGGTGTTCCTTGTCTCCTGGTTCCAGGAGTTTGCAGAGAACCTGCTTCTAATGAATGCACACCTCCCTTAGCTCTTTTCTTATGATTGGTTCCAAGACTCTCTCTTCCTTCTCCACTCCCTTAAAAAAGGAGAAAACTCCTTTTATCTTTTATGAGCTAAAAATTGTGACAGGCCACAGCCCAAGGGAATTCCATTCCATGTGATTAAGACTCGGATGGGATTAATCATGGTTGTACCCCAGCACCAAACCCTTTACAACTATTTGACTTATTAGATCATAGCTGATCATTGCATAATATCCACATTACAGCATCACATATGCACATTGTGGGGAAATACAACTCAGTTCTTGAAAGGTATTCTTGGTTATTTACATCCATTGTCTGCTGAAAGAAGTGCTTGGTTATTTATCTTCAAAAGTCAGCACTGAAACTCCAGGATGCTTAGCTCTACATTAGAATACAAAGAACCACCAGGGGTGGAGTTAAGTCAGTGTCAAATGGCTAGTTGATTGGCAGGACGAACACATTAAATGCCTGAATGAAGGACAAAAGGAAGACTCAGGAGGAGGAGAATGGTGAGATCCTGAGCTTCTACCAGAGAGGACCAGGCTGTGTGTGTCAAGGCGTGCATGAGTAGGGATTTTCAAATAGGTGTCTGGAGAAGATGGCATCTTTGATACTGGAGTATGTATGAGGCAAAAGTGTAAATTTGGCTAACTACACACTTTCCAGTGGACTCAATTATATTTTGAGAGTTTTAGAAAGGTCACTGTTCTGCTGAGTTAATAGAAACTGTTAATATTATACTTTTAATATCTAAGTATAATGACCAGCATTCTTTTTTTTTTTCTTTCCAAGCCAAGAAGCATGTACATCAGCCCTGGAGTATAGTTACCTTTCTTTTCAAATATTAATTTTCTTTCTTTTCAGTGTGGATGTTGGGGGTTGCAGAGAGGCTTACCTTCTGCCATTATTTCCTTGATGGAATGGTGGTCGAGTAGGATTATTTCTTCAGCATTCAGCAGCTTAAAGTTTTCTATAGATAACGAAAGAATAAATCCAGATTACTCTCCCCAAAGTTATAATTTTTATATGCAATGAAGTTCTTTTCAAATTTCCTTTTTATTAAAAAAAAAAAGTAAGAGGTACCAAGGTAAGGAACCCCTAGTGTGTTAAATTTTCATTATTTTCAGACAAGGGAAAATTATAACCCCTATTTCTATTGCACTAGAGAGAATTTAAGACCTCTATACCTACATTTTTAAAAAGGTTAAGAAGAGCTGTATACAGCTGACATTTCAGTATATGATCAAAGCGTACCTCAATCTTAAATATATACTTTAAATGTGTCAGACACACCATCACCTGCTCACTGTAGCATAGATGTGTTCCCACAAACCACCTGACATTTCCTGACTGAGTGACTTCATTGTTCAGTGTGTCCTACTTTCTGCTTGACAAACCACTCTCTTTAGCCTCATGTCTGCTAAGGTGGGCTGACTGCATACTGGTAGCAGACTGCCTCTATGCTTTCTTTTCAAATATTCTGATCATTTTTGGACATTCTCAGCGATTCTCATTACCTACTCTTTTAATGTCAACAGAGATCAAAAAGGAGACCAGGAATTCAAATGCTGTCACATAGTGAGTTTAGCAGCACAAACGGCAATGCCTTGTGCCATGTTGTGCCGGCTCTGATGCTGCATTTGAAAAATGCTGGAAATTAACGCTAATGTTCACATGATGAACACTGTATTTTCATTCTCAAAACCGTGTTCTCCAACTCAAGAAGGTATTTCATGAAAGTATGAAAAACCTGGTACAAGAGAAGAGATCACAAGGCAGCCTGTTTTAAAAATCAATTTAGCCAACTCCATGTGAGGCAAATGCATCACCATCCCTCTTTGAATTTAAGAAATCCAGAGCAATAAGTGGGTTGAGAGTGATCAACATTTAGAGAAAACCAGGTAATGTGTATCAAGCATCCTGTAAGAGACACAGTCATTTTGTTTGGTTAATAGGATGTTTTTCACATACACACACATTGTGAGAATGTATAGACCCAAATGGTTTAGGTACTGTTTTCTTCACTGGGAGGGTTACTTTGCTTAAATTATACATGCATTGTTGCATACAAATTCAATGATGTATGTTACCTTCACCCCTGAAATGATTTTTATTTTAATGAAAGTTTATAGAGACTTTGGATTTCCATTCATTCATTGTTGCACACTTTCGTCCCTGCCCATCCTTCCCCCCAGTTTGTTTTTCTCATTGAAAAGTAAGAAAAAAAATTAATTCCTCCCCCTCCCCAGTCCACTCCACTATGCAGCTTTCATTCTGGACTCTTGTCATGACAATAATACTTAGTCATATATTCCTCCTAAACAGTTCTCTCCCTCATCTGTTTCAATACAGCATGCATTATTTATTCCCTCTTAGTTTCCTCCCAACTCCGATGTCAATCCTGCTTTACAACAGTGGCACTATGCAGTGTTTGTCCTTTTGTGACTGAGATATTTCACTCAGCATAATGTCCTTCAGAGTCACCCATTTTATATAATATTGCATGAATTCCTTGTTTTTCAATGCAGCGTAGTATTCCATTGTGTGAATATACCGTTTCTCTAGCCTTTTACCTTTTGTTGTACTTCCCAAATAATACCTGTTTTCCCAGGTGACAGACAGTACAATTGAAAACAGCTACATCATCAAAGGAACACGTAGTTGGTTAGAGAGAATCACAAAATGAAGGAGTAGAAACTCAAGAACCCGAGAAAGACCATTTCCACTTGAAAGGGTGAGTTACTGCACAGGCCTTCTGAGCGATATAAAGCCTAGTTTCTGTGAGCCTTTTTGTTCCACTCTCATATAGAAGACCAGTCTAAAGAGGTATGTCCAGCTTAGGAAAGAGAAATTAAATTCTGCTGCTGTGCATTGAAAAATAGTATAATGATAGTGTAAGACAAGAAAGATATTTGTGAGGCCATAGACATTATGTGCACAGCTTGACATGTAGGGTAATCTTTGTATTTTATGTACAGGTGTAAAATGCACACGTCTTTGTAAACATATGCTTGTAAGATTGTCACAGAAACATTCAGATAAATGCACTAAAGTATCAAGTAAGGTTAGCAAAAGAGAGCGAGAACTCACTCATCTCTTTTGTGAAAGTGATCCTGGCTTTACCCAGCTCCGTATTTTGTATTGCTGCAATAATTAGGGAGATATCTAACTGTGGGTACAGGAACTAGAAATTTACCCAGTTGTGTTGTTAAAATGCTAATACGGGGGTCAACTCCTCATCCATCTCACTATTTATTATTTCTCTGTAACCTTGCTTTTGGGGGCTGCACATAAAATGCTGAAAACAAAAGTAAATCAACATCCTTGTGATCTGGTCAACCCCAATTCATGGCGACCCCATGTGTGTCAGAGTAGAACACGGTTTTGTGGACTTCTCAGCGACTAGTTTTCTAGAAAAAGATCTTCAAGCTCTACTTGAAGAGGTGTTTCCACGTAGACTTGAACCTCAAACTTTTTCAGCCTCAGTTGAGTATGTTAACCATTACACAACCCAAGGACTCAGTCTCCACTTCAAGCTCAAAAGCCACCGCCATGGAGCCATTCTGACTCCTGGAGACACTGTCAGATTTTAGAGGGAAAAACATGCCTCCTCTTGTTTCCACAGAGCAGTTGGCGAGTGTGAACTATAGACCTTCAAGTTGGCAGCTCAACACTTCACCTGCTATGCCACCGGCCTGCAAGTGTTCTTCATTGAGCAGAGATAATAGGAGTCGATCAAAGGCGTAAGGTGTGCAATCATTAGCTATTCTCTGACCGAGTTTTTAACACTACGGCTTTTAATCATGGATTCTTTATGTAATACCCTGTTCTCAGAGCTCCTTTGTGCACTCATTGACATTGGAGTGACCACAAACTTAGAATGAAAACAGCACAAAGAACAGCGATGTAGGGTAAGCTTAGAATGTCAACCAGAGGACCCAACTCGTGGCACTTGAGTTGGTGATAACTCAGAGCGGCCTGATAGGACAGAGTAGAATACCCCACAGGCTGCCCAAGGCTCGAAATCTTTATGCAAGGAGACTGCCACGTCTTTCTCCTGTGGGGCAGCTGCTAGGGTTCACCCACTACACCTTCAGTTAGCAGTCCAGTGCTCAGACACTGTGCTACCAGCGATCTTCATCCCAGTGACTCTAGACTGGACAGGGCTGAGCTGCCCCACAGGGTCTCCGAGGCTGCCATCTTTACAGAAGCAGATGGCATAGCCCTGCAGATCAACTGGTAGGTTTGAACTGCCGGCCTTTCAGTTAGCAGCCAAGCATTTTAAACTCTGTACCACCAGGGCTCTTTTTTACTAACAAGAACATTAAATGTATGAAATCACAACCCATAAAATGAAATACGTGCCTCCAGTTAGAACAATTCACTATTATCAGGGTTATAATACATTTGGGATGCGTCACTGATTGACAGATTCTCATAGAAAAAAGGAAGAGAATTTTCCAAATAGATATGGTCTGCCTACGAAACAAGCAAGCTCTTTGGAGAAGGAATCCGAGAAATTCGAATAGAGAGTGTGAATAAACTGTGCTGCTCATTAGCGCGGATAAACATTAAAAGAGCAGGTGGGGAGAGCTGAGAGATGAATGGCTCCATTTTGCTGCCGTCTAACCATTCCTGGGGTCCTAGGAGACTCTGCTTTGCTTATACAGGGTTTTGATTCGTGTGCTTTGTTTGACTTATTGTTAATATTTTATTTGATTTTGCCATTATGTTAATTAAAACATCTTTTATTCACCTCCCAGGACCAGGGCAGACTGTAATTGGCAGAAACAAATAGTTCAGAAAGCGGACTGCCAGGAGGGCTAGGCGAGAGGGAGAAGCAGAGATGGATTGTATTGATGTAGACAGAGGGTCCTGGGAGCAGGTCACTCACAGTGGACGGGGGCCTCCTGGCACCCCTCACTGAAGAAGGCTCTGTGCACCTGCCACAGAGGTAACTGAGTCCTGTGTGTCGGAGGGGAGTATACTCCGTAGGCTTGGCGATGTCTGACTGGAGGTGGGTGACCATACATTTTGTTCTGAGCAGCTTCTGAGTGGGCTCAAATCTCCAACCTTAGCCGTAGCAGTGAGCATGTTAAAGGCGCTGTCGTTGTTTACCATTGAATCAGAACCAACCACTGGCTGACCCTCTGCTTGGCCTTCAAAGTGGCTCTGGTTGCCTACCAGGTAAGAATACGCGCTGCAATCCTAAAGGTACACTGTTTGATTCCATCTGCTGCTCTGCAGGAGAAGGTTGGACAATCTCCTCCAGTGGGATTTACTCTGCAAACCAGCTGGAAGGTCAGTTGTGGATTGGTTCTGAAACTATGGCATATTACAACAACAACAAATTGCATGGGGTGAGATTGCCCATCTTTCTCCTGCTGAGCGGCCCAATCGATTAGAAAAAGCTGAGCTGGAAGTGAACGCTATGCAATGACCATGTTGGTTGTAGAACCAGAAGACATGAAGTGTCATCCTAGAGAATGCGTCTTCACAGACATGAAACCGCCTCAGGTTGATTCAGCACTGATATTATTGGAGTCCCTGCAGGGTTGATTTGGATGAAATGGATAACCTGTTAAAACACACATTGAGTGGTGGACATGGGGCCCATGCACATCCTCAAATAAATTCTACTACCATGCATCTACTTTGCACTAGTCAGCAAGTGGAACAAAGCAATGAAAAGTGTGGTGATTTATGATGAATTTAATGTACAGTTTTCTTGTTTTCGTGTGTTTATTAGAAAACTAAGCATTTTCCTCAATGAATTGCATTATTTTCTTAATGTTTCTGAAAGAGACATCAAGTTAAACATCACACAATAGTGAATTTCTTGCTTATTGTAATAGGTTGTAATAGGAATCGTGTTCCAAGGAATAAAATCTTCTCTACTGGCATGTATTCTAATAGCAGATAATTGTTTTCAGACCATTAAAGACTGGATATTGGGGAGAGGCAATTTTCTTTGACATAGTTTTAAAGTTAAGCAGTTACAAAAGTGGATTTCTCTAAAGGGGATATTTTCACTGTGAGCTTCAATCATAACATGTAAGTATAGAAAAGCTTAGGGGACAAAATAAATATTAGCTAAGCCTTCGAGAAGTCATTGGCTCTTTCCTTCAACAATGACACAATCTCCAAGACCTGTAGCCTGCCTGCTATGCTGGACATCAAGAATTTAAGGCTATCCATTAATTTACACAACATGATTCAGTGGCCTTACTAGTGAACCTTCCAGAAGAGTTACCACTTCCTGGGATCTTCTCTCTCCTTCACAGCTCCCATGACTAAGATGCCAGGAGTCGGCCACCATCCCCCCACCCCCAATCTTTGAGGAGTTACATGAAATTGAAAATTATTCCTTGCAGAGAAACAACATGCTTAGAAAGGTGGAGGGATGGCAAAATAAAGACCCTCAGCCAGGTGGATTGGCACAGTGACTAACAATGGGCTTGCGTCAAAGAGTGTGAGGATGGCATAGGTTAGGACAAGGTTCACAACTATTGTTCAGTTGGTCGCTACGGCTTGAGATACTTGACTCAAGAGCATCTAACAAGAAGAAGAATAATTTTTTCTTTGCACTATCAGTAACTCCCAAGGAAATAATTTTCTTCCCTTTCATTGAAACAATTCCTTGCCATTTTCTCAGCTCTATCCAGACAATGGCTGTTCAAAACATTATCAGTGACCCACTGTTTTTGCATCCCTTGGCTCTGTTCTAGAATGAACCATTGTTGCTGGGTGTCTCACATTGAGTGCAACTCACAGTGACCAGTGTATGACTGGAGCCTTGGCCAATCCTGGGCCATCCTCTCAGTCTCTGCCCTGCTATTCTTCATGCCATTGTCACTGAGTCAATCCTTAATGTAAGAGTCCTGCTCTCCTTCCACCAGGATGTCCTTTTTTTAAGGATTGACCCCTCCGGATTAAAGTATGTGAAACAAAGTCTCACCATCTCTGTCTCTAAGGAGCAACTTGGTTCCACATCTTCAGAGACGGATTTGCTTATTTTTTCAGTAGACCACATTATCCTTAGTACTCTGTCAACACCATATAACCAGATTTCACAGAACTTGCCGTACAACCATGAGATGTAGAGCATGCGGCTTCCATTGCTAAATTACCCTAGAGAATCTCTAAATGAGGCATTCACACCTTCAGTCTATTATTGAAAAATAATAAACTCACCGACAAATGGCACTGAGCCTTCTTGCCTCCTTAATGGAAGCACTCCAAGTCACACCTTTTCTTCATTTCATGATAATGAGACACTCACACATAATGTGTGTTCAAGAAAAATTTAGTTGAAATGGTTCTTTTCTTAAAAATAAAAGCTTTAATGCACAACCAGTATACAATATAACCACAGGAAATGCTTGCTTGGAAAAAGAACTATTGGTTTATTCAGTACAGTGCATAATTCAGAATGACTGCTAATCCCTAGTTGAAGAAAGGCATGCTTACTTTTTGATAAAACTATTGTACAATGGAAACATTGTTAACTAAGCCCATTTTCCAAGTCTTCAATTGCAAGGTTTTTTAAAAAATAATTATTTATTTGTGGTCACAGTATAAAAGAAACAAATTATATAAAGGAATACATCGCATTGTAAAAATGTAGGTATTTTGTAAAAGAAAAGTTAGAGTCCTTGCATTGTAGTTCAAAAAATATCTAAAGCTTAGTACATGACTATTGTTATGTACCATGGAGGAGGAGCCGACTCAAAGCTGGGCCTCCTCTGGGTTTTCAGAGGCAGTAAAGGGCATGGGAGGAAATTCTCAGTGGTCTTGAGGAGGAGCTGGTGAATCCCAACTGCCTGCCTTGGGGTTGGCCGGGCAACTCCTTACCACTAAGCCACCAGTGCACCCTTAGTATAGGATAGACACTAGGAAATTGGTAATAAAAGGAGAAACCTCTGGTAACTATTGCATGAATAGACAGATATGCAGTCTTTCATATGTTGTTGTTATGTGCCGTCGAGTTGTTTGCGACTCATAGCGACCCTATATACAACAGCCCTAAATCCTGCTCTATCCTGTGCCAATCCCATTGCCTCTGACACACCCATCCCGACTACCCCAGTCACTGAATCAATCCACCTCACAGAGGGTCTTCCCCTCCGACGCTGTCCCTCTACCCTCCCAAGCATGATGTCCCTCTCCAAGGACCTGTCTCTCCTTACAACATGTCCAAAGTATGTCAGATGGAGCCCCAGAATCCTTGCCTCCAAGAAGTAGCCTGGTTTAACCCTCTCCAGGATGAGATACGTAAATTATAGAAGTTATAATAAAACCTCAACTATCTCAGCCATCAAGTCAGAACCAGCTCTTAGCTGATCCCCCCAGGGGTTTTTGGAGGTTGGAAGCCACCTGGCAGGAGAGCAGCTGGTGTGTTGACATTGTTTTGGGTCAGTAGCACAACTCACCGTGATGTAGACGTCTGTTCAAATCCTAGGTGGTATCCCATGGTTATTACTGTGTCTCAGACACTGTCTCTTCACAAAACTTCATTGAAACAGATGAAGGAGAGAACTGTTTAAAAGGGATATAGGTGAGTATTAGAGTCCTGACAGGAGTCCAAAATGAAGGCTGCACAGTGGAGTGGACTTGGATGGAGGGAGTGCACAATAATGAAAAGGATTTTTTCTTTTACTTTTCGAGGAGAAGAGTGAATTGGGGCAGAGGGGTGGACAGGGAGAAAAGTGCAATAATAAATGAATGGAAACCCTAAACAAACCAAAACAAACAAACAACTCAAACAACACGGTTTTTTGAGAACCTGATGAGTCAAAACCCGTTAACAAGGACTAAAATGAGTCCAGATCATACATCCAGGACTGGTGGGACCAAGATGTAAATGTGCTGTCTTAATATTATTTCAAACTCTGTGACAAAACCAGGCAGTGCTTGCTTCTGTGTGGCAGCTGAGGGAGGAGGAAGTCCACAGTAAGGTGCACTGGATATGTCTGAAGTACAGTCTGAACTCCTGGTACAGGGAAAAAGAATGCCACCATAGAGATGCGTGGACTAAGACGAGCAACAGCCAAGAAGTTAGATGCGCTCGGCGCCGTCCAGAGATGGTCTGCACGTCAGTGGCTGTGTGCTCAGGAAAGTGGAGTAAACTTCTGAAGGAAGTTCCTATCCAGAAGTATAATGTGCCGTTGAGTCGCCTGCAACTCGACCTTATGTACAACAGCCCTGAACTCTGCCCTATCCTGTGCCAATCACACTGTCTCTGACACACCTATGCCCCTTACCCCAGTCACTGAATCCAAAATTGTTGTTAAGTGCCGTCAAGTTGCAGGTGACTCATAGCCACCCTATAAAGGAGAGTCCTCAACGCTGAATCCAAAATAAGGTATTTTAAAATTTTTGTGAAGATTATAAATTACTTCAAGTCTCATACATTTTATGTTAATATTTTTTCACATTTTCATTACAAATGTTCACCTTTAGCATCATCAAATCTCAGACAACACACAATGTGTCTGTAGTTTGCCATTTTACACCGTGGGGAGAGTGCATGCGAGGCGACTGTGAGGAGATACAGATTGGTTGTACACATGATCAGATTTGCTAAATAAAGTATTCTTTTTCTCCAGATGCATATGAGTAGGCTGTGAACACTAGCTCAGATAATGAGCAAACAGGCTGACGTGCAATGGAATCGTTTTCATCCTGGGTAAGCCCAGTTTCTTCACTTCATTAGTTTTTAATTAAACCCCGGACTGATTAAGTTCTCCACATCTTTCCCGCAACACTTTGCTTATAAAATTGTCTTTATTTGGGTCCTCACAGTCTCCAAGAAAGGTGGAAAGCAATATTGCTTGATTATGCTCTGGTATCTACGTTGGCCACATCATTGATTAATTTTAGGTTAAAATAGAATAAAGAAAATCAGACGAGTAACTCAGCCAGATAAAAATACGACAGGATGCAGAAAATACGTAGATGCAGTGACAGTCAGGGACTAGCCAACAGGGACATGGGTCTTCCTAGTGCACTCTAGGACCAGTAAGATGTGAAGCCTTGGTGAGGAGGAAGAGTGAAGACTCTACCACAAACATAGAAAGATGTCCGAGGCCAGAACCACTACTGGGTCCCCGGAGCTGTGCCGTGCATGCTGAGGGCTCTTTTAATTCTCTTCTTACTGTGTACCCCACACGGCATGAGAACACATGCCCAACCAGAACTTGCTGCATTCTCTTCTTTTAAATTACGCTCCAGACTTCTGAATTCTCCTTGGTCATCAGGATGGTGTCCACAGTCCACTGCTTCTCTATCTGTTCTCCAGAGGGTCGGCTCAGCTGCTGTATTCCCCCTCTGGCTCAGAGAGCTAGCCAAAGGGTGACTGCCATGGGAGCTTGTGTGTGTCCACCATGCTGTTCACAAGCTGCTGTGCCAATGCCCTCATGCAACCTCGGCAACGATGAGGGAAGACTCGGAGTTCAACAGGAAGGAGGCTTCACGTCATTCACACCTCTGTCCCAGGCTCTGCACGTGGTAAGACTGTTGTCCACAAAGCATAGTTTAAAAAGACTGTAGAGATTCCACACATTTTCTTCGAAGGTTGAATTCAGTTGTTTGTTCATATACTCTTTGTGTTGACATTTGTTATGCATGGGGTTTCTATTTATTCAGAACCACCCTGGTAGCTTGTGGTGAATGGGAATAGGGGGAGAGAATAATCAGATAGCTGCTGTTACTGTTGCTGTTAGGTGCTTATCAGGATGATCTGAAGGACATCAGAGTGAAACACTGGTTGGTCCTGAACCATCCTCACTAGTGCCGACACGTTTGAGCCCATTGTTGAAGCCATTGTTAATGCCCATCCTATTCAGGGTCTTCCTCTGTTCAAAGACCTTTTATTTTATCAAGCATGACACCCTTCTCCAAGGTCATCCTAGGGTGGGACATTATGCTTGGTCCTTTCTGATAACATAATAAAAAAACATGAAAAGCAATCTTGCTGTTCTGGTTTCTCTGGAACATTCTGGCAGGTCTTTTCCCAAGACATATCTGTTCTTTTGCCCATGTATAGTCTATTCAATATGGTTCATCAACACTTTCATTTAAAGGCATCAATTATGATTCAGTTTTCCTCATCCGTTCTTTAGCTTTTACATGCACATGCAGTGATTGAAAACAGCATGACGTGAGTCAGACGCAAAGTGACATCCTTAGTCTTAGAACTTTAAAATATTCTTGGCAGAAGAATTTCCCAGTGTGCTGTGCCTTTGATTTATTGATTGTCACTTCCAGGGATGTTGATTGTGAGTCCATGTAAATGGAAATCTTTGATAACTTCAGTCTTTTCTCCATTTGTCATAAAGTTGCCTTCAGGTCCAATTACGAGAACGTCTGCGTTCTTAATGTTGGAGCTGTGATCCGTACTAAAAGCTTTCATCTTTTTTCAGTAATTCCTCTTCATTTTTACCAAGAAATGTTGCATCATTTGCCTATAATAGGTTGTTGGTGAGTTTTCTTCCAATCCTGATGCCTTATTCCTCTCTCTCTAGTACAGTTTCTCAGGTTATTTACTCAGCAAAGATTGAATAGATATAGTGAAAGGATACAAGCCTAAAACACACCTGAATAGGAGCAACAAAAGGAAGTTGTGTGTCCCTGAATGTCAGAGGGAAGTGGACTTTGAGTAAAAAGAAATGATCATTGTGGTCATTGTCAAGAGGTCGCAGAATAACAATATGGAAGCAGGTAGGTCCCAGCGTTTACTAGGTGAGGGTCCAGTGAGGTAGGATAGATGGAAATGAGGCTGGAATGGTTTGAAAGTTAGTGGGAATGGGGCCTTGATAATAGCATTGGAGTCCAATGTTGCTGTTTTTGGTGAAGGTCGGTGGAAAAACACTGATGTGGTAAGAGGTGAGCCTAGGATCTCAGGCACCTGTGGGACAATTCTTTGCTTAGTAGGCTTTCCTTTTCATGGCCTATAACTTCCTGTTTTACTTTATTTCAGTCCACAAGGTCTGTCGTCAGGTTTTTCAATAGGGCAAGTTTAGACAGTTAATCAATCAGGGGTGTCACTCCCTTCTTTTTTAATTATGCAATTATCATGGAGCTATTCTGAGAACAACCAGGCCGAGCTTCCCCCCACCCCCAGCACCCCGCATTTAGCTGGGAGAGTTCCATTCCCGAAGCAGACTCATCTTTTTCTCTAAATGTTAATTTAACTGTTTCACCTGAGAGCAATCACCCTTGCAGTCTATTCTCCAAATAAAACATCTGCCTTTTCAATTCCGACAGCTAGAAACGAAGGACTACACCAGGAGGGCTGAATTACGTTCTCTTTTAGAAAGTAGAGTTGTTTACAAAGACATGACTGTGACTTCTACTCCTGAAGTGCATCAGGGATGAGTCTGGCTGCTAGAAGGCGGGGACTGCTAGAGGCTGAGGAAGGTTCCCACCCCCTCCCTTGTGCCGTGTTTTCTGTTAGGAAGCTCTGGTGGCCTCGTGGTAAGAAGCTGAACTACAAGCCCAAGGGTGTGCTTACTGCCCTACACCCTGTACTGGTTGTATTAACTTCACTTCCCCGCTGTACTCTATGAATTGTTCTTGACAATGACTACCTGAGACCTGAACACACTGAGGTGCTTATTCTCCAAAGAGTAGTTGTTTTTCTGTGGCATCTATTTGCATGGCATTTGCTGTTCTAACATGTTTTACCATGAGTCATTTCATTATCCTTTGGGATCTTGTTTTGTGAGCTATTAGGAATCAGTTCTACTTGGAAACACCTGGGATTAATATGTATTGGTGCTGAGTTCAGAGCAGAGTGATTGGTTTGCTTGTTTTGGGTTCAGGAAGGTTCAGTGTAGGGTAGAGTCTCATGGGACTTTAAAAGACAGAAATTCTTGAGTTCATAGGTTGATTAGAGAATCAAGACATCAGTTTTCTAGTTAAAGCTGTACTAATCCATTTCAAAGGGAAACAATTGTATGCTTCAATCTTATAGGTCAGAGGATAAACAGAGCATACATGTCATGTGAAACAAAGGAGCTAGTTAAACCTGGGAATTGGAGCATAACAAAATTCCATATGTCGATTGTGGCTTAACTGCTTTACACCAGGAGCATTTGAAATTCATTCCCGCCTCCTACAATGGATGTACTTTACACCTGCAAGCAATCTAATCTCCCAATATCTTCCTGAATGCTTTATAGTCAATGATTTTTAAGAGTTTTCAAAGTTTCATTGCACTTTAAGTCTCTGCAAAGATGATGATTAAAGAGTTCTTTTTTCAGGTAGATTCTCTACCTGAAAGCTGCCCCATATTTCGACATGCAGGCTCTCACTTCCTTCCAGGGAATCCAGCAAACACAACTGAGAACATCCTTGGTGTGTCAACGCGTCAAGACCCTTGTATAAGCAGTGATCTCATGTGCTGTCAATCCTAACCTCTGTGAGGTTTATGAGGCAGGAGGAGGGGCAGTTAAGTAATCGTATGATCAACTCTGGGTTTATCACACTCCTGAGACACCTTTCCCCTGGGGTCTGACCCGTGGACCTGGATCTTGTCATCCTCTACAAGCAAGTAAGTTCCCTCTATATTAAGATACTTAAGGGAGCTCTGGTGGCCTAGTGGCAAGGAGTTGCACTGCAATCAGAGAGGTACGCAGTTTGAATCCACCAGATGCTCTGCTGGAGAAGGAGGTGCAATATACTCCTGTACTAGTTAGATCTGGTTTGATGGTACATATACAAAAAATAGTAATTTTTTTAAAAAGATACATAGGTAGATATGTGTTTCATTGGTTTTGCCTCTCTAGAGAACCTGGCCTAAGATAACTTCTGTACATTCCACTTTGTTACACTCAAATACAGTCGTCGTCTTTTATCTTTGGCTTGAATTGATTGCCACTGAGTTGATTTGTCCTCATAGTGTTTTGATGATGTGATTATTAAAACACTTCACTGCTAATCAAAAGTTAAATGATTTGAATCCAATAGCCACTCTGTGGAAGAAAGATGGGCCAGTGGGCTTCTGCCAAGGTGATAGCCTTGGAAACTATAAAAACAGTATGGCCAGTGTGGGGGCTGATGTCATATAAATACATATGGACAGAGACTATCATTTATTAGCTTATCAAGCAAACTGTGGTCTAATTATGTGCTCTCATATGGCTACGAAACCTATATACTTTCAGGACCACAGTCCTCCAGTGAACTCTGAACTCTGCTCTGAAGTTTTTCTATACTCTCGCTGTAAGGTTGACAAACACTGACCGTAAAAGACCAGGCAGTAAATATTTTCGGCTTTGTGCCATATGGTCTGTGTTGAAACGCCTCAGTTCTGCTATTTCAGCATGAAAGCAGCCTTGGACAATGTGTAAACAAGTGAGCATGGCCATGTGTCGGTAACACTTTATTTATGGACTCTGAAATGGAATTTTATATTCATTTTACATGCACAATTTTTCCCCTTTCCATTTCCCCCCATCCCTTTAGAAATGGAAAGATCACTCTAAGCTGACAGGCCACACACCAATGGACAGTGGACAGAATTTGGACTAAGGGCCAGGTTATAATTTTCTGTAAACTTCTCTAATATCCTAAAAGACAGTTTTATTTCTTCTCTTTGAAAACCCCTATTTCTTTCCTCAGTCCCACTTTCAGCTGAGAACTTTGCTCCCCATTTTGCTGAGAAGCCAGATGGTCACCTGCCCTCACGGCCATCATGGAACCCTATGTCCCTGATCCTCCTTCACGCTAGAACCATCCACTGGGGATCTTGTACAAAGTGGGTTTCACTTCACTCTTTGTCCTCAAGGACACATTCTGGTGTCTACTCCAGGGGTTTCACCTGACTTTTTGGCCATCCCTGAAGTAATTACGATTAGCGTTCAACTGTTCTGCCACTTCTCCCCCTGAGAGACACACACACAGACACACACACACACAGACACACACACACACACACACACACACACACATTTACTACGCTCATCTGAATGGCAATCACACTGTCTTTTGTTCCCCTTTGCAGTAAAGCTCAATGTAGGACCTTTCCCTACACGCTGTCTCAAACATCTTCTTTTCTTTTTCTCCCTTTTGATAACTTTTCTGTTACTCACTTTTAAATTAAATAGTAAATATTCAGTGCTGGGGTTTTGACACCTCTGTACTCCCAGAATCTAACATTTAAATAACAATGTAGAATGTTTCTATCATCCTTGAAAGTTACCTTTAACTCTTTCTAACTAATGTTTTTAATTTCTACCACTATAGATGAGTTTTGCTCATTGTTGAACTTTCTGTGATTGGAACAAGTGGTTTCTTTGTTTGAAAATGCTTTTTGAGCTTTGATTAATTCACAAGCCAGAACTTCATCCTTTCACTGTTGTGTATTAGTCCTCTGAATAAACATATTGTCATTGGTTTATCCACGCTCTTGTTGATGGACACATTTTTTTTTGGTGGGACATAGGCCAGGAGTTTTGCTGCCAGTCCAAGTGCAGGCAGGTGTTTCAAAATTTCTTCCTGTACAATTGACTGTCTCTGAAAATCCACTTGATGACAAGGAGTGAACGAACGAGGCTGTTAGAGATAAAACTGCTAGGAACATCCTTCTGTAGGTTTTCTTGTGGACTCAAATTTTCATTACTGTTGGTTCAATTTCTAGGTGTCGGTTAAATGCGTATTTAACTTCGTCATGAACTCCCAGTTTTCCAAAATGCTTTGTGCCAATTTATCCCATTGGTTTTTTGTGCCAATTTATCCCATTGGTTTTTGTTGTTGTTCTGAGACAGATTTCTCTGTTCTTCTGGCAGTCTCTGGGAAATTGAATACTCTTTGTTGTTGTTATATGCCATCGAGTCACTTGTGACTCAAAGTGACCCTATGGACAAGAGCCTTAAACCCTGCTCTATCCTGTGCTAATCTTACAGTCTCTGACACACCTACCCCCATTGCCCCAGTGACTGAATCAATCCATCTCATTGAGGGTCTTCCTCCACCCTCCCAAGCATGATGTCCTTCTCCAAGGACTGGTCCCTCCTTTCAACATGTCCAAAGTATGTCAGATGAAGCCCCAGAATCCTTGCCTCCAAGGAGCAGCCTGGTTTCACCTTCTTCAGAATGAACCTGTTTGTTTTCCTAGCAGTCCAGGGTATATTCAATACTTTTCTCCCACACCACAGCTTGAGGCATCAATTCTTTTTCTATCATTACTAGTCCTTGTCCAACTCTTTGACACATAGCAAGCAATTGTGAAGACTATGGCCTGAATCAGGTGCACCTCAATCTCCAGCCTGATATCGTTGCTCTTCAGTACTCTTGAGAGGTCCCTCACAGCTGACTTTCCCAATGCAATTCGTCTCTTAATTTCCTGGCTTGTTACCAAGAGTGTTGACTGTGGAACCAGATAAACTAAAACTGTTAACTATCTCAATCTCTTCACCGTCCTTAATGATGCTGCCAATTGGCCCAGTGGTGAGAGTCTTTGTTTTTCTTGATGTTGACCTTCAATCCATATTGAAGGCTGCAGTCCTTGACCTTCTTAATACTCTTAACCAATATTAAAATTCAAAGGAGCCACTTCTTTGTTCCTCCTTCCTCTTTACCTGACTTTTACATACATCTGAGGTGATTGAAAATACCATGGCTCGGGCCAGGTGCACCTTTGTCCTCAAAGTGACATCTTTGCCCTTTAACACTTAATAGAGAACTTCTGCAGCAGATTTTTCTAAGTGTAATTCTTTGCACATTTCATTATAATGCTTTGGTTTCTCGAGCTGCCCTTTCAAAGCTTCTGCTCAGCTCTTTTACGTCATTATTTCTTTCTCCTGCTTTAGCCAACTCTACCTTCCAAAGTAAGTTTCAGAAGCTGTTCTGACATCCCTTTCACTCTTTACCTCACATTATGAAGAGTTTAAGTTGCTGTGTCTTCATCAGTATGTAGCACTATTGGCCTTTTCATATAAGCCTTGTACTGGACTCTGGTGGCACAGTGGTCAAAATGCTGGGATGCTAATCAAGGTCATTGGTTCTAACCTGTCACTACACCTGGAGAACAGGACTGCCTCCATAAAGACTGACAGACTTGGCAACCCTGAGAGGCAGCTCTGTTCTACCCTATAAGAACTCCATGAGTCAGAATCCATTGAGGGTAATGGGTAGGAAATTTCACGGTCCCATTTTATTGTATTTTCTTGATAATGGTGTTTAAGATACAAATGATCCAAGTACAAAACCCCTCATATTCTTATGTAGGCTTTTATGGGCTATATGTCTTCTTTTTTCTTATTAAAAGTAGTTACTTATCTTTTTTACTGATTTGCATAAGTTCTCTATGTATTTTACATATAACTCTTTGGTTAGATACTATTTCTTAATCTGTGACTTGTCATTTTCTAACTAGTGCCTTCTGATGAGAAAATATTTTTAACGTGGTAAAATGGAATTTTTCTTTTTATACTTAGTGTCGTTTCAATATATTTAATAAAATGCAAGGTTGTGAAACATAAGCTCCTGTTTTGTTATGTTTTGTTTTCTAAATGCTTTTAAATTTTTGGATAAAATTAGTTGTGATTCCCCCCCCTCTTTGGGCTCTAATAGTCATTGTTAGATACCATCGAATTGACTTAATTCATATCGACCTTATGAACAACAGGTTGGAACCTTGTTTACCCTGCTCGGTCCTCACAGTCTCCGACACGCTCGAGTCCGTTGCAGCAGGCATTGTATCCTCCATCTGGTGCAGCGTCTTCCTCTGTTCCCCCACCTTTCCCAGCCAGATGCTTTTTCCAAGGACTGGCCCCTTCTGACAAGGTCTCCTTCGCCCTGAGAAACCCCTACTTGCACCTCCTCTGAGACAGAAGTATTTGTTCTTTTTTTAATTATTATTATTTCAATGCACATCTACAGAGATTTTGAATTTCCATTCATTCATTGTTGCACTTTTCTCCCAGCCCAACCCACCCCCATCCCCCAGTTCACTCTTCTTTAAAAGCAAAAGAAAAATTCCTTCATTGGTATACAATCTCCCGGCCCACCCCCACCCGCACCCCAAGTATACTCCACTCTGCAACCCTCATTTCAGACTCTTATGATAATCATAATGCCCTAAAATATATTACTTTTAAACTATTCTCCACAGGATAGTCAGTACTCTTCTCCAACACCACGACTCACAGGCATGGTTTGCTTTTCTGTTATCCTTGTTAATTGTCCAACTTTCAAATGCATAATTGAAAAGATTGTGGCTTGATTCAGATGTATCTTAGTCTTGAAACTTACACCGTTGTTCCTTAATGCTTTGGAGAGGTCCTTGACAACAGACTTTCTCAATGCAATATATTTTTTTTTTACTTCTTGACTTCTGAGTGTCGATAGTGGGTCCAGGTCAATTGAAATTGTTGACAACTTCAATCTTTTCTCCTCTATCATGGTGCTGCGTATTGGTCCAGTGTTGAAGATTACTGTTTTTTTGATGTTGAGATGTAATCTACATTGAATGCTTTGATCTATTTCAATAAGTGCTTCAAATTTTCTTCACTTTCTACAGGCAGGATTATGTTATATGTATAATGTAGGTTGTTGATGAGTCTTCCTTTAACTCTGATGCCATAATCTTCATATAGTCCAATTTCTAAAAAGATTTGCTTTCATACAGACTGAGTAGATATGGAGAAAGGATAAAACACTGAAGCACATTTTCCCTGATTTTAAACCATGTGTGTTCCCTTATTCTGTTTCAACAACTATTTCTTGGTCTACGTATATGCTTCATATGTGTGAAATTGGTGTTATTTCTTTCTGAAATATTGATAGCATTCACGAAGGAAGCCATATGGCCTTGGAGGCTTGTTTGCATTTGGTGGCCTTATTTGTCTGCCTTCTTTTGGAGTGGGAAGACTTTAATTTATGTTTTCCATTTAAAATATTTATAAGGATATTTCTATTTATTCTTGCAACTGTTTTGTAAAGCTGTATTTTGCAAGGGACATTGCATAAGCATCAAAATTGTTGAATTTGTTGACAAAGTTTTTACAAAACTCTTACGGCGTGTGAAAAAGGGTCATTATTTAATGCCATGCCTGATAGTGGTAATCGTGTTTTCAATATTTTTAAATTTCAGGTATTTTTTAAAAATTTCTTTAGAGTTTTTTCACATTGAATTTTTAACTTTTTCATTTTTATTAAGGGTAATAATATATTTAAACAGTCAATGATAATTTACCCTGAAATTTAAAAAAAAATATAGAAAACTCTGGTGGCTCAGTGGTGAGGAATTGCACTGCCAACACAAAAGTATGTGGTTCGAATCCACCAGGAAAAAGTCAGGCCATGTCTTTCTGTCTGATTTACTCCATCTATCCCTTGTTGGAGAGTCAGCGGTGGAGTGATTCAAATTCAACAACAAAATATAAAGAGTTCTGTAAATATTTGGGACACTTATTTTTCTGTTATATAAATGCTGTTTAACTTTAATTCAATCTCCTTCAGGGGAAAGATTAATCTCTAATGTTTGTTGTAGTGACATAAATGCTATGGAGTATCTTAGAGTAAACTCACACCAAAGCCACTGCCCTAAGTCACTGAGTCAACTTGTGCGCATGCTCGTCGTGATTGTTGGGACAAAGAGAACCCCCCACCACCTCCTTTCTTAGGCTGCAACCTTTAGGGAAGCAAACTTCCTTCTCTTTCTCTTGATGGGTTGCTAGTGGATCCAACACCCAACTTTCTGATTAGCAGTCAAGTGCTATAGTCATGATTCTTATATTCAGTGTAAGTAGCCAATAAATGCAACGGACTCATTCATGGAAAAGGTCCCTATTTCAGATGAAGAAATCCCCTTTTTAATATTCTTGTCTCACCGTTTTGTGTTATGCATAGGGAGACTTCATAAAAATTAAATATCTTCTGGCTTTTGATCTTAAAGATAAAACTGGGCAAATAGTGGGGTTTAAGAACTCAAGAACACCTAACTTTTTTTGCCTTAACAAATTTTCCAGTAGCCTTATTTAGCCCTCTAGAACTGACAGGGCCTCCTTGCTAGGGGCTGAGATTATTTCCCCGAAGGCCTCATTTATTTTAAGGCAAAGACTCTTATCAAGTTAGACACAAATTTTCCAGTGATCTAATCATAACTGGCATAACATATACTGTTCTTGCCAACCTTAATAGTTTTAACAGATTATTAATGAATTTTATTTATGTACTCAGAAATGTCATTGGAAACAAAACGAATCATTATCTTCACACACGTATGAGGACTTAGATATCTAGTGCTGCATGAAAGGTACTGTAAGTGGGTGGATTTAGCAAACAAAAATGCATTCTCTCACCGTCTGGGTGGCTGAAGTCCAAATTCAGGGTGCCCAGGTCTAAGCACAGGCTCTCTGTCAGTGCTAAAGGGAGTCCTTGTTTCCTCAGCACCAGCAGGTCTGCCATTCCTTGGAGGCTTTGTATGTTTTGACTTGCCCTTGTGTCTAGAAAATTCCCAGCACAGAAGTCTTGGTCTGAAGAATGCACTGCCCTCCAGGTCTCCTTTCTTGGTGGTACTGAGACAATCCTACTCTGATTGCTTCCTATCTTTTATTCTCCCAGGAAACACACCTTGAATCAGAGTAGAGTTACATTCTAATTAAAGCTGTATTTCACCCAATCCTCTTGCAACTCCTTGACAGATTGCATCATCATGCAGGTACTTCTAATCTTGCTTGATTACCATTATAACTCACAGGTGTGGTTTCCAACTCACAGCTGATCCTCCATTGGGTATTCAAAGTTATCTTCTTTCCTGCGGAGTGCCAAGTAGACTCGAACCACCAAAGGAGTGTGGGCTGTGGGTTAGCAGCACAACTCTACTGATTGCACTCCTAGACTTTCCTTATTAACGTCATAACAATTAGGATTTGCTACATGAGAGAAAGATGGACAGTCAACTCACGTGAGCTTTATGGGTAAGTTCGGACTCGATGGCACATAACAAGACCACCACATAGAATAGTTACATTACTCTGAAAGTCCTGGGATCATCAAGTTGAGATACATATTTTTGGGAGGCACAATTCAATCTACAGTAAGGACCAGTGTTGGATTCTTGAGAGTGTGGGCCTCTGTGGATTCACCTTGAGCCAGACACGGTCATTCATTCACGTGGTGCACTTCTGGGAGGCCTTGATGGGGCTCTTTTGCTCAGGCTTAGAGGGTGACTGACAGCATTGACCAAGGTCTGTTTTATGGTGTTCTTAGGAAGCTAAATATTGGTGTATGAGCTCCTAACTGAATCAATTTTCAAATAATTCCATCTTAAGTCCTGCCCATTTCTCTTAGTCCCTGGAAGGCTGGAGTTAGAAGGAGCAAATGGACTTAGAAGAGGTTGGACTGCTCCAAGCTTGACCTCTGCTTGGTCTTGTGGGCCAAGTTCTCCATACTCTGTGTGGAACCTTTATCAGCACCATACACCACGCTGCTTAACACAACTGAAGATTCCCAGTCACTTCAGCCAGCCGTCCCCACCCCTCAGTGTGCTGTGGCGAAAAAGTAAGGGCTGCAGTGACGATGCAGTGGGAGGCTCTAGGGTGGGTCTACTTGCGTGAAAGGCCCCTCTCTTTTTCTGGCTCTATGACCTTGACACAAGTGTCACATTCCTTATTGGTAATACACAGAAAATATCTTCTTGTTCAGATGGTCTGATCCAAGCCTGGTGAGTCCATGCTCATGTGTGTCTAACATGGTGCCTGGTGTGATCAGTGCTCTGGAGAAATCTCCAGGGTTCTGTTTGCTGCCCACATACCATTTAGCTTTGCTGTGGTCCAGCCTGTGTCAGATTGTTTCTGGAATCATTAAGTGCTTCTACTCCACATGCCGAGTCTTTGAAGACCAAGTCCAACTGATCACTTGGAAAACAGAAAAGTTGCAGACTAAGTTAGGGACAACATGTTCAAGTGTTGGCAGACAAGCACTGAGAAGCAGATGAGATGTGCGTGGGGCTGTCAAGTTCACTCCGGTGAGGCCAGAGACAGACTTTCCCAATGGAAAAACAATGGTTTAAGAAGTGGAGGCCTCATCAATTTGACTATTTTAACTTGACCATTGGAAGAGCTTCCTTTTTGGATGTATTGCTTAGAGATTTATACCTGCCTGCCTTGTGAAATATCTACTCTTACAAACATTTTCCCTGAAGTTAATTTTCCTTTTCCAAATTCATTTAGTGCCGAGTGACATCAAAGGTGTGCAGCTATCTCCTGGGCAAGAGGGTTTGCACTTTGCCGTCAAGGTTGGCTACTAGGTTGCCTTTTATCAACATGTGCACATGTGCTTTCTTTACGCCTCTCTCACCTCTTGGCTGCATTATTTTACTGCCCTGAACTTTAGCTTCCTTATCTCAAAGAGAAATGACTAATCCTGTAGTAAATGTCTCCGCAGATGTCCATGCTGTGATCTCGAGAATTTGTGAATATATTACTTTCAATTCTTGCTTTATATGTCAAAAGGAACGTGGGAGATACGAATAAGTTAAGGATCTTGAGTTGGGGGATTATACTGATTTTAGTCTTTATAAGGGAATGAGGGGCCAGGAGACTCAGCATCAGCGAGAAGGTGGAATGACAGAGCACAGGTGGAAGGACTACAAAGAAGGGGGCATGAGCCAAGAAATGTGGGAAGACTGGAGAAGCTAGAAAAGGAAAGAAGCTTGATTGTCCCCAAGAGTCTCCAGAAGAAACACAACCCTGACTGACTTTGAATTAAGGACATTTGACCTCTGTGGCTCTGTTTTCCTTTAAGCCCCAACATTCGCGATAATTGGTTATAGTCAAATACAACCAAGTCCATTGAGCCATCTCCAACTCATGGTGACCTCTTCCGTGTCAGAGTGCAAAGGGAGTGAGCCATTGGGCTTTCCGTAGGTGAGGTCTCTGCTGTAGCTTGCCTTTGAGTGAGCGTGAACCACCAACTTTTCAGTTAGCAGTGAAGCACTTAACCTTTCCAAACTTCTTTTCCTAAGCATTATATAACTCTGGGAGTAAGAGTTTGAAATGTGCCTGGTCGTGTTGTATTACCTCCTCTCGAACCCGTAGAGAAGTAGCTGTAGGGAATGAATGCAAATGCCTACAGTGAATTTTCAGCGCAAAAATTGTCCTAGTTACAAATGCAATAGAGGCAAGAGGTGGACTACTTTATGCACTGGGTTTCTAACCAAAAGCCCAGTACTTTGAACTCAGAAGACACTGAAGCTGAGAGAGGGACATTCTTTTACAGTGAAGATTTACAGCCTTGAAAACTCCGTAGGGAGTCACTGAGACTCAGAATCAATTCAGTAGGAGTGGGTTTGGTTTGAGTTACAGGCATGGACGAGTTTGAACCTCATGGAGGGACCAGTGTAAACCATATCTGTAAAAACAAGCATGCAATTCTAAAAAAAAAAAAAAAACCACTCACAAAAATTTCCTATGAGAATTTACAGATGCAGAAAAGAGAAAAAAAAAAGTATATTTCCCTCCAATGCCAGGCAAATAAGTGACGAGATCTGAAGTCATGTCCTGGTGTTTGAATCAGTCCCTGGTTGACACAATGGTCAAGGCTCGATTATTAACTGAAAGGCTACCAGTTCAAACCTCCTCAGAGGCATTGTGGAGGAAAGATTTGCTGATCTGCTTTTGCAAGGTGCTTGCCTTGACAACCCTAGAGACCAGTTTAATTCTGCATGCGTGGGGTTCCAGTGAGGTGAGGAGGGGTCTGAATTCAGCTTGATTTTGTCACTGTCTTGTGTGGCAAGTGTCACATTCTCTGTTATTTCTGTCAGTGGTTCAAATCTGATCTGTAGTTTACTTTTCATTCGTGCTTCTTTCTCTTTTCTTTCTTTACTTCTTCTCTTCCTCCTCCCTCCCTCACTCCCCCTTTTTTATCTTTTGGTGAAGGTACAAATTCAAAGAAAAATGTAATAACCTCCATTTCTCCTGCTCTGCACTCCACCCCCATCCCTCTGACCCAAGACATTGCCTCAAGTGCAGTTTCTCACCTCCTCCCTCTTCTGACTCTATGGGCTCCTTTCCAAAAGGCGACAACAGCCATCCAGCTCACCGCTGTTTCTTCACAATTAAGCATCACACAGCAACAACACAAAGTCGCTAGCATGGGAGGATGCTGGCTTCGGTTCTCTGCCTCCCTGCATCCACGTTTGCAGAACAATTCATTCCTCCTCACTAAGCGTCAGCCTTCCTTCTGAATGACATTGCTATCCTACTCTAAAAATGTTCTCAGAAATAACAGCTTCAGATGGTAAGAGAGCTTTTAAAAACATGTCTCATCCATTTAAACACACGTTTCAAATCAGGCTTCCAAATGTCCAGTGACTCCAAGACACCGGTAGACAATATCTTCAAAGCAAACCCCAGTCTCTGATGATGAGAAAGGAGCTCTCGGGCATTGCAATATCCATCTCCCTTTACCACGGAGCGCGGCCTGCAGGCGTGGCTGGGGTCAGGCCCGATGCAATCACCTTGGGCTTTGTGTACTGCTGGATGCCGAATGAGTTCACTTCTGGCTGTCCAGGGTAGAGTTTGCTTGTCTCTAGCATGTTCAATTTGAACTGACATCTGGTACAGACACTGCCTGGCTAACGAAGCCTTTTTATTTTTCTTCAAGTGTGATGAGACCCAGAGCAGCCTGAGGATGAAAAATACAAAAGATAATATTCAAAGAAAAAAAAACACCAAACCCAAATACCACACACACACACACACACACACACACACACACACAAAACAGCAGAAGAAAACTAACCAACCAACAAGATTCCACACCAGAATGTGTTGAAGGGTGCAAGCTGTATCCCTCCATCCCCGAATTTAAAAATCAGAAGCACAGATGATGTGTCATGTGGCATCATTATTAGATTTTCTGCAGAGCCATCGTGGAGTTGCGTCAGGAGATGGGCCATGCTATCTGGCTCAGGTCTTTTTAAATTTTTTTTATGTTCATCTTTCTTTTTCTGTTTTTTTTTTTAATTTATTTTAAATTGATTTTAATGAAAGTTTACAGAGACTTTGGATTTCTGTTCATTCATTGTTACACTTTTCTCCCTGCCCACATCTCCCCCCACAGTTCACTTTTCTTTTTGAAAAGTAAAAGAAAAAATACTTTCATTGTTATTAAATCCCTCCCCCCAAGTCCACTCCACTATGCTACCTTTGTCCATCCATGGTCAAGGCTGGGATACTCATTAAGGGAGGTGACCATTGGCGCCTTGAATGTTCTGATCTGTACTAGTTCCACTTAACGTGGTGACCAACACAGGAAAATGTTCACTTCAGATCAACAAGGATACACAGAGAGCCTCTGCTTCCCTGGCTGTCCAGGTTCCCATCAGGGATCTAACTGACTCTGTGGGATGATGCTGGGGGGTTTGGGAGACAGAAGACAGCCCTTCCTAGAATCAGAATCACAATGTGTTGGGGGCAGGGGAAGGCAAAGTTGATCTCTAGAGATTAGTTGGTGAAGCCCTACTGCTTCCCATGGTGTATTCATCAGCGGGCTGTTTTGGAAGTACAGGGCCAGTCCTGCTTTTAGTCTTGGTCTGGAAGCCCCACTGCACCCATGCTGGGAAAAGTGGAACATCAGTGAAGGATGGGAAGACCCTCGGAGAGATGGATTGATACAGTGACTGTAACAATGGGCTCTAGAATGGCAGAGATGATGAAGACTGTACAGCACAGGGCAGGATTCCAATGTTCATAGGCTGCTCTGAGTCATACGCAACTCAATAGCACCTAACAACAACATCATAGCCTGTATCTGTGGTTGTGGACCATGGAATTGGAACTGACCCATACCTGACCCTCCTGTGGGTTTTCAGAGGTGGTAAATCATACAGGAGGAGATTGCTATCCTTCTCCCATGGAGCAATTGGTGGCCTCGAACCATGTGCCTTTGGGATTTCTGTGCAGCTTCTTGCCACTGTTGTTGTTGTTAAGTGCCATCGAGTCTCAGGTGACTCATAGTGACCCTATAAAGGAGAGTCCTCGACGCTTGGGTGCCTTTCATCTTCTCCGCAGGTTCATAGGGTTTCCAGAGGCAAGCCATGATGGAAGTGGATGCCACTCCTCCTTCCAAGCTTGTCACTAGACCGTATTATTACACAGAAAATGAAATACAATGCAATATCAATTTTATTCTTTTTCTATTAATTTCATTATATTCCACAGGTATGACTGAAACATAGATTAGTCACAAAGGCACTCAAGATGGTTCAGTGAATATGCAGTTTGAACCCACCTGTCCTCTGAGGAAGAAGGATCTGGCCACTTGCTTGAGTAAAAGATTCATACCTTTGGAAATGTTATGTGACAATTTTACTCAGTCCTATAAGACAATGTGCTGGGTCTTGTTTATCTTCTTCTTTCAGATGATAGGTTTGTTCTTGCTGTTGTTATGTGCCATCGAGTCACTTGTGACTCATAGTGACTCTATGTACAGTAGCCTGAAAGCTGCTCTATCCTGTGCCAGACTTACTGTCTCTGACACACCTACCCTCATGCATGTGGAATTACTCCTGTTTACCACCCGAAGCGGACACAAAGATTTTGCTTTTTAACATTCCCTGCATTTGTTTAAGGCACCCAGTGGCCTGAGATTGAGATAGCACTGCTTCCACTGAGATGAAGTTTCTAATTCAGCTCAGTGTTTCCTGGCTTTCATCAGAGAATTGCTTTTGATCTTTTTTGCTTCTTTCCGTTCACTTTGGGGATAATTGTTGGCATTTGTAATATGGGCAGGCACTGCATCTGCCTCCAAGTGGGTTCCTGTGTTCACAACTCAATGAAGCAATGAAGCATTTGAAATGCAAGAACATTTCTCAAAACGTTGTAGCTAGTTAATAATTCTTCATGCTCTGAATGCTGCATCTCTTGCACTCTGAGTCTATTAATCTTGAAAATAACACAAGTTACATGGCTCTCATTCTGCTCTCTTGCAGAATACAACAGAAGAACAGGGAGACAGGGACAGGGAGATGGGGTACATGCAAAGATTTTTCTCAATGGAGTTATTTAGAAAAATGCCATTGTTGTTAGGCTCTGTAGAGCCAAGTATGACTCATAGTGACCCTATTAACAGTGTACATTAATTCTGCCCTATCCTGTGCCATCTTCATCATCTCTGACACATCAGAGGTTATTGCTGAGGTCACCATGCCAATCCATCTCACTGGGAATCTTCTTATCCTTCATTGACCGTCCACCTTTCCAAACATGATGTCCCTTTCCAAGGAATAGCCTTGACTAGGTACATGTCCAAAGTATGACGAAGTAAGACAAAGCTTCACCATCTTTACTTTCAAAGACCTCTCTGATGCACCCTTTCCAGGACATATCTGTTTATCTTTTTGGCAGTCAATGGGATAGTCAGTACTTGTCTCCATTATCACAACTCAAAAGCATCAATTCTTCTGTCATCCTCATTCCTTGTCCAGCAATCTGATGCATAAAAAGTGATTGAAAAGACTATGGTCTGTCTCAGGCAAGCTCTAGTTTTCAAACTGACGTCGTTGCTCTTCAGCATTTTAGAGAGGTCTTTGACAATGGAATTACTAAATGCAATGTTGTTGTTGTTGATAGCTGTCAAACACAACTCATAGCAACCCTATGAACGGAAGGTGTGAAACCTTACTGTAACTATCGACATTTCTCAAAGTTCATAGAGTTTCCAGAGATATGCTGTTTAGGAAGTGGATGCCACTCCTGCTTCCATATGTGTCCTGATTTCCTGATTGCTGGTACCAAGGGTGTTTACTGTTGATTCAAGCAAGAAGAAATTACTGACAGCTTCAGTTATTTTCTCCATCTATCATGATGGCGACTGTTGCTCCTGTGATGAGAACCTTATTTTTCTTGATGCTGATATGTAATCCATACTGATGGCTATAGTCTTTGATCTTCTGAGGCAAACTTTTTATATCTTCCTCACTTAGAGTAAGCAAGGTTGTGTCATCTGCATAATGCAGGTTGTTGATGAGTCTTCCTCCAATCTTGATGCCACTATTCTTCTTCATAGAGTCCAACCTCTCAAATAATTTGGTCAGCATACAGATTGAATAGGTATGGAGAAAGGATGCAACCCTGACACACACTATTCCAGTGTCCCCTTGCTCTGTTCTGGTATCAGTTTCAGCTTTTTGGTTCAGGTATAGATTCCATATGAACACAATTAAGGGTTCTGGGGTTCCCATTCTATCCAATATGAGTGATAGTTTTTTATGATCCATACAGTCAAATGCCTTTACATAGTCAATAAAACACAAATACACATTCTTCTGGTATTCTCTGCTTTCAGCCAGGATCCATCTGACATCAGCAATGATATTCCTGGTGCCACTGCCTCTTCTAAAACCAGCTTGAGCTCCTGATAATTCTGGGTCAATGTACTGTTCCAGCGATTTTTGAATGATCTTTAACAGTATTTTGCATGCATGAGTTATTATTGCTATTGTTTGAAAATGTCAACATTATGTTGGTTCACTTTTCTTAGGAAAATAAGAATCTATTTCAGTCAATTGGCCAGGTAGCTGTACTGTAAGTTTCCTTATGTGAACTGGTAAGCACATCCAGGACTGCGTCTGTTAGTTGAAACAAGTCAATTGATATCCCATCAATTCCTGGGGCTTTATTTTTTATTATTTATTTATTTTTGCAAATACCTTTGGTTGAGTTTGAGCTTCATCCTTCATCACCACTGGCTCTTGTTCATATTGTTATTCTTGCTGTTGATTGCCATCGAGTTGAGCACAACTCATAGCGACCCTATGAACAGAAGGCCTGAAGCCTTTCTGTAACTCATCATTTATCAAAGTTCATAGAGTTTCCAGAGGCATGTTGTTTACGAAGTGGATGCCACTCCTGCTTCCAAATAATACTTCTGGAAATTTTTCAGGTCAACTAATTCTTTTTGGTACAGCAATTCAGTGTATCATTTCTATTTTCTTTTCATACTCCCTGGAGCCTTCAGTAGATCTGTGTTTGATGAGGAGGCCAAGCCCTACTGAAATTTAGAGACCCGGGGCACAGGTCAGCAGGAATGGGGGAGGAGAGCATCTGCGGCCCCATAGCAGATTCTGAGCAACAGGGCTGAGGCCCATCAAAGAGGAGGACGAGGTGGAAGCCAGGTAACACTTAATACCTTCAGGCCCTACCTGGTACCTTCAGGCCCTTGGACCTGTCTAAGAACCAGCACTAAAGATCCAATTATGTTACTGTCCAGTTCCCCAATCTAGGACCACATCCTGCTTCACCAACATGGGCCTCAGTTGTGGCCTGAAAAGAGTGTCCCATGCCATTATATTTGTATGCCTGGTTGTCTTTATAGTTTGCTGTTAGAGGTACAACACTTAGCTGTGAGTTTAGTTATTGGGGAATTATTTGCATGTTGCCAATTAATTTATATCTTAGATGTATATAAGCTTGGGTATTACTATTTGTTCATATTAGTATAGCACTTGTCTGTCAATCTGCTGTACTGGTGTAGCTTGTAGGGTTTTCTAATGTTGGAATCTGTGCCACCAGTGTCTCCAGGACCAGAGGGGTCACCCATGGTGAATAGGTTGCAACAAAACTTGTTTAGAAATTATATATATATAAGTGTGTGTGTGTGTGCATTTTATATATATGTTTATATATATGTGTGTGCATGTATATATATGTGTATATATATATATTTTATATATATGTGTGTGTGTATACACACACACACACACACACACACACACACATGAAGGAGCTCCAATGGCCTGTTGGAAGAGGAATTTTACTGCCAACTCAAAAGTATGCTGCTCAAATCCACCAACTGTTCCATAGGAGAAAGATGGACAATCTCCTTCCATGCAATTTGTAGCCTCTGAAAACTCACTGGTGGCCATTCAGCTCTGAGTAGTCTCTAGGACATCTTGGACATGTAAGAAAGTGTGAACACCAAAGTATAAACTGTTTTACATTTTTTTCAAAGGTGATTTGTCAAAGTAAGCAACAATTTTAAGAGGGAAAAAAAGTCATACCATTAGTTTAGTAAGTCCTGTTAGAGCTTCCCACCAGGGTGTATAACAAAACCATTTGCCATTGTATTCATTTGAACTGTTGCTTGCTATTGTTAGGTGAAATGTATTGGACTCATAGCAACCTTATAAACAGCAGACATGACCTTTGCCATATCCTGTACCAGCTCATTTTTGTAGTCACTGTGTCTAGCTCATTGTTGTTCAAGTTCATTGTTGTAGTCACTATGTTAATTTATTGTGTTGAGAGTCATCTTCCTTTCTTAGGATGATGTCCTTTTTCTAAGGACTGGCCCTTCCTGTGAACATGCCCAAAATAAGTGAGAAGTAGTTTAACCATCCTTGCATCTAAGAAGTACCCTGTTTATACTTCCACTGAGACAGATTTGTTTGTTGTCTTGACAATCTACAGTGCATTCAATAGTCTTTGCCAACACAATAATTCAAAGCTATTGATTCTTCTGCAGTCATCTTATTCATTCTCCAGTTTTCAGGAAGTGATTAAAAATTGCTTCGAATGCATCAGCTCTTGGGCATTTTAATGAATCTTCATGGCTTATTTCATATTTCATTGGAAGTAGTGTTGCTAAACTCTAGAAATTGAGCATCTCTAGTGGTTTGAATCCACCAGCATCTCTGGTGGAGAAAGATGGGAAATCTCTTCTCATGAGGTTTACAACTTTGGAAACTTGATAAAGGGTGAATGACATACCTTTCAACTTAATGGCAATGGTGGGGGGGGCAGGGGGGGAGAGATATAGATCTGGGGGTTTTATTTTATTTTTTTCCCTTTGAGGGTTTTAAAGGAATACGTTCTTAAAAATTGGTCATCTATTCTGTCTTTCTTAGAAGTCACATTTTGGTAGAGTCCATCTGGACTTTGACACTGTTTGCACCAACCAGGAACTCCTAGAAAGCCTTAGATACCGTTACAAAAATGTTTGTAAAAGCAAGTTTCTTGTTAAAATGTACAACTAATTAATGAAAAAAAATCAGAAAGTAATTAAATTTCCTACGAAGAATTGGTCGATTTGGTATGCTATTTGTATTGGTACAGTAAAACACCATGTGACCATTAAAGGTGGTCATGTAGAAAAATATCTATTCACATGGAAAAGGATTACAATAGTAAGTAAGAATAAGTTAATTAACTTTAAAACACCTGCTACTCCCCTCTGGCACAACTTTCAGCCAAAGACTAGGCTGATTTATTAAGGCTAACAATAGCACCAGTGATATAACCACTTAGAGAACTCAACCACACAGGATCCCTAGGGCAGAATTTATCCCAGTAATGAACTCAGAAGGATTGTTTGGAAGGGAGAGAATGGAGGAATAAGTGGAAACAAGAACTCAGATGGTTTGAACATAGAAGGTTTGTCAGAGAAATAGAGACTGGAGGGTTGAATGGAAATACAAACCTGGAAAGATGGTGGAAAAAGTGATGATATAATGTGGGGATTGCCGTCAAAGTCATAAAACAAAATACGTATCAACAGTTGAGAAGAATACCACTCTACTCTGTAAGCATTAACTAAAATAATAAAATTAATTTTAAGGAATTAAACACTGTTACTAAAACACTTGGTATGAACCTATAAGAAAATTTTATTGATTTATCTTTTATTAGGAAAAAATGTGAAATATCTGCAGCATACTCTCAATAATTGCCATCTCTGGGTTGTGGGATTTTGTTGTTGTGTCTTGTCTAGTTGAAAACTGACTCATAGTTGACCTCTCAGTGGGTTTTCAGAAACAGTAAATTACATGGCAGGAGACTAATCATCTTTCTCCTGTGAATGAGATTTTTGGTTTTGGTCCTCCCCCAGCCCCACCTCAATTTTCTTGCTGAATTGTCTTTGCTTTTTCAATGAACATGTATCATTTACATGATGAAAAACAGAGAAATTAAGAAGACCAGAAATATATGTACTTGTACTTTATTGACTTTGCAAATGCATTTTACTATGTGGATAATAATGGCTAACACTGAAAAGAATGGGAACCCAGATCATTTATTGTACTCAGGAGAAATCTATACCTAGACCAAGACGCTATTGTGAAAGAAAACACTACATGGTTTAAAATTAAGAAAGGGTGCATCAGGGTTGCATACTTTTTGCATACCTATTCAATCTGTATGCTAAGCAAATTATCTGAGGAGCTGGACTCAGTTAAGACAAATATGGCATCAGGATTGGAGGACAACGCATAAATAAACTTTGATATACAGATAACACAATTTTGCTTGCTGAAAGTGAGGACTTGAAACACTTGCTGTAGAAGATCAAAGACCGAAGCTTTCAAAATGGATTGCATTTGAACATCAAGAAAACAAAAATTCTCACAACTAGACCAATTAGGGACATCTTTACTGGTAGAAAAAAGTTTGAAACTGTCAACTACTTCATCTTACTTGGATCCACAATCAATACACTTGGTACCATCAGAAGATCAGGAGACACAGTGGGAAAATCTGCTGTCAGGGACCTCTCCAAATTACTGAGGAGCAATGATATTAGTTTGAGGACTAAAGTGCACCTGATTCAGACAATGGCTTTTTCAGTCATTTGCTGTGCATCTCATTGCTGGACAATAAATAAGGATGACAGAAGAAAAAATGATACCTTTGAGCTGTGGCATTATAAAAGAGTACTGAATATTCCATGGACTCCCTAAAGAAAATACAGGTATGTCTTGGCAAAGGTGCAGCCAGAGTGGTACTTGGAGGCAAAGATGGTGAAATTTCATCTCACGTTGTTGGGACATGTTGTTAGGAGAGGCTATTTCTTCGGGGAGAGAATCATGCATTGAAAGGTGGGGAGGCAGTGCAGGAGAGGAAGACTCTCAATCTGGTGGATTGACACAGTGACTGCAACAACACATGTGTCAGAGATTCTGAGGCTGGGATGGGATAGGGTTCAGATCTGTTCAGGGGGTTGTTATGAGTTGCACTTGATTCAATGCCACCTAGCAACAACAACATATAACATATACACAGAAAGACATGCATCATTCACTGAATAATATTTTATTACATATCAGGAGCGGCATCCACTTCCTAAATAACATGTCTCCAGAAGCTCTATGAACTTTGATAAATGTCCATAGTTGTAGAGGGGCTTCAGGCCTTTTGTTCTCAGGGTCGCTATGAGTTGTACTCAACTCGAAGGCAAACAACATTATTCTGAATGTACATACAATTTGTGCAATTTTTTTTAGTTCTTTTTCTGTACTCTTCACTCAATATTCACATCTTTCTTTCTATAGATAGAGGAACTTCTAAACTAGATTAAGCCAACTGAATGAACAGATGTGGATAAAAACTCAGTAATAAATTTCACGTGAGAAAGCTTTGAAGCAAATATGCAGTTGGCTGATTTGAGACTCAATTAACAGAAAATTTGCAATCTGGTCAAAATAAATGTTCAGATCAGATGGCAATATGCCTAACACTGCCTCATAATGAAAAAGGAAGATTCATAAGAGGGATAAACACAAGGAATAGTTTAAAATTTTTACTTTCTCTCCAACTCTCAATGGGGCCACAGAACAGCATTAATGACACCTCACAGCTGATGTTTCATATGTAAATAGTCTTGGCCGAATTTTGTCATGAAAAGGAGAAATAACCCTGAGTCACATGAGTTAAGAAAATAGGCTTCAATTCACTCATTTACTGTAAGTCAATTCAACGTTTAGCCCGTCCACCCTCAGTGGACGAGATGCACCTTGTTTGTTTGGCCTTAAGGGAGCCATGATGGTGCAGTAATTAAGGGCTCAGCTGCTGACCCCACTGTGGTTGGAATCCTCCTGTTGCTCCTTGGGATAAAGACGTGGCCCTCTGGATTCAGGGAAACCCTGTGTACTGTTCTGCTCTGTCCTACAGTGCCATTATGAATCAGAAAGGAGTGGGCTTTGGTCTTGGAGAAAGGAAATTGAGTGGTGGTCACTATCCTGAAGGAGTTGTAAATAATTTGGGGCAAGGACTTACACATGGAATGGTATAGTGGTGAAGAGCAGTATGAACTCACATATCTAACCTACCCAGATGACACCAAGCAAATGCATGCAGAATAGCCAAGAAGGTCCATGGAGCGAATGAGGTCTACGGTTGGCACCAAATATTAACTGAATTGAGAAAAGATGGAAAGGTAAACTTGTTCATCAAGGAGAACACAAGAAAGGCTACAGGAAGAATGAATTCTACTGAGCCTTCTAAAACTCAGACCCTCAACAAGACGATTGATAGAATGATTTTTAACAATGAGCTCAAGTATACTGGAGATATGGGTGAGACAAGATTGGGCCATGTTCAGATCTTTTCTACATGGGGTTATTATGCATCTCAGTTCACTTGATGGCTCGTAACAAAACAAGACTCAGATGGTAAACTGGATCAAGAGACAGAAGATGTGAGGAAAGGGTGTGGACCAATTCCAAAAGTGAGAACTATTTTTTTTTCTATAATTATATTTTATTAATTTTCATAAACATTTACAGAGATTTTGGGTTTCCACTCATTCATTGTTGCACTATTCTCTCTACCCTCCTCCCAGTTTGTTCTTGTCCAAATGCCACAGTGCTTGTCAAAGCCAGTTCTGATTAATCTTCTTTGTCAGTGTGTCCTTTGTCATTCCCTATCACTCCTCCCTGAAAGAGACTTCACCCTGAGTCATAAGGAAAAGGGGATGGCGTATTCTCTTAGCTACTTCCTGCTGAAAAGGGACGCTGTGGGTTTCAGGGTGAAGATCTTCTCTCACTACTCTAAAGGGCCCCTTTGGCAGTAGGAAACACATAGACTATTATGGAGATTGATTTTGGAATTTAGATGCACTCTTATTGATTGTGCTTGGCTGTACATGTTCATATCCTTGAAGATGTATCATGGGGGTGTTGCAACCTAGAAGACACAAATTTGACTAACAAGTTATAAGTACATGAGTCCAAAAATTATGGAAAAGTAAAAGAAAAGATTCTTTCATTGTTTTACAAACCCTCCCCCAGGTCCCCTCCACCATGTAGCCCTCGCTCTAGTCTCCTGTGATGACAGAAATACCCAGTTATATCTCTCTTTTAAACGGTTCTCTCCCTCCTCTGTTTCAGTGCAGTATACATTATTGAACCCATCTTACTCAGTCTCTCCCCAACCCCAAGGACAGTCCCATTCTACAACAGTGGCATCATGTAATATTTGTCCTTTTGTGACTGGGATATTTCACTCAGCATAATGTTCTCCAGAGTCAACCATTTTGAATAATATTGCATGAGTTCCTTGTTTTTTAATGCAGCATAGTATTCCATTGTGCGAATATACCACAGCTTCTCTAGCCATTCGTTTGTTGATGGGCACTTAGGTTGTTTCCAACTCCTTGCTATTGTGAACAAAGCTGCAATAAACATGGGTGTGCATATATCTGCTTGGATGTCAGCTATGGTCTCTTCAGGGTATATTCCCAGTAGTGGAATTGCTGGGTCAAATGGTATCTCTATTTGCAACTTTTTGAGAAAGCGCCATACTGCTTTCCACAGGGGTTGCACCATTTTACACTCCCACCAACAGTGAATCAGGGTTCCAGTTTCTCCACAACCTCACCAGCATTTGTTGCTTGCTGTTCTGTTAAATTTTGCTATTTTGACTGGGGTGAAATGATATCTCATAGTTGTTTTAATTTGCATCTCTCTTAGGGCTAGGTATTTTGAGCATTTCTTCATGTGTTTGTTAGCCATCTGAATGTCGTCTTCGGTGAAGTGCCTGTTCATATCCTGTGCCCATTTTTCTATTGGATTATTTACCTTTATCTTGTTGTGGTGCTCAAGTATTTCATAAATTCTGGATATAAGTCCCTTATCTGATATGTTATTACCGAATACTTTTTCCCAGTCAGTGGCTTCCCTTTTTACCCTACTTGAGAAGTTTTTGGATGTGCATAGGGATTTGAGTCTTAGAAGGTCCCATTCATCTATGTTATCTTCTCCTGGTTGTAGCTTTTCCAGGATACTGGGAAGACTGTTTATGTTGTGGATTAGGTCTTCTAGTTTTGAGGAGTATAACATTTTCTTTTCCAATTCTTTTTCAGATTTGTTTAATAGGAATGTATATTCTAGAGGGTATCAAATTCAACATAGATGACACCTATTCTTGGGCTATTGAAGTGAGAGATAGGAATGAAAATATGCAGAAGGGACAAAAAAATGTAAATAGTGATTTTGAATGGAGTATTTACTGTGTGATGCTTTATTCATCCATTGAACTTACTTATAGACCGCCTGCCCTCTCAGGAACCTCTCCAGGCCTTCCCATGTGACCATGGACATGTGTACACATGTGTAGACACGTTCTCTGCTCCCATAAAACTATTAAAAATAAGACTTTGATAGAACGTTTTATGATTGCATTCACTATTCCCTCAGTGTACATATAAAATGCAGTTTATCGTTAGCACATAGGTCCACTAAGTTAAAAATGGATTTCTGTGTTGTAATGCCTTTCAATTGATCCCATTATAGAGATTTATTTCTCTGTAGATTTTTTTTATGCTAGTCCTTTATTTTAGCTATCTACTGTGGGACAATGGATTTCAAACTTTCTCTTTTGAACAGAATCCCATGTGAAAAGTTTATTTTACATTAAGTCTCAGTAAATCCAACACAAATGTATACACACAAAAATGAAACAAATCTCCTTTAAAATTCTTTAGAATTTCTACTTAACAAAAATTTTCTTTTATTCCATTGAGTTCTATTCTTTTCTCCTAAAGAAAATTTTGTTTACAGACTAAAAGATAAATTTCAAAATCAGTTAATAAGTCATACTTCACATTCTGAAGCTCATTGGATTTAGTCAATTGTGAAGTAGCAGAACTTGTCATCTAATTTATTGTTTTAAATTTATATAGCTATTTATTGAAGACCTAATCTGTTAAAAATGAACCTAGAAACCCAAGGAAATACCCAGAAGAGTTACAGAGCTCCCTTGCAACCAAAGCACAGCCAGAATATTTTTACAATAAATACACAAAATTAAACCCATAATGAACATAATTAAGATGTCAAATTTTCCTTCTGTTGTATTTACATAATGCATTTTTTCTTAATTGCCTTTGGTATGGACACAGTTGAACATAGAAAGTAAAACAAAATTTATACAACAGGACCAATGAATAACATCATGATAAACAGAGAAATTATTGAAGTTATCAAGAATTTCCTTTTACCTGGATTCACGATCAGCACTGATGGAAACAGCAGACAAGAGACCAGATGGCATATTAAATTAGGGAAAGAAATGCATTGCAAACAATTTCTTAAAAGTGTTTAAAAGCAAAGATACCACTTTGAGGAATAAGGTATTTCTGAGCCAAGATGTGGATTGCACCAAACCAAAATGGGTGGTTTGAATGCAGCAGGTGCTGCTGAGGAGAAAGATGGACAATCTCCTTCCGTACAATTTACATTCTGAAGATATGCCAGGAGATCAATTATGAGTTGAGTCTGACTCAGTGGCACTAAGTAGCAGTAGATCTCTCTCTCTCCCTCTCTCTTATCTATCTATCTATCTGATGGGAAAAAGATACAGAAGACTGAAGAACAATTGATGATACCAAATTATGATACTAGTAAAAATATTGAATGAAAACTGCAAGAAGAATAAACAAGTCTGTCTTGGAACACACACAAGCAGAAGATGCCTTAAGTGAACTCTCATCCTAACTCTATTGAACATGTGATCAAAACAGGAAAAAAACTATCAGAGCTGGTAAACCTTCCACTTTGGGGTCACTTGTTATATCAACCCTCGACAACTAATGCATTGGTGGGGAGGTACATGGTGCATTTCTTTTAAGGCACTAGTTGACAAAGCATGATGGTAAAGACCCTATGATGACTTATGCTCTCATTTTAAGACTCAGCATAAATATAATCATCTTTGAAGAATTTCATCAAAATTGACCACCTTTGAGTTCATGGAATTTCCTAATAAACGCTTCACAGGCACTATATATATTCTTGAATTCTCGCAACAATCCAACATGTCAGGTAAGATTATCACCCTCTGCTTTTAAATGCGGACACTGTGTATTAAGAGGCAAAAATAATTATCTGAAACTCTGTGCTAGAGGAAAGGTGTGAGCCAGAATTGACTTAGTGACAATGGGTCTGGTGGAGTCTTTTCTGTTAGTTTTTGCTTTGCTTTTGTGTTTTGCTTTGCTGGTAAATTCATCACCAGTAGTTTGGTTAGCAAGTGAATGGTTTAACCACTGTGCCACCAGGACTTCATGGAAAACATTTAGCCAAGGTCAATTAAAACGTGGGGGTTGTAGTTTAAGTTCAAGTCTCATGACTCAAAGTCTTCAGGTCTAACCTCAAGCTCTGCTTCTGTCCTTGTTCACTTCTCCCGTATTATCAGACTTCTCTTACAGAAGTCTGTACAGAACTTTAATATTGCATTTGTCACATTGCAAATCAATTTGTGGCTGTCACCTCCCCTCAGCTGTCAGTCCCGTGAGGTCCTAGGGAATCTCTCTTTCCTGGCAAAGAGCCCAGTACATGTGTTCACTGCCATTGGGTTAGTCCATTATTACACACAGCAGACCAAAACATTGCCTGGTCCTGCGTGGTCTACGTGATCGGTAGTTGATGAAACAATGGTGTCCCACAGACTTTTCACCAGATGAGTTTTAGAAGCAGCTCCCCAGGTCTTTCTTACTGGGATGTCTTAGTCTGGACGCTTTGGAAAAACTTGTTCAATGACCTGGCAACAAGCAAGCCTCTCCTGACAAACGAAAGGGAGCTGCACATGAGTTGCACTGGGCTGGAACTGGACCTGGGTCTCTTGCATGAAAAATGAGACTTCTACAACTTGTACTTCACCAACCTTTCCCAGCACTCAATAAGCATTAAAGACATTTTTCCAACAAATTAGTTATGAGGCTATATAATGTAGATTTCATTGTGATGTATAATGAAATATAATGTATAATGCAATTTTATTGCTATTTGTTGTTGCTATATGCTATGTTGTTGTTGCAACATCCCGTGAAATGTGCAAAGAGCTGGAGTCAGAAAATCAAAAGGGCCAAACTCTCAAAAGAACAAACGCAAGGCTAGAGTAGCAATGCTTAAGAATGCTTTGGGCAGAATATTAAATTATCCAGGAGAAATTAAAAGAAGATGGAAGGAGTCAGCAGTCACTGTACCAAAAGGAATTGGCTGGACACAGAAGAATTTAATGAAACAATGTATGAGCAAGAAGAGCCTGTGGTGATCAAAGAGGAAGTTCAAGTTGCTCTGAAGGAACTGGCAAGAACAAGGCCCCAGGAATTGATGGCATACCAACTGAAACAATTCAACAAACAGATGCTTCCCTGTATGCACTCACCAAGTTGTTCCAAGAAATCTGGAAGACAATCACCACCTGGACAACTGACTGGAAGAGATCCATATTTGTTTCCATTCCAAAGAAATGTGACCCAACAGAGTGTGAAAATTACTGAACAGTATCATTAAAATCACATGCAAGCAAGATTGTGCTGATAATTATCCAAAAACACTAGTCCTTGGAGAGGGACATTGTTCTTTGGAGGGTGGAGGGACAGTGCAAGAGAGGACATCCCTGGATAAGGTGGATTGACTCAGTGACAGGGGGAATGGGTGTGTTAGAGACAGTAAGTTGGCTCAGGATAGAGCGAGGTTCAGAGCTGTAGTGTATAGGGTCACTATCAGCCGCAAGTGACTCGACAGCACAGAGCAACAACTACATAGAAGGTATCAGTGCAGAAACACTAGAGGAAAGAATTTTAAGTTCCGTGTTTTGTGTTTCAATTAAAACTCCACATAACTATAAATGCTAAGCTACTCTGGTTCAATTGAGTATTCATCACACTTTTTGGTGGAAGTGCATTAGCATTTCAGTGTAGCAGACACAGCAATGAATTAAAAATCCAGAGTTGTGTTTTCATTTCATTTTTCTCAACCAAAGTAATTAATATTTAATAGTATTTTATGCTTATAATCGTCTGTAATGTATTCTAAGCAATCATATACATATATTTCCCCTTACCTTCTGTGTATTTTATAAGCACAAACACGTGTGTGTCTTTCTTTTATTACTAGCAAAGTCATTTCACATTCAGTAATAATCACAAGGCATTCCTTTCTCACTGGACCAAGATAACGTGGTACTTGGGCCAGTTAGCTTTTCTTCCTGATTACGGACTGGCATGGATAGTAAGAGGACGTTAGTGCTCTTCAAGGGATGCCTAGCTACCATCTTTACAGTTGTTGTTGTTGTTGTTATGTGCTGTCAAGTTGTCTGACTCATAATGACTCTATGTATAGAAGCCCTAAACTCTGTCCCTTGCCAACTTCACGGTCTCCGACACACCCACCCCCATTACTCCAGTCACTGAAACAATCCATCTCATAGACAGTCTTCCTCTCCTGTGCTGTAACCCCCACCCTCTCAAGCATGACGTCCTTCTCCAAGGACTGGTCCCTCCTTGCGACATGTCTAAAGTATGTCAGATGAAGCTTCAGAATCCTTGCCTCCAAGGAGCAGCCTGGTTTAACCCGCACCAGGTTGAACCTGTTTGTTTTCTTAGCAGTCCATGGTATATTCAATACTGTTCGCCAGCAGTCATCAGAAAAGTTGTTAACTTTTGAAAATAGTCTCTTTCTATATTTCTTAAACTCAGTCTCCACCATTTTTTTTAAATCTTGTTTTTTCTTTTCCTTTCAACTTTTTACCTGCTTGAGCTTCCACAGCCACGAAAATGATGCTTTCTTCTATTTTATCTTTGTTGTTGTTGTTGATTACCTTAGAGTCAAGCACAACTCATAGCGACCTTATGAACAAAAGACCTGAAGCCCCTCTCCAACCATCAACATTTATCAAAGTTCATAGAGTTTCCAGAGAGGCTTGGATGCCACTCCTGCTTCAAATTAGATACAGCATATCCACTTCCAAGAAGATCAGGAGGGACACGTGGGTTAGAACCTTACACTTAGAGTGTGCACCATTGACTTGTTCTTAGATTCCACACTGTTATAGAAAAGAAGCCAAGCCCTCAGTAACAAGATTAGTATTAGAGATTTTACCATAGTTGAAATGTCCTTGAAAACAAGAGCAGCGACTTTAGCACTGTCCAAAAAGGGAATCTTGCTTTACATTGCAGCAAACACCACAAATTCCCCACCACCGCCCCAGAGAAGAGACATCGTCTTTGGGCAGCCCACCCTATATGAAAGCACGCAAGCAAGCTGAAAATTAGGAGAAGAGTTGATTTCACTACATGCTTATGTTAATAAGGTATTTGACTTCTGAATGCTTCATAAACCTTGTTATGCTCGGTGCTATTTGAGGGAGTCAAGCAGCTGGAACGCCGCCAGAAGCCCTAATTGGAATCAGCTTAGCAGGGGCTGACAAGGTTTCCTAGTGTTTAGTTTCAAACTTATTATAAAAATGCAAAATTATGTGCTATTTATTTTCCATCTCTCTTTGGTTTATGCCTGTGAAGGTAAGACTTGGCTGCACGAGGAAATAAACTCATTTCTCCCGTGCCTGCCGCAGGCCAGCGCGCTGAGTGGAGCAGTGCGGATATTATCTTTCTCAATTAGCTGTGGCCTCACTTCAGGTGCAAACCAGGAAGGCAAGCAGGTCCCTCCCCCCGCAATGCCCATTACTGGCTAAATGATCACTCAGCTGGCCAACCCACGGTCGAGTTACTGAGCTGTAGTCAATCTATCACCAATGGGGTGAACAAGGCCACAGGAATATGCTCAAAGGTGGTGTTTGGGGGACCTAAATTCCCTTCCATCAAAGCATTGCATTTTCTCCTTGTCAAATGTCAAGGTAAGTACTTGTTCCTATTCCAAGCCTTCAGAACCTGAGGAGGTTTGAACACTTTCCCCCGAAACTTGAGGGATTTCCTACTTTATATTTTAGACTTTTACAGTACTTAGTCAATTCTCATATTTCAGCTTGTCTGCATTACTTGTGGCGTAGTTGGCTGAAACATAACGAAAGAATTCAATTCCTACAAAAAGTTAAGTTCCCACTGTGTGCCAGGTGCAGGAACCCTGGTTAACTGCTGAATGGCTATCCAAAATGTTTGCCTTTGGAATCCACTCCTTGCATCAGAGGAAGAAAAGGATGTAGTCTCCTCCAGTTAAATTTGAAAGCCTTCACAATGCTATTGAGAGAGACTGTGCGTCAGAACCAACTGGAAAAAAGGATGAAAGCATTTGATTATTGTTTGTTTGTTTGTTTATGTGTCAGGTGAAGGAACCCTGGCCACACAGTGGTTAACTAGCTCAGGCACTAATTAAATGATTGCTGATTCCAGCTCACCAGCTGCTTTATGGGTAAAAGATGACACTCTGGTTCTATAAAGATTTACAGCCTTGCAAAGTCTATAGGGAAGTCCGACTCTGTACTGCAATTCACTATGGAAAGGCCTGGATTTGACAACTTCATGCTGATAGATGTTTATGGGCCAGAATATATGGGAGTATTAATGATGCAAATGTGTGAATAATACATAGATCCTGCCTTGAAATTGCTATACTCTGTTTAGGATGATGCAGACATTTGAATAAATAATTGCGAATGACTGCTATTGATTTTGATAACTCTGATTGATGTACCTATAAGGAACACACATTTTGCTTTTCTTGAGTGAAATGTTCCTGAAGTGTCCATAGTGGTGTTTGAGTGTTCTAAAACTTAAATTTTTTTCAGTTTACTTGTTTTGCCAATATTTTAGAAACAGTTGCTTAAATCTGATTATGATTATATAAGTGTCTTTTTCTCTGTGCCTACTTTTGCATATGCATTTAGGAACTCTGTTATTAGGAGCGTACATGTTTATGAGTTTTATTTCTTATTGCTGCTTTGACATTTCTATATTTTTGTAAAAGATCCTCTTTATTTTAAGTTAATTTTGATGTGATATCCACTGTAGATTTTTTCTTTGATTGGTGTTAGTATTGTTTTTCTAGTGTTTTACTTTTAACATTGCACAGTATTTTTTTATTGAAATGAGGTTAAATGGGACAGTTTTTCAAGCAGGTGGATTGACACAGTGACTGTAGTAGTGGACAGGGGTCAAATCTCTTCATTTTATTTCATTTTAAAAATAGATGTATGCTAACAATTGATTATTTGAATTTTTAAAACACGGTTTTCATTTTTCAAAGATATTTCCACTTGGTTCGTATTATTTCTGAAAAGAAATTTCCTCTCATTTCTTGATTTGCTTTTTTATAACCAAGACTTCTTTTCCCATATTCCTGCTTTAAATTTATTCTCATTATCCCTGTACTAGAACATTCTGATGATGGAATATTCCCTTTGCCCTAGTATGTCTTCCTTCGTGTTTTCGTGCTAAGAATTTGTTGAGCTTATTGATGCTGAAGGTTTACAGTTTTATCAGATTTGGAAACATAAAAACCAACGATTATTTCTTAAAAATGCTTTTTGCAATCTATTGCATACATACTAAGTCTCTCAGATTTGGGCTACAGATTCCTTATGCTCTATTCTTTGTTGTTTTCTGTTTTATTCAATCCCTTTTGTTTTTATGTCTGTTTTACTTTTGACAATTTGCTTTGATTTCTATGCATAGGGAAGTTTTGGACAATGAATAAGGAAAATCAAAGAAGGCTTGGATGCCATTGCATTGTAGTTTTGGCAGATAATATTGAACGCAGCCCTGATGGCCAGTAGGACAAACACATCTGTGCTAGGAGATGCACAGCCAGAATGTTTGTTAGGGTTGAGGATGGTGAGAATTCATACCCTGTGCATTCTTCCAGAAGGGGCCAGAGAGCTCTGGTGGCCTGATGGTAAGAGCAGGCACAGCTAAGTGGAAGGCCTGGGATTCAAACCCACCGGCTGCTCAACAGGAGAAAGACAGGTAATCTCCTGTACGATTTACTCTCAGAAAACTAGCCAGGGGGTCAGTAAAGAGTGTGTTCTGACTCAGTGGTACACAACACCAAAGAGGAAAGGCCAGTTCCTGGAGAAAGCACGTTGGCAAAGAAGACCCCCAACACAGGCCTCGCTTAGAGATACTGGAGGTTCAATTCCAGGCCACCATAAGAAATCAGAGATTGCAAGAACAAAGTAAATCACACAACTTTTGTTTCTTAGTCTTTAAAGAAGTTATGATTATATTGTATTGTAGTTTTCTTAATTGTATATGTGTAATATGTAATATGTATATGTGTTACTGATGTGTCAAATGCGTTCATGATTGGTTACCCAACGCGGACAGAGAGTGGGGTGGAGCTCCCCAATTAAAACAAGCTTGGAAGGAGGAGTGGCATCCACTTCCATAATAGCTTGCCTCAGAAACCCTATGAACCTGGAGAGAGGATGAAAGGCACCCAAGGGTCGAGGACTCTCCTTCATAGGGTCGCTGTGAGTCACCTGCGACTCCATGGCACTTAACAACAACAACAACAACAACAACAATAGTGTGTTATGAAAAAGTTTAAAATATATTACCAAAATGAAATGGAAAATGAGCATATGCTATTGGAAAAAAGGGAGTGGGTTAACTTGCTCCAAGCAGGGTTACCAAGAACCTTTGTTTGACTTTTTTTACAAAACAAAACAAAACAAAGCATCCTCTTAAAAGCTGTTAAGTGCAATAAAGCACGGAAGTCTGCCTGTTTAAGTGCTTGCATGTTGCTGGTATTTAGGGTTTTCTGTAGTAACCTATAACTTGTCATATGCACAAGAGAAAAACCTCTGTCAGCAGCATGGCAAGAGGGCTTGGTCTGGGGGAGGTGCGGTCAGCGCACAGCAGAAGGCACGTCAGTCCTACTTGGATATATAGTGTTAAAAGGGAAATGGATACCTCTCTTGGTGGAGAAAGAATAGGTGTCCCTGTCATATCCAAGGAGGGGCAGGTAGAGGGGGAGGCGGGGGCTGTGTCTTGGAAGAAAAGTGGCCTCCTTGGTGCGATGTGGAGGAAGGCTGTCTGGATGACGCAGTTGGCGATGGTGGATTCTTGATCAAGCGTTTCACATTGCTGTGGTCCATGTCCTCTGTGCTTGCTTTATGAACTCCATGCACTGCTACCGGGTCACAATAGAAAGCTGCCCTCTGCATTTGAAAATTGAGAGACAACCTTTTTCTTGTTTCTAGAAAAGCTTCAAAGTATAAATGGGATGGATTACTTTTTCAGCCGCTTGGATTGATTGGCTGAGGAGGAAGCGGGAATGACAGATTTAGGAAGAGCTAGTGTTTACTGCCCTTTCCAGAATCACAACTTCAGAAAGAATATGGGGGGGATCTAGTTCAAATGCACAAATACTTGTTTATGTTTATGTATTCATATAGAGAGAGCTAAAGGCCCTCAGATAAGATCGATAGTCTTACTATTCCTTTAATACTCTTTTCAAGGCAAACAATTGTCCAAATTGATCTTTGTGATAAAATGTAGTGGTTTTACCAATCAGTTACAACTAGTATAAGGCAACACATATCTTGAAAGTTAAAGCTAGATTGAGAGAGAGGATGGCGGCCTATCATGTGGTGCTTCTTCAGGTCACACTCTCTGGGAAGAGGAAGTCCTTTGGATGAGCCAGACAGTCATGGTTTTCGCCAGTCATCTCTTGCCTTGTCACTATGAGTGGAATCTACTTGAAGACACCTCACCACAGTCCCTTGTTACTCTCATGAGATTTACTGCCTCAGAAAACCTGCCGGAGGGTCTGCCATGGGTCAGTTCCAACTCAAAGGTAAATAGCAACAATCGTAACAGCTATGGGACAGGTGAATCACACAGAGTGGAAGCTGACCTGCGTGGCCAGGGGAGACTAGCCATCAGTAAGACCCTATTTAAGCTTCTCACCCATGGCATACTGTGTGAGAAAGAGGTCATCTCTGCTCAGACAGTCTCTCAGGTAGCCAGCTGCTCATTCTGGACCTTTTCCTGTTGTGTGCTGTAGGATTCTGGCAAATAACGAGAGCTACATCCCATGTGCTCCTGTGTGAACCACTCTGCTCAGAAAGATGTGGTATTTGTGGAGTATCCATGTCATTTATTGTTGCCCTTTATCTAATGGCCCCTTGGCTGCCTAGAACTTGGGAGCAATCATGCAGGTTTGGAGTGCTGTCCTTATCTTCAAATTCTTTTTCAGGGTTTGCTCATGAAGAGATATAACAAAATTGGGGAAAACAAGAGAAAGTAAGCTTCTGGGGGGCAGGAACCAGCTTGCAGAAGAGCAAAGGCAGTTGTCTCCTTGAATCCTTTCTGGTCATCTGAAGTGGTTACTAACACAACTAGAACATAAATCTTGGGGGTTCACCTTCACCTCTATACACCTCTAGTAAGCATTCCTTCTGATTACCTAGAATTCCCTTCTCAAAGAGTTCCTGGTAAACACATTTTGTTGCACCCTCCCCACCTCCATATCATTCTTATAAATTTTTAAAGCCGTATCTAGCTTTCTGGATCTCATGCTGGCTTCTGCCAAAGTAGTACAGCTTTGCTTCAGCATCCAGCCTGCAGCTGATTCACTTGGGGTTGATTAACTCTTTGTTAAGCACATGCTCCCCCATTCATTTCTTCTCATATCATATCTTTCAGTTTCATATTTCCAGGCTGTTCTGAGATCAGATGATAAGCCGACCGAGTGTGATGCATGGCCGGGCAGTAATAAGATGCGAAATCTGCTGATCCCAGCCACTGTGCTGAGAGTCGCTGCGACCCGGATTGTGGTAACTGATTAAGCCACACCAACAGTACATGGAAAAGCCATAGAGCAAACATGAGGGATGATTCAACTGTCCAGAGCTGAGAGTTCAAGGGGTAAAGTAAATAAACACCCCCTGCCTGAATGATACACACCGTGAAAATCAACGGAAGATAGCAAAACTGAGAGAAATCAAAGTCAGAAATGGAGAGATGGTTTTTGCTGCCTCTGAAAAACTATTTTGTTGTATTTTGCCCTTTCAAAGAGCACAAGCTACAGGCCTCCTTCAGAAGACCTTTGCCTGACATTGCCATTAGAGAAATGGATTAGGAAAGAGCAGGAAATGCCAGCCCGGAAGGTTCCATGAGAATCTGAGACCCGGAGAATAGGAACTGGAAAGCAGAGACTGCTTGGGCTGAATTTATCTTCTCTGGAGCTAAAGCTTCCTGCCTTCTCTCCCCCTCAAGCCCATGGGTGGAAGCAATGAAATTCACTGACATAACTGGGCCAGTTGCTTTTTATTTCAAGTATGCTGTGAGGAATACTTGAAAGCAATCATCTGTGCTCAGTAATTGGCTGATAAAGCTCAATATCCTCCGCAATTACAGTCACTGTTCATTCAGGAAATCCTCCATACATCATTTGAAAGCAGGGCAAGATTGTAAATTATTCTAATCCTAACCTGTGCCAACACCGGTACAACATGCTGTCAGGGTGTTAGGAACAAAGATGTGGAAGGCGAAAGCAATTCTAGTCTAACAACACGCAGGTCACCGTCGTTTCAAGGAGAATGAGGAGGGAAGACAGTTGTGACCACCCTGAGTTATTCCCACAGAGAATTTGCTCCCCAGGAAATTACCCAAGAATGAGACACTGTGGCTCAGGGGCCATGGTGAGAATGAGAATCACAAAAGTAAAAAGCATCATGGGTGACCATGTGAGATTAAGACGGCAGAAAGTAGGGCACCGAACATGCCCCTGGATGGAGAGAGAGAGAGAGACCCCAAGTGCTGCTTTCTTCTGTATGTGACTCCTTTTCCATTTGTGTACTTTTCTTTTATAAAATGCTGCTCCAGAGGGACAAAGATTAGGGTCCACCCTTCTTCCTTGTGAGGTAAACAATGCAGCTGACAACATCTGCAAAAATTTAGCCTTATTCCCCGACAAGATCAAGGGCAGGTGTCAAGCCTTTCACACCTCTTTTTAGGGAATCTGTTCGGTCCATGACTCTAGAGGACAACTCTTGGCCTGACCCTTTCTCTCTGACCTAGGCTCCATGGTTCAGAAAGGGCGGAGCTCTCTCAGAGGCGCTTGTCTGCCCTCTCTAATCCATGTCATCATGTGAATACAAGGCATGTCTTCTGGGGTCTCTAGCTGTGGGAAGTCGGCATGGGGAGTTGGGCAGGTGGTTAAGCATGGCGAGTCCATTCTTTTTCTATTTTAACCTTGGGATTGCTTCCTCTATTTAGATCAGACCAGGGAACGTGTGTCCTAAACATCAACCTTAGTAAATTTGACTCATGATGAAATCCAAGATTTAGTCACTTAACCACAAAGCTTGTTGTACTACAACCAGCTATGCAGGCCAGAACGATAAAAACGGCACTCTGGTAAGTGCATACATATCAATAAATCGTCTTCATAAATATTGCCCTAGGTCAAATTCCCTTAGAATCAATTTCCGTGCATTCCTTGGGGTTCTGCCAATATTAATGAATAAAATAAATTAACAATATGAATTAGCAAAATTTTACCGTTCTTGTGGTGTTTTAAGCTAGTTATTTCCAGCTTCATCTTTGAACTTTCTACCTTGACGCATACTTATTTCTAATCCTGGTACAGGGAGTAATAATTGTGAGGAAATGCTGTACTCAGGGTGAATTTTGAGACAAGTTAGCATCCTCTTGCAAAGCAATTATTCTGATAATGTTATTACCTGTCCTTCAAGCAGTGGGGGAAGCCGTGTTTATAGGAGATGGTGGGACAAACTGCTTCAGGGCCTAGGGAGGGCTACAGGTGCCATACTGTCAACTTCCTCTCAATCCCTTCCCAAATCACCTTTAACCCAAGGCCAAAAGTCATTGCAAAGATTACATAGTATATTTTTATGTAGACGTGTTTCCTTTCTCTGAGACCAAGCTTTCTGAATGCTTGAATTGAATTTCCATTGTGACTCAGTGTTGTCCAATAGAACCTAGACCAAACCATGTTGTGTTACAGGGTAGATCTCTCTATAGACCTCTCCTGGCTGCAATCACTACAGAAGAGTCTCACTCAAAGAATTCTAGGATCTGTAAATTGTGATGTTTTAGCCAATGGCATCTGAAGCAATATGAAGAAACAAAATCTTGAATAAGGCAACTGAAATTTGCCGTGGAGAGAAATCACTTCAATTACCTGTAAGGGACCAGAGAGGGAGAGGAAAGGAAGCATGAATGCCAGAGGCAGATGGCACACCTAAGCCCCTCTCCCTTTCCACCTGGCAGCAGGAAGCCAGGGAGGACAGTATTAGGACTTTCGCAGCTGTTTTGTTGCAGGAAGTGTTCTTGGGGTGGTTTTCTAGCCAAACAGGGTGTTGAGAAATTTCAGGTAAAGAATTTCATTTCTCCATGACAAAAGGGAGAAAAAGTCCTGATGTTACTGTCCCTGTCACTATCTTTCCCATCCCCATTTTATATTTCCTGTCCTTGGTTATGACTGTGATGCCTGGAGCTGCAACAGCCACTGTGAGATGCAGAGGAAGTACAGTATATATGTTGAGATAATCAAGTAGCAGATTGTGTAATCACTTGTGTAGCAAGTGTCTAGATTCTCCAACTTAGTAACAATAGCTTAATAATTTTAACCACCTATACTCATGAAGAGTTTTTCTCTTTTTCAAACTAAAAATCAGAAAATATGACACACTTAACGCTTTACTTATAAGATCTTGCAAAACATTCAACTTCCCTAACCTAAGTTTTCTAAGCACAACTTAGAAATAATGCCTTCTTCACAAGTATAAATCAAGTGAGATATGCAGGTAATGGTGCCAGGTGAATATAAATTATCCTCACAAGAGTATTAAATGTATTCTGCATGAATGCACCAATTTTAGAACACAAGGTTTCTATATTAATATGAGAGAATGACATTCACATTTAGAAAGTAGAAACTCATGAAAATTAATTCTTAGTCCTGTTATTTCTGCAAAATTACTTTCTGATTGTTAGCAAGTCATTTAACCTCTCTGACCTTGTTGTAAGCTAGGAGATAGTATTGTTTATTCAACTTTTTAGCTATAACTTTACCTATGATCAAAGACTGAAAAAAATTAGGAAATCTTTCTTTGATGTATAAATGTATAACATAAGTACATCGACACAAGTAAGCTATTTCAACAGGAGACTAGAATGCCCCACTCTGTCAGCATAGAGTCCAAATCTGAAATAACCAATAATCAAATGCTATGGTTAAGAGACACTTATTGAACCTGAGATACACTTTCCTCTGTGGCTTCACTTTCAACCAAGTGATAGACAGGCCTACGTGGTGCCAACAGCACGAGGGAGCCTCCTGCTCCCTGTAATAACCAGCCATTTAAGGTCAAAGGAGACGTAGTTGTGAAGAGTAAAGCCGCTAACACAGGTTTGGAAGCAGGAGAGGCATCCACTTCCTAAACAGCATGCCTCTGGAAACTGTGAACTTCAAGAAATGTCGGTAGTTATAAAAAGTCTTCAGGTCTTTTATTCATAGAGTCTCTATGAATTGTACTCAACTTGACAACAATCAACAATAACAACAACAACAAAGAATAAAAGGATTCATGGAAATGAGAACTACAGTAAGGAAGTGAGCAAAGTGCAATTGTCTTGTGGGTTTTATAATTCCTATTATAAAACAAAATGTATATGAGTGTTTGAGTACAAAGCCAATTTGCTTTATAAACTTTTACACAAATCACAATTTAAAAAATAAAGTGGAAAAAAATTACTGATCCTCTGAAGGAAATCTTTTTAAAAACCAGTAAATGAGTAGATTCTGATTTATGGTTACCTCACGCGAAGAGTCACAGACAATTCGAAGGAACATAACAACGACAATAACAAACACTTATCAGAAGAAAACTAAGCTCCAAAGGATTTTTTTGTTGTTGTTTTTCACTAGGCCTTTCTTCCAAGGCGTCTTTGAGTGGAATCCAGACTCCAGCCTTTTGAAGCCAAGTAATTTAGCTCTTTGAGTGATCTGGGGACTTCAATTCTTGTTTCTCAAAATCCAAACCAACTGCCATCAGTTGACTCTGACTCACAGGAACTTTCTCTTTCTCTGAAGGGTAGAGGAAGCCATCCTTAACGTTCCCAAGGTTATAAACCTTTACAGAAGCTGAGTGTGTCCCCTTGACCCTGTAGAGCTGATGTTGTGGGATTCTAATTGGGAACCTCTGAGTTGGCTGCTGAATGCTTTATCTCCAGCACCACCAGAACTCCTCCCACACTGTTTTGTACAATGTGCAGTAGAGTCAGCTCTAACTATAGCCACCCTATGAACAAGACACAGGGACCTTGCTCTGCCCTGTGTCATCCTCACTGTTTCCACCAGGTTCAAGTAAAATCATGATGAGAGACTATTTTACCTCAGTCGCAGTGGCAAAGTTTAACAGAGAGTAAGCTATAAATGTTGGATAGGATGCGGAGAGTGGGAGAAGGATGGGCAGTCTCCTCCTGTGTGCTTGACTGCCTTTGAAAACCCACTGGAGGGTCAGCTATGGGTCATAAACAACAATAGGATATGGAGAGACAGCAACTCTCATACACTGTTGGTGGGATTGTAAAATGGTACTAGCACTCTGGAAGGCAGTTTGTCATTTCCTCAAAAAGCTGAACACAGAAATTTCATATGACCCAGCTATTCCACTGCTAGGAATATACCCCAAGGAAAACAGAACAGAATCACAAGTGGAGATTTGTACACTAATGTTCGTAGCTACATTATTCACAATAGTAAGAACATGGAAATAGTGCAAATGTCCATCATCAAACCTGGATTTAGAAATTGTGGGACATTCATAGGATGAAATACTATACAGCACTCAGAAGTTATAATTTAGAAAAATATTATATAGCCTGAGAGAGGCTAGAGAGCATTTTGATGAGTAAAATAATTCAGACTCAGGACAAATGCTGCAAGAAGACCATTATTGTGACTAGTAAGAGGTACACAGATATGTAAGGAGGAATGGGTTGAGGGTGGGGGCTTTGAGGGTGGGGATGGTAGGAAATCACAGGGTCACAGAGTTTGATAGATGGAGGGAGGGCGTGAAGAAATCAGGAAAGATCCAACGGGAATCTGAAAAGATGGGAGTAATAGTGGGTATAGATGAATAGTGATTAGTTTTATGACACAAAGTATTGGAATAATCGTATGAAACACAATATGAGTAAAAAAATACATTTGTTCTGAAAAAAATTGCATCTAATTAATCTTATCAATAAATGGTCTGAAGCATTATGTCACATATCAAAGTTCATGATCATCTCTATTTTCCAGGACTTTGACATAGTTCATTACAATTCAACACCCTGCTGACTTTGCATTTTTGTGCTAGATATACTGAGTCAGAATCTGTGTTTTAACAAACTCACTTATTCATCCCCTGCTTAACTAGATGAGTGTGTTGTTATTGTAGACTTGGATTGAGTATATCTAAGGTAGAAATAAATGCACATTTTCGACAGGAGGTGGATCTATAGGGAATCAAGACAAAATTTTGGTTTGTCTCTGAAGCTAGAATAAGAGAACATGTATTCAACAACAGCTGGACCAGCCTAGGAGCCTAATGTCAAAAAGTTGTGTTGCCAACCCTCAGGCCTCTGGTTCAAATCCACTTAATGTTCCACAGGAGAAAGGTGGGCAGTCTAGTCCTGTGTGGTTTACAGTCTCTGAAAACCCACTGAAAGGTCAGCTGTGAGTCAGACCCTGATGGCACACAACAACATTACCAACCAGTTGTCAGAGAGTGGCTTCTAACTGAGAGACGCCCTGTATTGCATGATTACATAAAATTTTGCTCTGTAAAGAATTCGTGCTGGGATTTTTGGGAGTAGATCTCCCAGATTTTCTTCTGTGGCACCTCTCAATGTGTTTTAAATGGATCTTCTTTTCACTAGTGGTCAGACCCTTAATTATTTGGCAAGATCTTGCATCTGCCTATTGTTGTTGTTAAATAATATCCAGTCGAATATGTCCAGAGCTGACGCTCCAGTGGGTTTTCAGAGGCTGTAAATCACATAGGTGGACATTGCCCATCTTTCTTTTGGGAAGCAGCTGGTGGATTCAGACTGCCTCTCTGTTGGCAGCACAACTCCTTACCACTAAGCCACCAGAGTCCCCTATCGTATCTACTCACAGACTGAAGAATTCTTGCATTTGAAAGGCTGCTGAGGGCGAAGGGGCTTGCTAGGAAGTGGACTAGATGTCCAAATACTTGGCAGACTTAAAGCACAGTGACCCCCTGCGGTTTATTTGGACCAGTCCATGAGAACTACTCCATGTACATTATTTGCACAAGGTGAATATTCTTTGTGTCTGACGTCCTACAAGGCTTGTGATCTTTCACTATAATTAGTGTTATTAGTGCAGGCTGACAACTTTCCAGGAGAGCTGAGGATCCCCTCTCTCTCACATCTTTCCCCAGGCACTGTCCCCTGGAGTCTAACTTCTCTACAGATTCCGTGCCCTTTGTTCTCACAGAGCTGCCAGCCCTCGCTTGAACCATAAATGTTATTTTTAAACCTTCTCTTGCTTACTGCTACAGTTTTGATAAGGTCTTGACCACTAGGACAATTATGGGATGCTGCTGCCTGTCTGTGTTCTTATCAGACTGTTTCTAGGGAACTTTCTCCTTTTCTTATTACCTTCCTGCCTGCCTTATTCTCTGGCAGGTCTGTCATTGCTAAGAGTAAGGAGTTACAGGAAATAGAAAACCACGTAGCCTCTACAAAATCTAATCAGATCAACCCCTAAACATCACTGTTTCCATTATTATGAAGACTGCTAGGAAATATCTAACAAACACAAGTGAGGATTCATGGTTTTCGTGGAGTATCATTTAACTCATACTAAGAGCCCATTACTTTCATTTGATGAGTAAACTTAGGAGGGGCTTCTCAGCCCTTCCCAAGTGATTGAGATCACAAGGTCAAGACAAAGTTAGCCATACACTAAAGTTTAGTGGACTTCGATGACCACTCTAGGTTTCTGGCTTTCCATTCCACTTCAATTACAGTCCCAAATAGACCAATTCTGAGCTTAAACACGGTGTAGTCCAACAGTCATCAAGAACTCTTTAGCTTCTAAGGGAAGAATCCTTTCTTACCCTGACCTGAACTTTTCCCAAAAGGCAGAAGTACAGGAAGTTCAAAGTTAAGAATTTGGATTTAGGGACAACTGCTACTTGTCCTGTAACATTATGTAAATTTACCCTCACTTTGAAAAGATTGCACCAACCCTTACAACAAGTTCTTCATCACAATCACCTTTAATTGTTGCACCTGCAGCAATGAGTCTTTGAGTCCTTCTTGCACTAAAATAAGACTGAAACAGAGCTGTTCGCTCCAGTTCCAATTTGCCTGCCAATTCCACTCAAAGACATACGAGGTTGTGATTTCATTCATAACATGCAGATTGTCTGCATGGGTCAAGTGATGCTCCAATGGCATAAATGAGCTATTAAGTCCATCCTCTTTAAATGTTGCCTTGAAAACCCATTTGTGTGGATTCTCTGACCTTTCCTACCTCTATTCACCACAACTATCCACTTCAGTCCCAAGATCTCTTGACTGAAAATAGGAGAACCCAGTGACCTAGTATGAGTAGGGCAGGTAACAGGATGCTCTAAATGTACAGAGTTCAAGATCTGCTTTCCTTGCTGCCCTGGGGAAGACTGTCCTGATCAACTCTTAGACATGCTGGTGGGACTGATTATGCATGTTCAGCCCATCAGCATTTATAGATGAGGAGAGCCTGCAGTTGTTTAGCACCCATTAGGGAAGAGTGAATTGGTTAAGGGAGGTACCAGATTCTGAATTTACTTAAGTCAGATCTCTTAATGGACTGCTTACTTCACACTTTGTGCCAATCGTGGTACAGTCTCAGAGTATGCATCCTTAAAGCAAATTGCTTACTGGTAGTGTTTTGGACTTGATGTAAAATACCCCATCCAAAGCAAATTTGTTGTCCTCTTCAAAATTTCAAATGGGACTCACAGGTTTTTTTCTCTTTTTTCTATTAAATACAGCTGAGAAGTATACCTGGAGAAAAGCCAAATTCAGACGTGCAATATTAATTTTATAACTGAAGGCAGTTTGTATAAGAAGCAACGGGGAGGCTGCATATTAGTGATTATTGCTGCTAATTTTGTGGTTTATGGAGCTTAGTGTTAATTTTTATATCCCAGCCAATGAAGCGCGTTAGATAGTCATAGAAGTCACTTTGCATGAGATGTACTACAAGGTAGACATCATTTGATTAGGACTAAACTTGTTAGTTGCCGGTGAGTTGATTCTGACACATAGTAAACCCATGTGTCACAGAGGACAACTGTGCTCCTTGGGGTTTTATGGCCGTCATCTTATCAGAAGCAAAAGGCCCAGTCTGCCATCTGCATTATTACTGAGTGTGTTTGAACTGACAACCTTCGGTTAGCAGTTGAATACAAACAATATTCAACATTTGGGGAAAGGGAATAAGCTACCTGGAAAATGAATAAGGAAGATCAAAGAAGAACCCATGCCTTTGAATCGTGGTGAAGAGTATTAATATATCCTGTGGGCTGTCAAAAGGACAACCATGTGTGCCTTGGAGGAAGTTTAACCAAAGTGCCCCTTAGATGCAAGATGGGGAAACTTAGATTCCCATACTTTGGGCATGTAGTTAGGAGGGATCAGACTTTGGAAAAAAGACATGCTGGGCAGAGCAGAACATCAGTGGAAGGGAAAAAAGACCTCAGTGAGAAGAGCTGACACAGTGACTGGGACAATGGACTTGCTCATATTGGAGATCATGAAGACAGCCCAAAATAGGGTGCATCTCCATGTGATGATGTCCAAAGGGTTGCTATAAATCATGGTTAACTACGGTACCTAACAACAACATGCAAAAAGAGGATTATGATCAATGTTCACCAATTCTAAGGAAGAAAGATTGATTCTTTTCTTTTTCAGTGGCAGTAAGAGAGCTCTTTCTGTGATGCACATGCAGCTTACACTCCCACTTCAGTGCTATTGTGCAGCAATTAGGCCATTTATCCGCAGATGCCTTGACCATTTTTTCATGCCCAGTTGTAAAAGAATATAGCACCATTACAATTTTCCCTTGAGGAAATTAGTTTTTTACTAAAATGTGCTGCTGTCACTTTTAATACAAGCTTTCTTAAGAGCATTGGTTATTAACAGCTGAGGTTAAAACCAATTTCTCATAAAAAGGAAAAGAGCCCCAGCGATGACGTCATTTTTCTCCGAACGCAGACAAGTATCTTAAACGATACTCACAGAAAATGAATGCAGCGTCCCCCCCCCCCCCCCCCCCTTTGGTTAATAGAGTTCAGCTTAAGCATCATTTCCATTAACCAAAAGGGCTGCCAAGGTGAGAGGAACAGGACTCCTTTTCTCTCTGTCTCTCTGGAAACTCACCCAAGAAGAGTGTTGAAAACAATCTACTGAAACAAACACACTTCACAGCCAGTAACCCCAGTTCACAGTGTGAAGAGAGAGCGCTGATGATGAAGAAATAGTGAACGAGTTGGGGGCGCGTAAGAAGGCAAACCTCGAGTGTCTACAGAGAGCTGCTAACAGCAAATAGGTCCATTCACCCCACCGAATGCAGGCCAGGCTCAGGAATTAGAGGCACCAGAGGCTGCAGAGAACAAAGAGAAAGAGGCACAGAAAATAAAAGGTCTTCCAGTGTCGTCTAAGAAGCTTCAGACCCCGCGAGACCACTTTGCTTTGCTGCTGAGGACAGTAGATGTCCTGGATATGACACTTGTTCCAGAAAGACATTGGGGAAAAGAAAATGAAAGAACATTGTAAGTGGATGCTACCAGCAAGTTTATTAAAATTGCACTCCATTATTGCCTGATTAAAAATTACTCTTACATTCCAATAGACTATCTAAAAACATGAACCTGTCAACACCTAGTGGATTCTGACCCACAGTGAACGTGCAGTAGAACATTACAAGGTTCACAAGGCTGTGATCTTTACAAACATCAGCTGCTACATCTTCCTCTCAAACTTTGAACTCCTAAGATTTTGGTTTGCAAGCAAGCACTTATTCACTTCATCACCAGTGTTCTTTATGAAAATACTTACACAGCAATAGTGATTATCATGAAATATCAGACTATGCACCCAGAAACAGTGGTCCTTACACAAGCCCCCACACCCATAGTAGTCAAAGTAGATACACAAACAAAAACTTCTTGGTGGTTAAAGAACCATCCACCAAAGTAAAATGTTAAAAGCAGCTTTGGAAATACAATTTCCAGTTTTTCATCTTAAAGGGCTTACTAGCCTTGCCTATGAAGAATCACTACAAAGCAAAACTCAACCGTCATTACACAAATGATCAAAGTGTGTAAACAGATAGATGAAAGGATAATCTGAATGGTCCTTCAAATATGAAAAGAGAGCCTCACTCAGAATAAAAGAAATGCAAATTAAAATGACAAGTAAATAGAGTTGTTTTTGTTTTGTGTTGGTTTTAATTCCACAATTGGCAAATATAGTAATTTGCTGCTTTGATTTGTCAAAACTGTGGAGCCACAGGTCTCTCGAATTGACAGTATTTGTGTATAATTAATACAACCTTTATATTGACAATTGTATCAAACCCCTAAAGACTCTGAACTTTGGCTCAGTGCATTGGATCTGTACAATTTATCCTAGAGATACTCTTACCTGCTTGCAGAGGCTTTAAAAGTATAAAAGATGACATCACAAGCAAGGAAACACAGCCCTCTGTCCAGTAATTTGCCAGTGTTTTCTCACCAGGAAGGGTTTTGTTTAAGGACCACTTACTTAAACTCTTATCCTGGCAGTCTTGACTCTGGTATATGACCTTGAGCCTAAGCTGAGCTGGAATTTCTTTCATTCCCGTATTATTTCCTAGGGTTGTTTGCACAAAGCACTTAAAGGAGGCGATATCAGATGACAGGGCTTTATTTCCTCACAGTCCTCAAAATCCAAGGTCAGAGATGAACCTGATAGTTCCTGGTACCCCTTGATTTTCTACATCTTGTAGCAATCCGTCTCCAACTTCTGCCTTTACTGCTCATGTCTTCCTCACCACTCTCTCTGTCTCTTTCCCTCTTTCTAATAGGAACACCAGTCATGTGGGATCAGGACCCATCATCCTCCAAGACAGGTTCACTGATGGCATTTTCAAAGGCCAGGAAGAAACCTAAGCTCGTGGGTTCAGGATAGGACTCAAGCATGTCTTCTAGGTGACTCAATTCAATGTGGGACACTCACCCCATCTACTTCAAACCTGTGCCTTTGCTACCCCTTTTCCCACAGCCCCTCAGCCTATCTAATTCTTAATTCTGTCACAGCTCACCTTCAAGGCTGTGCTTTGTTGTGTCTTCACTGCATTAACTTATCTCTTCTACCATGCATGTAGAAGACCCTGAAGGGGACTTCTGGTTTTGTTGTTCAGCTTCTATATGTAAGAGCATCTCACCCTTATTAACTATGAAGATCTCCTTTACAGAATAGTCTCTCTGGGTTTACCACTTGAAAGATACCAAATGGGAGTTCACAAGTTTGCACAGAGGTGGACCCTGGTAGATATCAGATTCCGTAGCAGGAAGGGAGACCTGCGGAGCGACTGGTCTGGTGCAGTGATGGCAACCGTGGGCCTCACATCATGGAGAGGGTGAGGATGAAACAGGGCTCGGCAGAGTCTAGGTCACTTGTAGGTAAAGCACAGGCCCCTCTATGAACTAAGCCAACACATCTAACAGCAACGTGTGTACTTACTGTGAGGTGAAGTTCATGAGGTCTCTCCTGGGTGCTGTCAAGTGGATTCTGAACCATGTAGAGAGTCAAACGGTCCCCTTGGGTTTTCCTGCCTGGACTTTTTGCCGAAGCAGATTACCCAAGTTACACCATTTCTTTACCCTTGAAAACATACTGTAAGTATCTACACAATTAAATAGAGACATGGAATATTCACAAAGTGAAATAAAGGTACTTTAAAAATTGAAGACTATTCTTTTTTTTTTATAATAAAAAGGGTATGGGTGATCTTTAGCCACACTTTGCTTTGACTGAAGGAAGCTCTGGCCTAATAGTAAGGAGCGTCACTAGCTACCCGATGCACATGGTTCGAATCTACAAGCTGCTCTGTGGGGGAAAGATGGGCGGTCACCTCCAGTGCAATTTACTGCTGCTGAAAGCCCACTGGAGGGGTTGGTTCAGACTCAATGGTACACAACAACAGCCAGCTTTGGTTGAAGTATTTTGTCTGTCATGGCATCCTGTTTTAGGAAGCTGTGTTCACGTTTTTGCAAAATATCCTTAAATCTTATTTCATACGCCAGATAAGAGCAGAGCTCCTAGGAATTCTGGACTTACAGACATGCATTGTCACTTCCTGAAGAGACCTCTTTCTGAGCTCCATCATAAAGTCAGACTATGAGAGAGAGAGAGAGAGAGAAGGAAGAAGGAGGAAAGGAGGAGGAGGAAGAAGAAGAAGGAGAAAGACTATGAGAGTGTGTGTGTGTGTGAGAGAGAGAGAGAGAGAGAGACAGAGAGAGAAAGAAATAGGAGACTATTCTATTGGTCAAGGGAATCCTGTCTTCATGCATGTCTAAAACCTTGGTGTCATGTCACCCCAGCAGCTGGGGCATGGGCACATCTGCCTTCATTGTTCTTTGAAAATGTCCAAAGACCAGCTACTCCAGGAACACTTCGTGCATGTAGCAATTATTTAAACAGTTTCAAACCTGACTACTGTTGAGGTGAACAGAAGTCTTACACCTTCAAATCATTCTTTCTCATCTGAAGGAGAGAACTTTTAGGAGACAAAGCGAAGTTCTGCTTCATGAAACTTATGCTGTTGAAAGCTGCATCTCTGACCTCTGACCTCCCTTTCAGGGGGGCTTCCTGATTGACCTCTTCAGTGCAGACTGGCATCACCAGGCTTGTACAGCCCAGTCTGGTGGAAGCTTGTTCCAGGCAAATACGTACAATGAGGTCTGCATTGCAATGTATTAACTGGAGAAAGGATAAGCTTATCCAGAGATTCCAACAATTCTGTATTATTCCACATTAAAAAGAAACAGAAGTTTGGAATTTTACTGGCTAGCTGGTGACCTTAGATAACTCAAGTGAGTTTGCCGGTGTTCCCCCACCCCCCACTTCCATCTTATAAAATGAGGAAGTACATCATTAGCTTTCTGATTTCTTTGATTCTGGGAACTGGTGGTTCAACATCAAAGACATAAAGCACAGAGGAAGGAATCAGATCATTATCAAGCCTCTACTCACTCATTAACTCAATGACCATGGATGAGTTACAGAATCCCAACCCTCAGTCTCTTATATGTTAAGTAGGATTTTTATACCACCTGCACATCCCTCTGACAATCGATAGAGATGATGTGCATAAAGTGATCAACCTTTTTCTGTTGATAGGATATGATAGACATTGTGGGAAACATAAGCAATTTTAAGAAACTTCACGAAGAGTCATGCTATTTTCATGAGATATTCAGTCATTGATTTTTAGTTGAGGCATAGAGTATGTGTGGTGATGGATGCTGAAAAAATGTCCAAATAGGATATGCTGGCATTTAAATAAATTTCCCCACTGCATTAAAGTCCTTGTTTTCATTTTGCCATTTCCTGATATTATTGTATAAGTACAACATATGTAAACCAAGAAAATATTTTAATAGGAGGCTGATTGACAATCCACATGCCACTGTCTCATCATACACTGATGGCCACATTGTATCCTTTCTCTCTGAAAGAGTGATTGTTGCAGATGTTTCCACAAAGAGCAACATACTTTTCTCTTTTGTTCCTACATACAAGTTATCCTTCAAGGATAAATTTCTAAGAGATGATATGATCAAGACACTAAAAGCATTTATCAGGATAAAATGTGTTACCCAGGCAACGAAAAATACATTCAAGATCAGTTTTGCACAGAAGTTAAACTTTTTGTTCCATCAGACTCCTTCAAGATCTTTGCATCTTGCCTAGTGGATTCTTTGATATTTATTTAGCATATTTTCAGAAATCTACAGTACATGATGCTTTCTTAGTGCATCCCCTTTTTTTGTCCACAGCACCTTCTCGTGTTCACTAGGGACAGCAGCATTATTTGTCTTACTTTGTATATGATGAGACTTAAGTTCAGAGGAAGAAATTTTCTAACTTTCACAGTATATCTTAGTTGCAATAATCAACCTAAGTTTTGCTATCAGTAAGGAAATAATGTTACTAAAAGGTCTTGGCCATTTGTGAAATCTCTGGTCTGGCAGACAATCCAAACCTGAAAACTGCCAAAATACCAAACCAGACTCACTGCCTTCGAGTCAATTCTATTACATAGCAGCAGTACCATGTAGTCCTGGGATAGTCCTGTGACAGAGTTAAAGTTGGTATTGGCATAGTGGGATAAGTATTGTCCTACCAACTGCAGGGTTGATGGTTCAGATCCATTAAGCACTCTTTGAGAGAAAAAGGAAACAATCTACTTCCATAACGAGTCACGCTGAGGCACTTCTAGTCTGTTCTATGGGATTGGTTTTTACAGGACAGTGGTGTGGAAATGACTCGTGATCGTATGATACTCTCTTCCATCTATGGTCTAGGAGTGCAAGTAAGGAGGGAACACAAGATGATCAACATGGAGGAAGTAACATTTTGCTCTTCACTCTATATACTTTGTTTTCAAATGGTAAACGTTTTACAAATACTAAAAGTACATAACAACAACAAAGTTATAGCAAAGTATACAAAAGCTTTTGGGGTCATGTGCTTTTTTTCAGGCTTGTGTTTGATGTGCAGTACTGCTCTTCCCCCCAGGAGTGAGGCCCTTGAGGCTTGGCCTTGGGTTTAAGGCAGGCAGTGGCTAAAATCCCCTAAGGGAGAGGGGAGGAGAAGGCAGCAAGCTTGTTCCTGGATGACTGCCCTCAGGGTCTCTGTGGCTTTTTGCTGCCTGTGACACTGATGTGTCAAATGTGATAACAGTTACCCATGGCAGACAGTGTTAGCTGGAGCTTCCCGATTGAAACAAGCCTGGAAGCAGGAGTGGCATCCCCTTCTGAAATGGCTTGCCTCCAGAAACTCTATGAACAGTGCTCAGGTCTTTCATTCATAGGGTCACTATGAGTTAGTTGTCTATGACTGGACGGCACCTAACAACAACAACAACACCACAAAAATATCTAAGTTTTACTAAGATTAGTATGGCTTAGCCAGAATTCGGCTCCTAGAGTCTTGGCTCCAAGGCTTCTTCTCTCTCAGTCACATAGTGCACCACTGGGACTATGCCCACTGGGGTCTTTGGCCCAAGAGAGTCAAGTACCTCTCCGGAGGCTGTGCCTTCATGTGTGTTAGCCACCAGATTCATGACCACCTGGGCTTGGATGAGGCCATGACTAGTCCTGAGTTAGTAGGTAAGGTTTCCACGTGACTTGAGAAGATGACATTTCTACACTGCTGTGTTTCTTGTCTACGTTGCCGTACACCGTAGAGTTACAAGTTCTTCCTGATTATGTTCAGATATTAGACTCTTCTGACCATGGTGAGTGGACAGAGGCCTCTTATCTGTTCTTTTGTTAGCAACGTGGTGTCTGGAGTGTCAGTAAGTCTCATGCCAACAGATGTATCCAAATAATGCTTCATAGGTTTTAAAACACATTTTCCTTTTGTTTTTGGTGAAAATATCTGAAATAAGCCTCATTCGTTCCATAGTTTCTATGCATTATGATTGGCGTTATTGTGAACATTTTCACACTATGTCAACATTCTTGTTATTTATGTTCTAGCTGTTTCACTTTTAATTACTTAATTTCCCTGCCTCTAGCCTTCTTATCTATGTTTTAATAGATTTATAGGCAAAGTTTTCCTTTTCTTTTTTTAGTACAATAATAGCAATAGCACAATACTATGTATGGGGTAACTCTCTTTACTCTTTGGACTAACCTGCCACTTAATCAAGACATTAAGACATATACTGAAGACCTCTATAGCCTCAATAAGCCACAGGGAGCTCTGGTGGTCCAATGGTAAGAAACTGAGCTGCCATCCTAAAGGGGTATGGTTCGATTCCATCAGCTGCACCACACGGGAGAAGGATCAGCAATCTCTTCCCATGCAGTTACGGCCTCTGAAAATCCTCTCGAAGGTCAGCTATGGGTTGGTTCTGACTTGATAATACACAACACTAATAACCAAAATAGGTCCAGTAATTTTGGATTCTTCAAGAATAAAAAGCTCTATTCCACATTTTTCTCCCCATTAAGCTTGTGATGACTGATTTTTATGTACATAGAATGTCACATCTTTCTTCTGAGATGCCTCTGAATGGACTTTGAATTTCAATTATTTCAGTTACCAGCAAAAACATTATCTACATGCATAATCAGAGAGTTGGACAATGACCAGGGAGGATAGAAG
>NW_006399868.1:4328130-4343412 GCF_000299155.1 Elephantulus edwardii
GTGCGATTGGCACAGGACAGAGCAGAGTTTAGGGCTGTTGTACACAGGGTCGCTATGAGTCGCAAGCGACTCGACGGCACATAACAACAACAACACATGCATAATCCATGGGCTTTTTCAGTTTATTCATCTATCAATTGACTGATTAGATTATTCAGATTTAACTAAAGAAATCCTCACCAAATAGAAGTGGATAAAATCTGTCCAAGTAAGAGGAAAATAAGAAGCACTGAGCATAAGCCACACTGATATTTCTATTACCAGTATAAGCTGTTTTCTGTTCAGATTGCAACCCAATATAATGATAATCTAACCAGAAATGACAAGAAACAAACCTCAAACTTTAAATTAACAAGGAGAGTCTTTGAAATATGACTGCATTTCCATATTACTTGAGGATAAAACTTGCCTTAAGTGTACATCGTACCTTGAGACATTAGCTAAAGATAATTGTAGCTGTCATGATTTCTAAGATATATACAAAGTAAGCCTGAATTACAGGATTAATTATACATATGATGTGCATATAACTTAAGAGCAAAAAGGCTTTTGTACCATCAACAAAACGTGGTAAATACATAGTTGATACATTATTTATGCACCAGTCCTCAGTTTTCTGTACTCTTGTGGCTTGCCTGCTCCTGTGATGCCAGAAGGAAAGACACTCCATTTCAAATACCGTCAGGATCTCCCAGTCAGAGACCTTCTTGACTAAGACAGACTAGATAGGAGGCAGGACTGGTCAGACGCTCCTGAAATAATGGGCCCTTGAAAACCCCGTGAATTTCAGCGGAACATTGTCAGTTACAGCGCCAGAAAATAAGGCCCTTGGGCTGGAAGACACTCAACACTGAAATGGGGAAGAGTTGCCCTTTCAAAGCAGCGTCTACCATCATGATATTGGTGGAGCAAACCTTTCAATCTATGATTATTATACTGAAATTATTATACTGATTATTATACTGAAGATTTTGACACCTAAGCTAAGGACAGGGACCCAGGGGTCTTGCATAATGCATTAAGCACATGACAGTTAATGTTTCTACCGTTAAACAAATAATAAAAAACAATCTGTTGCCTCCAATTTGATTCCACCTCTTGGCAACCTCATGTGACAGAATAAAACTGCTCCTTCGTATTTTGTGGGTGTAATTTCTATGGTCATACAGTAGTTGATGATCTGGCTGATAACCAAAAGGCCAGGGAAGCAAACACACCATCTCCACTGCAGGGGGAAGAGGTGGTGACCCACCCCATAAACACTGCAACCTCAGAAACCTCACGGAGCAATTTAGGTCAGTAGTTGAGGCAAAGAAATAGCACGAACCAGGCACCTCTATCTACAGCTGGTGTGAGGTAGCTGGTGTGCAATTGATGATGACTCACAGTGACCCTGGGTGACAGAGTAGACCTTTGTCCTCAGGGTTTCCATGGCTAAAATTTTCATAGCGGCAAGACCTCAGGTCTTTCTTCAGTGGAGGCTGGGGGAGTAAGTCCCAAGGACTAGACTGTCCATCTTTGTCTATATGAGGGATGTGTGGGGTCCTGCAACACCCATCTACCCAACTGAGATTATTGAAGCCAGTCTATCTCAAGTCCTGCCCTGCTAGTAGTTGAAGGAATCCCATCCCAAGCTTGGATGGGCCCTGAGACTTGCAGTTTGATTTTTCTCAGGTTGGGAGAACCTTCTGGCTGTTCTCCATGCCCATTCCCTGAAGTGGGCAAAGCTCTGAGGAGAAAGTGCCCGAGTTACCAAGCTAAAGGGGCTTTGCAAAATACAAACATGAAGAGCCAGTCTCCATGAGCTTCACTTGGGGGGCATTTAAGGTCAGCCCACAGGGGAGAAGCAGCCAGAAAAGATGAACTGCGAAAGAGGCAGGTCTGTTTCTCATGCGAAGGACTTCAATTTCAAAGAACAAAAGAAGATAAATGGGGTGAAAATATTGTTTATTGTAAGATATTTTTTTAAAAGGAATTCTTTTCCTGAATTTCTCTTAGCTATGTTTTTTCCCCTTTGAATTGTTTTAAAAGGCTTTTTCTTTTCATCTGAGTGCAAGTGTGCAGAACAAATTAGTTTTCCATTCAACCCTCTACATGTGTATTTTTTTCCTCATGACCTTAGTTGCAATTCCTCACAGTACTAGTACTCTTCCCACTTTCTGTCTGCATTTCCTGTTTCTGTGTCCTTTTCTGCCCCTTCCTGTCTTCTAAACTAGATTGGGGGCAAACACTTGCTCTTTCAGTCTCCTATGCCAAGTGTTTTGAGAAGTACTTTCCTTCCTGACATTATTCATCTCAAGGGCTTGTCAATGATTTGGCTGAAAATTATTCTCAAGGGGTTATACTGTCTTTGTTTCTTAAGCTATGAAAAAATAATCAACTCAAAAGATAATTTCAGCCACATGGGAATATACATTTTACAGATTTTTTTGCATAAGCCTATCTATATTTCTTCCACCTTACCTTCCAGATTTCCTTGTGTTCAACCATGTTCTAGCGGATCTTAAGAACAGATAGATATCAGAGACATGCGGGAGAGGAAATAAATTCTTTGGCTCAGATGACTGAAGAATGTGTATAAAGAAAATATTTCTTGTGGTCTGAGGAGGGAAGCAGACTCACCAAGTGAGTGTGACAGCTGATTAAGACATTGGAGGTTATGGATGGTGAGATGGTGTGCCAGTCTCCTTTCTCTCTAGAGAAGAAGCTACAGAAACCTCCACTGTTCATTTGTGTGAACTCTACCAGTGAAGACATCTATCTCTGACAATACTGATGAACACCCCATCATCATATCCAAGGGTCAGTCCATCAGGACATGGGGGACAAATGTTCCTGCTACTGATGAGGGGAACAAAGGAAAGTAGGAAACCACTGGAGGCATGCTTAGTACCCCCCTCTGAAGATCCTACCTGCCATCGAGCCACTGTCTTTGGATGACTGGTAACAAATCTGAAATGACCATCAGGAGAACAAGCTCATCTGTAAACACATCTGATCTCTGAAGTCCATCTAACCTATGCTAATGTATGGAAAGCCAATACTAAATATTTGTAATAAACTGAATGCTGTTTCAGGATGTGGGGGAGGCATGGTTCAAGCTAGAGTTCACCATGAGGCACTAAGGCAATCCTTAAGGATTTACTGGATTCTTGCATGATATTTGCTGACCCCTCCCTCCTGACTCTGGAGGAAGGTTTTCAATAGAAAGAGCTTGGCTTCATTTGCATTGAATTCTCTTTGTGATTTACTTCCTGATAATTTTCAATAAAGATACAGGGAAGCTGAAATAGGGGTCTTCAGTCCAGAACTGCTGGCCCCGTTTTTCATGGTCTCTGCTCTATATCATTCCTGGCTGGCTGTCTCATTGTTAATAATTATAAAAATACTGTACCCTCAGTCTGCAACACTAATAGAATTAAGAAGAGTTAGCATCAATTAACTGAGCCTTCTAACCTGGATCTAACAATTTAAACTCAATCTTAATGTTGATTCTTTTTGTTTTCCTTACTCTTTTAGAATATCATCAAATGTTACAAAAGATATGTCCAACTGGAAGAAAAAGCAGCATGATATTTTCTCTCTCTCTCTCTCTTTTTCTTTTTTCCTTATTATGCACTGTTGAATTGGATCAAATGAGCACAGGCGATTTCCCCTCCTTCTCCAGTGAGTATCTGGTGGATTTGAACTGCATGCTTTCAAGGATTGTAGTGCAGCTCCTTGCCCCTAGGCCACCAGAACTCCCAGAAGGATAGTATTTTCTGAGACAAGTAGTAGTTGTCTGAATGGACAATCCATTACAGTGATTAACACATATTTTTGGCAAAGTTCTTCTGTTGGTTCTTTAATGCTGAGTGAGAGGGATGACCATAATTCCCATTTGAAAGACAACAAAACTGAGATGCAGGAAGTCTGAATGCCTTGTTTAATATCATAAAGTCAAAGGATCAGGATGTGGATCCTGACATTTGGTTTGAAGGCTGTGCCTTCACTCACACATGGGGCCCTAACGATGTGGCCATTGGATCATGGGGCTTAGGAATGTGGGCTCCACCTCCAGACCTGCTTTCTCCTGTTGTTGGCTGCGCTCCCACCTTACTGGATATCTAGGCTTGACTGGTGTGACCTACTGGTTCTCATAAGTGTTTTAGTTATCTATTGTTATGTGCTGAAATCAGGGCATGCCAGAGGAATGCATATCTGTGTTTCATTGACTATGCAAAGGCGTTTGTGTGGATCATAACAAACTGTGGTTGACTCTGAGAAGAATGGGAATCCCTGAACACTTGATCTTGCTAATGAGAAACCTATACTTGGACCAAGAGGCAGTTGTCAGAACAGAGAAAGGAAGCACTGCATGGTTCAAAATTGGGAAGGACGTGTGCCAGGGATGTGTCCTGTCTCCATACCTTTTCAACCTGTATGCAAAACAGATTATCCGGGAGGCTGGGCTCTATGAGGAGAAATGTGGGGTCAAGACTGGTGGAAGATCTGTCAACAATCTATGATATGCAGATGATACAACCCTGCTTGCTGAAACTGAGGAGGACCTGAAGCGCTTGCTGCAGAGGGTTAAGGACTGCAGCCTCCAATATGGATTGAGGCTCAATGTCAAGAAGACAAAGATTCTCACCACTGGGCCAATTAGCAGCATCAGGATGGATGGTGAAGAGATTGAGATTGTTCACAACTTTAGTTTGCTTGGCTCCACAGTCAACACTCTTGGCACCAGCAGCCAGGAAATTAGAAGACATATTGCCATGGGAAAGTCTGCTATTAGGGACCTCTCCAAAGTACTGAAGAACAGTGGTGTCTCTTTGGAGACCAAGGTGCGTCTGATCCAGGCCATGGTCTTTGCTATCACTTGTTATGCATCAGAGAGTTGGACAATGACTAGGGAGGATAGAAGGAGAATTGATGCCTTTGAGCTTTGGTGCTGGAGAAGAGTATTGAGGGTACCATGAACTGCTAGGAAAACAAACAGATTCATACTGGAAAGGGTCAAACCGGACTGCTCCTTGGAGGCAAGGATTCTGAGGCTCCGTCTAATATACTTTGGACATGTTGCAAGGAGGAACAGGTCCTTGGAGAGGGACATCATGCTTGGGAGGGTGGACGGACAGTGCAGAAGGGGAAGGCCCTCTGATTCAGTGACTGGGATAATCGGGATGGGAGTGTCAGAGACGGTGCGATTGGCACAAGACAGAGCAGAGTTTAGGGCTGTTGTACATAGGGTTGCTATGAGTCTCAAACAACTCGATGGCACATAACATCAACAACAACATTGTTATGTGCTACCGAGTCAGAACATACTTATGGCCGACTCAAGTTTTCAGAGGGTGCATGGGATGAGACTGCCTCTCTTTCTGCTATGTAGCAGTTTGTGGATTTGAACTACATATCTTTGTGTTGGCCGAACAAGTACTTAATACTAAACCACTGAGCTCCCATTGTTATCTAGAGCTCCTTTAACAGAGGTATCACAAGTAAATGCTTTAACAAACGGACCAGTATACTTTTAAAGTGAGAAAGCTAGACATCTGATGGAGGTGTAGCTCTGTGGGAAAGCTTTCCTTTTCTGATGATTCTCAGGGAACGTGTCTCATTACAGTATCTGTACATATGATATTTTCTGGAGGTTTCCATGTATCTTTGTATAATCTCCTGTGTCTAGTTGGTTCTTAGCACAGAGACCCTGGGTCCAAATGATGAACTATGACCCTAGCTCCACTTTCTTGGGGTACTGAAGTTCTTCTGATTTCTGCTTGTTTGTTTAATCCTTTTTATGTCTCAAGAGAGATTGATTTATGATCATACCTAATCCTACAGAATTTATTCCTCCTTATTAACACAGCTGCTCCTAATCCTGCTTTATTATATCACAGAGGTGAGGACTTACAACATAGAGGATAATTCCATTAGATCAGAAAATGGCGGATAATTTTCAATACTTAGATTTATGGTCAAGTCACATTGTCATTTGAGGGTTTGAGGTCACAATTCAATGCTTTACAGCAAAGTTTTCCTAAGGTTTAAGTCATCATATCTGATCACAGTGAACCTGCTGTATACACCTGGTGCCCTGTGCTCAGATGTTAAATTCACACAGGCAGGCTCTTAATTTCCTTCATCTCTGTTCCAGGCACCCAGCACAATGCCCTGCCCACCAATGACTCTCAGAGGACACCTCTGAGTGAAGGAAGGGTCATCGGTGCCCACCATGGACTGCTTAACCCCCTAGGGCTGGCTCTTATATTCCCACTGAGGGAGAAGAAGAAGCTCATTTTGGACTTACACTTTCAACAGAATCTTTTGAAGTTTCATGTTGAAAGGGACTCGGTTTCAAGCTCATTTTCAGCAGAGAGGATGCAAAGAGGGCTGTGAAGACAAAAAGGCTCACAGGTGCTTGACTGACATCTCCAGCTGCAAATGCTAATAAGCCAGCTGAGTGGCTCTTGCTCTTGCTGTAGGACTGAACTGATTTGAAAAGGAGTGGACTGACCCTTGTAAATGAGTTTAACTTGCTTTTTCACATGGGTAGAGACTGTCAGTCTCCTGTCACTCGCACTGGCTCTGAGAACTCATGTTCCTTGTGACGAGGGACATGCTCCTCTCCTCTCCTCTCTCCTTTCTCCTCTCTCTTTAAATCCTGATTCTCTACACCTTCAGGGAGGACGTTCCCTTTCTCTGTAAACACGCCACTGTGAAGGACAGCAACCACGTGCTGCTCCCTTCACCTTCAGCTCATTGTCAGGGTCCTGCCTTCGACGCTTCTCTTCTGAAAGGTCTGGGAGGGACGAGGTGGTAAGCCTTCTTCCTGTCCACAGTTTTCTATTACTCAATGCATAGGGACCTCTATAGAGCCTTCATTTCCAAATACCACCCACCTGATGGGAGGATAATAGTCAAGTCCACGCAGAACATGGGGCACCTTGCTGAAGGCCAGGCAGACTCCAGTTTGCAGCAGTGTGACGAGAGTTTCCTTTCCTCTGAGTCTCAGCACCGTCACTCCATGGAGTTCTAGTGGTGCAGTTTATAACAAGTTGTGTTGCTTACCAAAAGACTTCACGTCTCTGTTGGTTCAAATCCCCCAGCAGCTCCGTGGGAGAGACAAGGACAATTTCCTCTTACTAAGAAATAGTAATGAAGTACCACTTTAGGTCAGAACTGACTCAATGTCAGTGGCTTGGAAGTTATTTTGAGTTTTGTTTTTGTTTTTTAAGACATCTAGGACTGACCCTCTACAAAGTCCTAGAAGCCCAGGCCTGGAGACATTAGCTTTTGGTGCCCAGCATTAAAGGTCCACAGCCCTAGCTTTCTTTCAGGCCAGCTCTCCATTTTGCTCAAGGACCGCTACCATCAGGCAAGCCCGAGTGTAACAGAGTTAATCTGTTCTATAGCATTTTATAAGGTAAACTATGGAAGCATATCCTCAGGCGTTCCTCTGTGGAGCCTCTAGCTGTGTTCAAACCGGCAGCCTTTAGGTTAGTAACAGAGTATAAAACCTGTTTGAGCTCCCCCCCCCAGCCCCGACCAGTGTGAAGATAATGACTTGGAGATTGAGACTTATCATTGTAAAGATACCCATTCTTGGTAATGCAGCGGGTGAGCAGACAAGAGCCAGACTCTTAGCGAGATGGATCCACACAGTGGCTGCAACAGTGGCTTAGGCGCATTAGAAACTGCGGGAATGGAGCAAGATGATGCTTTGCTCGTATACGTGGTGTCTTCATATACGTGATGTCATCAACAAATTGGAGCTGAACCCACAGGACCCAACAAAAGCAAAGATATTTTCTTTTAAGACTGAGTAGCAAAAGCTTTTCTCTTCTCTTTGCCTCTAATTTATATTATCTGATTACTAACAGAGTCTCACTAACACATCTTACAAACTTCATATGCAAAGAGATAAAACAATTTGAGATCAGACACAGAGAATTGATGATTTCAACACAAGACCAATAATTACAGTAATTTTCTCTTCCTTGGATCTCTGATTGCCAATATCTTTAGATGGCTTCAAATGTAATTTTATGGCTTTATATGGCTTCACTGATGCTTTTGAATATCCCCATAAGTATTGACAATTCATCTTTGAATGGCTGGCAGTTATTCAAACGTGAGAAGAGTCAGTTTTATCCCAGCTTAATAGAACGAGATGCATATTCCAAGTCAAAGACTCTGAGTAAAATATGCAGAGATTTTGAGTGTGTCACAAACAGTGGCTTCCTTTCCTAGACTCCTGTGTACAGATACCAAAGGAATTAGGTGTGTACGTATTTATGTCATAAAAACTTACTGAGCAATAAAAGACAGTTTTACTCTTTAGGAAAGTAGTGAATTCCAAATGCTTTGAGTTCTCTCAATCTCTGCAAGAACTTCTCCAGGGACCCCAGCAGATTGAGGGCACCGGCAAGTTTTTAATTCTCCCACCAATTGATTGGTTTGACCGTATCCAATCAGGCTCCCCATATGCATTCCTTACAGGCTTCCCTGGTTGGCTGGTCAGCTTACAGTAGAGCAACACTTACCTTCATGTTTCCACTCATAGGAGATGCAACTCTAACCTTCTAAACATACTGCAATTGCTTTATGAAAAGCTGCTGCTGGACCTTGGCTGTGACTTTGCCAGATAAAATCGGTAAATGACAGGGACAATTTCCATGCTAGTGCTAGCTGGCTGTTTCATAAATTATTTAGTTTGTTTAACCTGTTAACATTCTTATTTGTTGTTGTTGTGTACCGTTGAGGTGGAACTGACCAATAGCTGACTGTCCGATGGGTTTTCAGAGGCACTTAACAAGCTTCAATTTCTTTCTTTCTTGCATTTTTTTTTTCTTGACACTTTTCACTTAGATTTGGTGTTCTGTATGTACGTACAGGAACCAAGCTTCTCTTACTGATGCACAGAATGCTCTTATTTTAACCCTCAAGTTGTGATTTCAAGATCAAATGATTTCTCGCTAGTATATTCTAACAATATTCCAACTTTAAAATGCTTTTTTGTTGTTATTGTTGCATTTCATCAAATCAGAACTGATTCATAGCCGATCCCTGAGGGGGTTTCCGGAGGCAGTAAATCACAGGGTGGGAGACTGCCCCTCTTTTCCCCATGAAGCAGCTGGTGGGTTCGAACCACATGGTTTTGGGATTGCAGCACAGCTTCTTACCCTCATGCCACGGTAACTTCTTGTGTTTGTAGTGTGCCCTCTAGTCTGTCGTGACTCATAGTGACCCTACATGGCAGAACAGAATGGCCCTAGAGAATGTCTTCAGTTGTCATCCTTAAGGAAGAATCAGTGAGTCTGCCTTCCACGGAGCCACAGGTGGATTTGAACTTCCTTCCCTGTGCTTGGCAGTGGAGTGCTGAGTCACGAAGGCTCTTTCTCTTTCAAGGCCCTCAGCCCATATCATAGTCTTTGTTCATTAAGAGTTCCTCTGATTTGTCAGCCCCTCAAGTTCTAATCCTGTTTGTGACAACATAATCATTTCCACAGCAACCAGTTGTGAAGCTGCAAAACAGGGATCAGACTTTAGATGGGGAATAAGCAAGGAAGGGTGATGAACTCTGAGGACAGAAAAAGTGCCATTTATGTGCAAATCCTCTTAAAGGTGTCATGGGGAGGGGGAGGCCCTGGGCTGAAAGCTAGAAGAAGAAAATAATGTTGCTTTGGATGGGCCCCAAAAGATGGTCTTCCTTCCGGGAACTCAGGGAGCTTTTTTGCTCAAGAGAACAAGCCAAGCCCTGATGGCACAGTGCGTTATGAACACAGTTGCTATGAACACAAAGGACATTGGTTCAAATCGACCAGCCACTCCTTGGGAAGGAAAATAGGCAGGCTGTTTGTATTAAGATTTATAGACTTGGAATCCAATGGAAGGTAAACATGAGTCGTAACATTTGTGATGGCAGCTTTTTGGTTTTTGCTGAAGGAGGAGTCTTGGTGCCTTGGTGAGTTAAGCATTTAGGCAACACACTGAAGAGTCAGTGGTTCAAACCACCAGTTGCTCTGATAGAAAGATGTTCTCCCAGACAGCTTTCCTGGTAAGATTTACTTTTTCATTTTACCATTAGGCCACTAGGCCTCCACTAGGATCACACCCCTCTTAAGCATTGAGACACCAGCACCCTTTCTTCAGCAAGCAGTCAAACAAAAATAAAGCTCGTCACTGTAGAGGTTTTTCTGACTCTTAATGGCCTTGAAGGACAGGATAGAGCTGCCAGATACAGCTTCTAAATTGGGAAATCTTTATGGAAGCAGATTGCTCTACCCTTCTCTGCAATGATTGCTTGCAGCTAACGGAAAGACTGACACCGCCAGTGGTTCACAGGAGAAAGCAATCTAAATATCCTCAAGAGGATAGTTGGGATGTGACACAGACATAAAGTGAGCACATGCTGTTGGGAAAATAGCCTCATGACTTGCTCCTCACAGGGCTGCAGTGAGTCTGACATGACAGGTGATGGTGGATTTGAACTGGCAACCTTTCGGTTAGCTTGTAAGTACTTTAACCCCTATGAAACTGTGATGTGTTTTCCAGAGCCTGAACTAACACATAGATGACCTTCCAGACGATTTTCAGAAGCAGTTTAATTGTACAAGAGGAAATTGTCCATCTTTCACCTGTAGAGAAGCTGGTAAATTCAAAGTGAGTGCTTTTAGTGTAACAGTGCAACTCCTTACCAGCAGGCCACCAGGTCTCTTATAAAATGGTAGGCTCAGCTTGCCTGCGGAAACTATGGACTTGGAGAGACGATAAAAGTTACACAAATGTTTAGGTCTTTCGTTCGTAGTGTCACTATGAGTCCTCTATGACTTGAAGGCACTTAACAACAACAACAGCAACGACGACGGCGACAAGAGAGCTCTGTTGGCCTAATGGAAAGAAAGTGATGCTACCAAACCAAAGGTGGGTATTTTAATCTGTGGCCCTCAGGCCTGGTTTTATTTTTTGGTCAAACATTCTTCTAAGTGGTATATAGCACTGGTCTGTCAATTCACTGTACAGAGGTAACTCGTGGTTGCTGTGATGCTAAACACTGTGACACTGATGTGTCAAATGTGATAATGGCTGCCCATGGTGGACAGTGTTTAGTGGAGCTTCCTGATTAAAACAAGCTTGGAAGCACGAGTGGCATCTACTTCCAAAGTGGCTTGCCTCTGGTAACTCTGTGAACTTGGAGAAACAATGAAAGTTATCCAAGTGCTCAGGTCTTTTGTTCATAGGATTGCTATGAGTCATCTATGACTTCAGGGCTCTTAGTAACAACAACAACAACAGCCCACATATACTCTGAGATATCTTTTTTGCTCCCCTATTTTCTGGTTCTGTGATGTAGGATCTAGGGTGGAATTTATTTGTGTTTCTGGAAAATCCCCAGCCATTGTTAATGATTTCGTTCAATTCCAAGGCTGTCACAGGGCAGTAGAATGATTCTGGAATATTGAGGATGAGAAGGAAGGTAAAGGAATGAGAGCAAAGGCAACTTGGTGAAATGATTCTGTCTTTTCCTACCTATCTCAGTTCCCTTCTTCTAAATCACACCAAAGCAGAAACAGTGAAGAGGAAAATAGAAAATAGGACAAAATGCACTATTTTTGTTGACGGTCTCAATCACAGCATTTTCTCAAGGGTAGAAGAAAACAAATAACTTTAACTTCACACTAGAACAAAAATTCCTAAAATCAGTTTTAAAAATCCTATAGAAGAAGAAAAAAACATACATCAGAAATAAGGAAGACATAAAAGGAAATGTAATCTGTTAATAGTAAAGATGTTCAAATTCATTAACGATCAGATAAATGGTCATTACAAGTATCAGGAGCTGTCAAATTATAAGTATAAAATAAAAAACACCAGAAAAGTCTTGACAATGATAATTTTCTTTGAGGGAGTATACAAGGCAAGTCCCCGTGGTGTGGGAGAGGAGGCTTTGACAGTTTATCTGGAAGACTAACAAGAATGTCTGCATCACGCCTAGAGGGGTAGTTGAATGCGGCAACAAGGAGCAAATTTTCATCTAGGAGTAAAACTCCTAGAAAATCTCCCGTGGTTGTGTATGGACCCACATGCTGACACCTTCTCCATTATGGTCAGCAGAAGTGAAGCCTAGAGTCACTACTGTGACCAGGAACAGAAAATGGGCCTGCTAATTGTGGTATATTCATACTGTGTGTTAATATTCATACCGTGAGTCACGGTAGTGCAATTGAAATGAGCTAGATTGTAGTTGTTGTTGTTGTCAGATGTTTTTGAGTTAATTATGACTCATAGTGACCCCATGAACAACAAATCTGAACCTTGACCTAACCTGTCCTCTAATATGCTTAAGTTTATTGTCACAGTCACTGTGCCAATCCATCTTGTGGGTACCACTAAGAATGCTTAATGGAAGTTAAAAAATCAAACAAACAAAAACTATAAAACTCAAGTTGCAAAATACCTACAGAATCAGAACATATATAAAATTATAAATACTATCAAATATGCACACATATTGAGGAGAAGGGAATATTATTTTTGTTTTATTTCAAATAATGACACTGCTATTCCCACCCTCTCCCTTGTTGTGTACCATTGAATTGGATCCAACTGGAACAGGAGATTTCCCCTCCTTCTCCCGTGGACCATCTGGTGGATTTGAACTGCATGTCTTCAGGAGTGTAGCACAGCTTCTTGCCACTAGGGCACCAGAGCTCCCTTGACATTGTTGTTGTTGTTAATTGCCTTCGAGTCGCAGGTGACTCATAGCGACCCTATGAAGGAGAGTCCTTGACGCCTGGGTGCCTTTCATCCTCTCTCCAGGTTCATAGGATTTCTGGAGGCAAGCTATTATGGAAGTGAATGCCACTCCTGCTTCCAAACTTGTTTTAATCAGGGAGCTCCACCCCACTCTCTGTCTGCATTGGGTAGCTAATCATTAATGCATTTCACACATCAGTGTCACAGTGTTCCACCTCACAGCAACCACAAGTGACCGCCTTACGGCAACTTGTACACCAGTGCTATACGACCTAGAGGAATGTCTGAACAAAAACAATGAAAGACTGGCCTGAGGGCCACGAACTAAAAGTCACCCACCTTTCCCTTGACATTACTACTCTTACAAAACCTCTTTATTGCAGAGTTGGAATCAACTGACCCTCCCTTGAGTTTCTGAGGCTGTAAATTGAGAAGAGACTGCACATCTTTCTCCAAGAAGCTGCTGGTGGATTTTAGTTTAACAGACTACAGTGTCATGTGAATACAATTTTCATAAACAACAGAAAATGAAAATAAATATCATGTTACTTGCTTCACTGGATATTTACTTTGCCGCCATGATTTGGAACCAAAACCACCTCTGCGGTCTGGCTGTACATATCTCGTTGCCTGTACGGCACCCACTCCTGTCCTAGGGCTTCTAAAGATCCTTCAGCCTTCTGTTTATACAAAGTCTAATACAAGTTTCTTCCAGCATGGAGAAGAAACATTTAATGGTGGAGATACAGAGAAAGACTCCTAGCTATATTTAAAATATTTTAATGCTGTGATCATAATAAATTAAAAGTTCTTTTCCCATGAGCCTATAAATCTTTCTCAACCCAAATGTCCAGCAAATCCAGGTGAAGATAAGATACTTTTGGGCTTATAGATAGGTGCAACATCACAGAATGCTAATGTGGTGAGAACAAATAGAAAGGGCATTAAATAGCTGGAGTCAGAAACAAAAACATTTAGTTTTGAGAGAAGAAAACGTTGATAATGTTTATAGGCAAAAATTGCAAAAGAAAAACCTCTCTTTGTCAGAAGCACATTAATTAATGGATTAATTAGAAAATTGTTTGGAAATATTTCTTACAAATAAAATTGAAATAAGGATATGTATATGTAGAAATAGGTAGTCACTAGGAAAGGGAGATTTTTATTTATCTTTAAAGAAGACAGAAAGACTTGTATAAAATTATTTAGCCACTTCACTAACTTTTCACTTTAATAAACATTGATTATTCAAGGAAACTTCAGTAAGTATAATATAAATCCAAACTTAATGTTGTCATTGAAATAAATTTGAGGCAAATCTCTGTGCAGACAGCTGGCATTTAGCTGAATAAATATTTCCTTCAAGTGTCACAAACACATTGGTTTTCATTCAGTTCGCTCCAAGATGAGTGATTCAGAAATAGAGGTCCCTTGATGGGGCAGCAAGGTCATATGATGGCACCATGGAGACTGCTGAGGGCACGCAGGGTAGCAGTTAAGGCATAAGGCAATTGCAGATGAAAGGATGCAGACAGAAACTCAACCCATGTTTTCCTTAAAAATAGGTCCTTTGAAGAAAACAAAAATTTTGCTTTTATTTCAGCATCACTTTGAAGACGTACACATATAGGTCAAACAACCAATTCTAACTCATAGCAACCTTTTAGTTGTGTTTAAATAATGACATAGAAATGGCTGGAAAAGGAAATGTTTAATACAACAACTAAGGGTTTTTTCCCCCTAAATAATGAAAAATCACTGATGTGTATGTGTTTGGTTTTACACACACACACACACACACACACACACACACACACAGAGGATAGTGTGTGTGTGTGTGTGTGTGTGTGTGTTTTCTAATTGTCTGTGGTCCAGTGGGGCCTGATGGTAAGAAGCTGGGCTGTCACCCTAAGACATATGGTTCAAATTCACCAGCTGCTCCGTGTGAGGAAGAGAAATAATCTCCTTCTATATGATTTATTGCCTTTGAAAACCTGCTAGGAAAATAGCTATAAGTCTGTTCTGACTCACAATATTACAACGTTAGCCTAAAAGTTGGCTTCTTTTCTTTAACTGCAGACACATACTTTTACAAATTATCAACAGCCTGTGGGACTAGGATAAGAGAGAGTGCTTCCCACAGTAAGCAACAAGAGTTATGGTAGCAAGACTTGAGGAAGACTAAAGTAAGACCCTGGTGAGAGCCAAAGCCTGGTGACGAGTCCCTAGTAATGGTGGTGGCAAAACTAGGGCGTTACGGCAGAGAAACTGTGGTGAGGTGTTACCTGAGGCTTCTTGAATTTGTGCTGGCCACAGTTAAAGATGATATCCTTTGCCTCCCCTACTTTCCAACTGACTTCCCTAATAAACCCCAAGTTCAGTACTACAACTTTGAGTCTAGGAGTCAGCAATGAATTAATGAACCTCTTGCTGCTGATATAGCTCTGGAGACACCCTGGGGCTGGGCTATGAGCTCTTTAATTACTTTCTGCTCTGGCATGGTGAGAGTCTGTGCTATTCTCACTTCCTCTGGCCCTT
>NW_006399868.1:4343762-4345433 GCF_000299155.1 Elephantulus edwardii
ATATGAATATATATATATATATGATAAAATTGCCCTAAAATGATTTCCAATTCCAAGGCTGTAGATCTCTATGGAAATAGACTGATAGACTGTTACATCTTTCTTCCTTGGAGATGCTGTTGGATTAAAACACGAAACCTTTCTGTTAGCAACTAAACGTTTGATGTTTAGTCACCGTATCATCAAGACCCTCTTCCCTGATAAAGACAATTATTAAAGCAATGAAAACAAAAAATTTAAATGGTTATTAACTTTGGGCTGTCAGGAATCCTTTACTGTACAGCCAGTATTGTGTTTGCTTTTCTTGGCATATTTATAAGATGTGTATTATTTTTCCAACTTTAAGATTGACAAAATCTGTGGCTTAGTGATGTCCAATATCTTGCTTCACCTCACACAGTCAGCAGTGAAGGCCTGAAAGAGTATGACAGCACCACAGAGTACAGAGCCCACACTCACACTCTTCAATTTTCCCCCAATTATGTGTTTTGTGTTTTGTTCATGGTATGACTACTTTTTAAAAACATCTGTGGTAGAAATTAATGAATACATATGTATTATATTCACATCATCATTATTTTCAAAAGGCTATTGTTCATTTTTTACAGAGACTGTTTTTCAAACCCTTAACCAATAATGAATGTAAACCTTCCCTGACCTCTTTGTAAATGTCTTAGATTTATAAGTAATGACTCTAGTTTATTTTTTGATAAATATATAGTAGGCATTTTAAAAATTATGTTTATTCATTCTATGTCTTTGCAACAGTTCTATGAGATAACTACTCTCATTATCTCATTATACAAACAAAGGTTGTAAGGTAATATTCTCAAAGTGATGCAGCCAGTAAGTGACAGTCCTGTAGTTATTTTTGATGTGGAGAAATTGAAAATAACTAAGTAGATAAATGAACTAATATTCTACTGGGATTTCAGTCTTGGAGGCATTCTGGAAATACCTTCCTGGTTTCATCTCTTTCCTCACTTAATTCAAAAAAGATAAAAATCAGTATCAATTGCCTCAATCCATCTTTCCAATAACAAAAACAAGCTAATTAGGAAAGACTAATTATCAGCTGGAGTTTTTTCAGTGGAAAAATATTGGCTATAAAATTAGTAAAACAAACAGTTGCATTAATTTTCAACCATGATAAAAGTGGAGTTTTTAAACTAGAAATAAACAACACATCTGAATTTATCAGACCTAATAGAGGAAAATCCTCTGGAGACTCAAAATTTCAGCCTCATATGCAACACACACTATCATCTTGCACAAGGTGTTTGACCCTTGTAGAGCTTAGATTCTGGAAAAAATAAAATAACCACTCAAACCTTTACAATAATATCAAAATGTTCTTTGTTATCATTCTGGAAGATAAGTCTCTCAAGTTAGAAGACACTAAAAAACAACTAGAATAGAGCCTCTTCAAAGTCTAAGCGACTTCAATAATGTAGATGCAGTCAAGTTTTCCATATCTTCAGCTGCTGATGCGGTATAACTTATAATGAGAACAGTTGAATATAATTGGTTATCTTGGAATACACTAAAGATAGCCTTGAAAGTTGGAAATTGTAAAAGTGAAAAACATAAAGATCAATATTCTAGGCCTTAGTGTATTGAAGTGAACTAGTGTTGGCCATTTTGAAGAGAATAACATGGTATACCGTGCTG
>NW_006399868.1:4346768-4353229 GCF_000299155.1 Elephantulus edwardii
GGCAGGCAGATTCAAACCCTTCTGTCTTAAGGATTTCAGTGCAGATTCTTGCCACTAGGCCACCAGAGATTCCTTTTCAGCCATTTGCTATGCATTTGAGAGCTAGACCATGACTAAAAATGACAGAAGAATTGCTGCCTTTGAGCTCTGGTATTGGAGAAAAGTGCTGAATAAACCATGGACTGCCCACCTCCCCCCACCCCCAAACAGATATGTCCTGGAGGAGGTTGGAGCTTCATCCCACATACTTTAAGCGTTTTGCTAGGAGAGGCTAATCCTTGAAGAAGGATATCATGTTTGGAAAGGTGGAGAGATGGTATAAGAAAGGAAGAGCCGCAAACAGGTGGATTGACACAGCGACACTGTAATGTGTGTCATAAATTGTGAGGATGGCTCTGGAGAGGACAGGGTTCTGCTCTGATGTTCACAGTGTCACTATGAGTCATACATGACTCCACAGCACTCAACAACAACAATTATCAATCCTCCTCTGCAGTGAAGATATTGCGGCACCAAGGGTCAATGCGTATAAACCAAACACTGCTATGAGTAACCATTTATTTGATGCCTTTGTTTTTTGTTCATTTGGTTTAAAAAATTTCCTTCATTATATTTATTGCAATCTCATAGAATAGAAAAAAATGATGCTATATGGTTTTCATGGAGAATCTTTATAGAAGCAGACCTCCTCCTTTCCCCCTAAAGGAACATAATATGAAAACAAACAAACAAACAAACAAACAAACAAACAAACAAACCCAAAACAACAAGAACAAAAAAAAAACCCACAAACAAACCACCAGACACCAAAACAAACAAATGAACAGAGAAGAAAACAACACAAATCTCAAAGCAAACTCTGGTGGGAATATCCATCAATAGTTGTGCTACTAACTCAAGGCTGTGCCTCTCTGGTGATTTGAATTCATCAGTGGCATTGAGGGAGAAAGAGGGGCTGTGTCCTCCCATGAGATTTACAATCTTGGAAAGATTAATGAAGAATCAATTGTACCGCTATTAGATGTGACTGAGTTTACTGTGACCCATGGTGATAATATTAACAAGGGGTCTGAACCCTGCCCTCCCCTTCACTGTCCTCACAATCTCAGCTACTGTTTTTGTTGTTAGGTGTTATTGAGTGTCTGACTCATAGCGATCTTATGAGCAATCAGTCTAAGCCCTGTCCTATCAAGTTCAATCCTGAAGCACATTATTGTGATTGATAGGATATTATCTATACACACCCAAGGAAGATCTGTTAATATGCCTATTATTCAAATATATGCACCAACAGCTAAATCCAAAGAGGAGGACGCTAAAGATTTTTATAAAATTTTACAGTTGAATACAGGCCAAATATACGGTCAAGATGTGTTCATGATAATTGGTGTCTGGAATACAAAAGTTAGAAACAATGAAGAAGAAAGGACTTGGTGAAAGTACAGTCTTAGTGACAGAAATGAGTCTGGAAAAAGAATGATTGAATATTGTAATATTTTAAAAAACCAATTTTAGCTATTGCTGCTGTTGTTATGTGTTGTTGAGTCAAGTATGACTCATAGTGACCCCACGAAGAGTCATCCTGAAACCTGCCATATCTTGTGCAGTCCTCATCATCTGAGACACTAGAGCCCACTGCTGAAGTCATAGTGTCAGTCCATCTCATTGGGGGTCTTCCTCTCCTTCTCTGACCCTCTGTCTTTCCAAGCATGATGTCCCTTTCTTTTTAAATTTTATTATTTTTTGTGTGTGTACCATCAAATCAGATCTGACTGCTATAGGAGAAAATTGTCCTTCCTTCTTCAGCAGAGCATCTGGTGGATTCGAACCATGCACCTCTGGGATTGCAGTGCAGCTTCTTGCCACTAAGCCACCAGAGCTTCCTATGATGTCCCTTTCTAAGGAATAGCCCTGTCTAGCTGCATGCACAAAGTATGAAAGATGAAACTTCATCCTTCTTGCTTCCAAGCAGTACTCTGGCTGTACCTTTTCCAAGGATATTTCTGCTTGTTTTCTTGGCATTTCATCGGATATTCAGTACTCTTCTTCAGCACCACAACTCAAAGCCATTCATTCTTCTTACATCATCCTTATTTATTGTCCAGCTCTCTGATGGATAGCAGGTGATTGAGAAGAACATGGCCTGCATCGGGTGCACATTATTCTTCAAACTGACATAATTGTTCTTTAGTATTTTAGAGAGGTCCCAGGTAGGAGGAGACTCACCAATACAATGTCTCCTGATTTCCTGACTACAGGTACCAAGAGTGTTGATTGTTGGCTCAAGTAAGGTGAAGTCATTAATAGCTTCAATATTTTCTCCATAATTTTGACTGTTGGTCTTGTGGTGAGGATCTTTGTGTTCTGATGTTGAGATATAGTCCATACTGAAGCCTATACTTCTTGATCTTCGGAAGCAAGTGTTGCATATCCTCCTCACTTTCAGCAAGCAGTTGTGTCATCAGCATTACAGATTGTTGATGAATCTTCCTCCAATCCTGATGCCACATTCTTCTTCTTTGAGTCTGGATTTGTGAATTATTTGCTCACCATACAGATTGAATAGGTATGAACAAAGGATACAACTCCGATGTCCTCCCTTTCTGATTTTAAACCATGCAGTGTCTCCTTGCTCTAGTCACACAGCAGCCTCTTGAGCTAGGTACAGATTCCATATAAGCACAATTAAGTGTTCTGCAAACACATTCTTCTCAATGTAAGCCATAGTTTGTTATGATCCACAGAGTCAAATGCCTTTACATAATCAAAAACCACAAATATACATTATTCTGGTATTCAATGCTTTCCACCAGGAACCATCTAACAGCATTGATATCCCTGGTGCCCCGGCTTCTTCTAAAACTGGTTTGTACTTCTGGTAGTTCCCCGTAAATGTAGTGTTCGTTGTTGTTGTTGTTCTTGTTAAGTGCCATTGAGTCTCCTGTGACTCATAATGACCCTATGTAAAATAACCCTAAACCCTTCTCTATCCTGTGCCAATCTTACTGTCTCTGACTCACCTACCCACATTACCTCAGTCACTGAATCAATCCATTTCATCAAGGGTCTTCTTCTCTTGCACTGTCCCTCCACCCTCCCAAGAATTACTTCCTTCTCCAAGGACTGGTACCTCTTTGCAACATGTCCAAAGTATGTCAGATGAAGTTTCAGAAACCTTGCCTCCAAAGAACAGCCTGGTATCATCCTTTATAGGATGATGGAGACCTGTTTGTTTTCCTAGCAGTCCATTATATATTTAATACTCTTCTTCAACACCACAGCTCAAAGGCATCAACTCTCCTTCTATTATCCCTAGTCATTGTCCAGCTTTCTGATGCATCAGAAGTAATTGCAAAGACTATGGCCTGGATCAGATGCACTTTAGTCTCCATACTAACATCATTGTTCTTCAGTCTCTGACAGCATAATTTTTCAGTGTAATTCATATTTTCATTTCTGGTACCAAGAATGTTGATTGTGGAGCCAAGCAAACTAAAGCTGTCTCAATCTATTCACCATCTATCATGGTGCTGCCAACTGGCCCAGTAGTTAGAATCTTTGTTTTCTTGAAATTGAGCTTCAATCCATATTGAAGGCTGTAGTCCTTGACTTTCTACAGCAAATGCTTCAGGTCTTCTCTGTTTCAGCAAGTAGGGTTGTGTCATAACACATATTGTTGTTAAGTCTTCCTCCAATCCTGATGCCATATTTCTCCTCATAGTGTCCAGTCTCCCAGATAGGAGATGTTAAATAAATCACATTTGAAAATTCTGTGAATAGGGTAAGAATCATCATCAGGACTCAACAGATATGAAAACTGAGATTACAGTGCTTGTTGAGATTTCCAAAAGCAACATTATGAATACCTAAAACCCCAACAATGATTAGGTCACAGGCTTCTGGACTCTGACTTTCAATGCTTCCTTTTCCCGAGTAGTGAGGGAGGTTATTGTTGGGCATAAACACACATTATTAACCTTTCATTCTTCAGATATGTCAGGATGTCACACGAGAGATTTTTGACTATTAAATTGAAGTGAAAGTTCAATACTTTTTATGACTATAATTGTACTTTATTTTGGAGAGTGCCAAACATACTTGTAAAAATAGAATAATCACATATTTGCTTGAACTCATAGAACTCAGGGTTAATGCAGAATACTAAGTATTTTGAATCAAAATCAACAACATATCAAAAGCTATAATAATAAGGAGCAATATTTAAAATAACACATAACGTGCAAAGTTTTTCATAAGTATGACTTCTATGAAAACATAAAAGTAGATGGGAGTGATTTTCAGATAGTAAAAGTAAGCATAAATGGAAATATTTTAAGCCTTACAGATTTTTAAAATAAAGAGATAGTTTAAGCTACATCTAAAAAATAAATAATATACCTTACAGAAAGGAGCAAAGTGGAAAATGTTCAAAAGAAGCCCTAGGCATTTTGTCTACCAGTAAAAGGTTTTATTATTACTTTTTAACCTTTTTGGTTTCTGGCTTGATTTTTGTTGCTTTTTTAAACTTTCAAATGTACTTTGTTACTAGATAAAAGGCCAACCCTTCAAGTACCAGCACTATCACCACCACTGCAAATTACATTCATAATTTCTGCAAAATTTGAAATGAAAAAGTGGCTACTGCAAAATTTTGTTAAGTATATACTTTCAATCTACTTCCTCCACCTCAGGAAGTAGATGATAGGCTATCTCACCTATATACATCTACTAGCCATAAAGTTGTTGAAGTGCTAAAAAAAAATCTTTCCCTGGACTTGTAAGTAAAATGTGAACTGCAGAAGTTTCAGTAATGTTTAAAGAACTTCATGGGTTTTGAGAAATCATTCTATGTGGATTATGGTATCTGTCATCCCAACACCCTGAAATTCCTTCTTAAAGGCTGACAGTTTCAAACCTTTTCTCTCCATAAAGTGTATTTTAAATGTATATTATTTTGTAGAGCATCAACAGAAAGAATTTTCCTCAATCGCCCTACACAGTTGGAATGCATTGGCAAGTGCAGATAGTTAGAGTGGTGGTATTTTATTATAGAGCCCAGGGTGTATGTCATTACTGACCTAGGCAGGGCCATGGTGATTGACTAATTGACAGTGCTTCAGAGAGGCAGTGAGGTACAACTTATAAGACATCACATGGGAATGATTATCAGGATCAGATGATTCTGGGTCAAGAACCATAAATTAGGGGTGAAATTTTCCTTGATTTTCCATGTACTGGCTGTTAAATCTCTGGAGTTCCAGTGACCTTCTCTGCTTACCTGAAGATTTCTTTAAAAATGCCTTTGTTCTCTGCTCTTTGATGCACTTTTTGTTTCAATATTCCTGTTGTTGTTGCTATCTGCCACTGAGTTGGAACTGACCTGTAGCTGACCCTCAAGTAGGTATTCAGAGGCAGTAAATCACATGAGATGAGACTGCCCATCCTTCTCTTTCAGAGCAGTTGGTAGATTTGAACCATTTGCCTTTGGAATTGCAGTGCAGCTTTTGACCACTGTTGTTATGTACTGTCAAAGTAAAATATTGATTAACAGTGTGGACAGTGGGTATCCTTGTCTAGTTTCTATTCTCAAGGGAAACCTCTCTCATTCTTTCTTTATTGAGAATAATGTTGTATACTTGTTTAGCATTAATGCATCATTTATGCTGAGGTGTTTTCCTTTGATTACTATTTTATTAAGAATTTTATCAGGGAGGAGTATTATCTTTTTTATCATGTGATTTTTCTACAGGTATTGAGATGATCATATGGCTTTATTGTTATTTTTTTTCCATTTGGGAAACTGCACTGACTGATTGTCTACTGTTGAACCACCCTTGCATAGCTGGTATAAATCTCACTTTTCCTGTTTTCAACAAGAAAGATTGTATTGCCACATAGTGCAGGCTTTTGGGGTGAATTTCTCCAATCATGATGATGAACTCTTCTTCATATATCCCAATATTTTGTGATAATTTTGTGAATATATAGATTTAAAAAAAAAGACAGTGAAGTGGCCTAGTGGCAAGAAGCTACACTGCAATCCCAGAGGTGTGTGGTTCAAATCCACCAGATGCTTTGCTGGAGGAGGAACAATCTCATCCTGTACCAGTCAAATCTGATTTGATGGTACACACACACACACACACACACACACACACTCAAAATAAAATAAAATCTTTTAAAAAAGGAAAGGATATAACCTTGTTGCAATATGTGCCATGATTTCATACCATGGGATATTCCCTTGTACTGTCTAAATGACTGATTACCTCCTGGTGTATATATAGGTTTCATTCATAGGAACACAATAAAGTCTTCTGGAATTCTCATTTTTCTCAATAATATTTATATTTTTTTGTGATCCACATGTTGTTGTTGTTTTTATGTGCCGTGGAGTTGCTTGCGACTCATAGCGATCCTGTGTACAACAGCCCTAAACTCTGCTCTGTCCTGTGCCAATC
>NW_006399868.1:4353824-4369270 GCF_000299155.1 Elephantulus edwardii
CAGGGTTGTGTCATCCGCATAATGCAGATTGTTGATAAATCGTCCACCAATCTTGACCCCACACTTCTCCTCATAGAGCCCAGCCTCCCGGATAATCTGTTCCGCATACAGGTTGAAAAGGTATGGAGACAGGACACTTCCCTGGCATACACCCATCCTAATTTTGAACCATGCAGTATTTCCTTGCTCTGTTCTGATGATTACCTCTCGGTTCAAGTATAGGTTTATCATTAGCACGATCAAGGGTTCTGGTATTCCCATTCTTCTCAGAGTCAGCCACAGTTTGTTATGATGCACACAGTCAAACGCCTTTGCATAGTCAATGAAACACAGATATACATTCCACTGGTTTCTGCTTTCAGCCAAGATCCATCTAACATTAGCTACAATATCCCTAGTACCACGGCCCCTTCTAAGCCCAGCCTGGACTTCTGGCAGTTCTCTGCTGATGTGCTGTTCTAGTCGTTTTTGGATAATCTTCAGTAGAATCTTGCTTGCATGTGAAATTAATTATATTGTTCTATAGTTTCCACTCTCTGTTGGGTCACCTTTCTTTGGGATAGGAACAAATATAGATATAGTTAAATAGTTTTGCACAGTCAATAGAACACAACTAAAGATCTTTCTGACATTGTGTGCTTTTGGACAAGATCCACTGTATCCCAGCATTGGTATTCTTGTTCTACATGTTCTTCTGAATCTGGCTTGGATTTTATGAGCTCTCTGAGGATGGTTATACATCTGTCTGATATTAATGATAGAGTTTGATAATTTCTACATTCTTTCTCATCCTTTTTCTTTGGAATCAGCACAAACATGAATCTCTTTCACTTTGTAGCCTGATAGCTATCTTCTCAATTACTTGTCCTGAGTGAGTGAACATTTCTGGCATTGCATTTATGTGTTGGATTGATATCTTGTCAATTCCTGGGGCTTTATTTTTAATCAAAGCCTTCCGTATGGCTTATATATCCTCCTTTAAAACACCAAAGTTTGATTATTTTTGTTTTCCTATGATACTTCCTGAAATATCACTGTAAAAGGGGGAGGAGGGATGGCTCTAGTAGTATAATCCGTAGGAAGTTGCACAGCTAACCTCAAAGTGGAGCTTCTCTGCCTGTTCACATTCACCAGTGACTCCTCAGGGTAAAGTGGGCAATCACACATCCCCTGGACTCTACAACCTCCTGGAAACCCCCTAGAACATCAGCTAAGAGCTGATTCCAACCCCACGGCAAGAGTGAGACCTCCTGAAGGAGTTGAATGCTGACTCTTTTTGTTCAAGTGAATCTGTATGCCTTCATCTTCCTTTGATGTTTCCTGCATTGATCAATATTTTGCCTATATTATCCTTAAATATTGCAGCTCAGAGCTTGAATCTTTTTCCTCCCATTCTTTCATGTTGAGAAATGCTGAGCGTATTCTCATTTGGATTTTTAACTACAGGTCTAGAACATGTAATTGTGATGCTTTAACTTTTGAAGCTGTTCTTGAAACTCTTCCTTTAAGCTGCCTTACATCATTTCTTTCTTTCACTTTTAGCACTATGCATTCAAGTTGTTATCAGGGGCTGTTAGTATTACTAGATTGTAGAATCAGTTACTATCTAGAGCAAGCCCACGAAGAGAAGAACCAGATCTGAATCTGGCCCGATGCGGTGCCATTATCACCATCTCGTTGCACAAGTCGGCTGTTGCAGTCACTGTGTCGGTTGTCGAGGCTTTCATTCTCTTTTACTTTCTTTCCAAGAGCAAGTTTTAGAATATCTTCTGACATTCATTTTGGTTTCTTCTTTCTTTCCTTTCTTCTTAATGCCATTTTGCGTTCTTCATGTATTATTCCCTTAATGTCATCCCACAACTTGTCTAGCCTTTGGTCATTTATATTTAGTATATTTAATCTATTCTGAGATGTTGTCTAAATTCAAGTGGTATGTACTCAGCCATAATTCGGCTCTTGTGGACTTGTGGTACTGCCACTACCGGAAGAAGTGTCAAACTTTTGCTCTGTAATAAACTTCCTTAGAAGGGTGTTCTTTCTGCTACTGAGCTCTAATTCTACATGACCTAGATGCATTCTCCACCCACCTTGGATCCCTATATAGGTGACATGAAGAAGGACTGGTTACCACGTGCTGTGGAAGGAACCTTTATGAACCTGAGACTCTAATGAAAATATTGGGCCTTAATGCATTGCTCACACCTAAGTGCACATATTTCCGCATTACCCAGGGAGTTCTTAGGGAGTGAAATCATGCAGAAGAAAAGGTGACTGCTGAGAATCAGATGGATGGTTTTGGTTATCAGCTGTTGTAAATGGAGCAAAGGGAGAGAGAAAAATAATAGCTTTACAGCTTGACTCTTATGAAAATATGATGATTGCTTATCAAAGGAAACATTACAAACTAAAATCAGAAAGTTGTCTGGAAAATATAGGAAGGATTCATTAGCAAGGGCATGGAAGTATGTTCATGGGCAGAGAAACTGAGTGACTGATTTCAGATTCCTTTGGTTTAAATCCTGGGTCCACAATTTAGGAATTATAAATGTTTATGCAGTATAAAAAAAAAACCATTTTAAATCTCATAAAGTTTCCTTATGTGTATATGCCCAATAAATATTAACATAGGTAAGAACATTCTAACTCTTTTGCTTCATTTAATCTTCACAATAATACAGTGTGTGATTACTAACGTCTCCACATAAAAAGTGAGGAAACTGTGCAGAGATGTGAAGAACTTGTCCAAGTTTACAAAAATAGCACTTGGAGGAGCTGCTTTCCTAACCCAGAATCCTCTGTGTACACATTTAACCACTATGGTCTCTACAAGAAACTCAAGTACATTTAAAGGTCATTCAGGTATGATACATATGGGAAATGGCAAACTAACTGTCAACACAGAAATTGCCCCACTGAAGTCTCTTCCATATATAACAGTAACCCTATTAGACAAAGTAGAACTGGCCAATAGGACTTCAAGTTTCTTGTCTTTACAAAGGTTGCCACGGTTTTCTTCCATAGAGTGACTTGTGGATCTAGTGTGTTAATCTTTTGGTTAGTAGCTAAATATCTAACTGCTGTGCTATAAATGTTCTTCAACAGTGAGTTAAAAGTCAAACTCAAGTTCATTGCCTTTCAGTCAGATTGGCTCATAGATGATTCTCCATTGGATGTACAATGCTGTAAATAGTAAACGCCTATCTTTCTCTCTCAGAGCTACTGATGTAAGTAAACCATCAGAGACATAATATTTAGGCCAGAAGCCCAACCTCCTGACCCCCTGAGCTTCCTTGACAGAGAGTAAGTTACCTTTAATTAACTGTCTGCATTTGTTTTGTTTAGGACATTGTACTGGTCCAAGAAATTAATTCTTACAGCCTAAATTCAAACTGCTGTCTTTTTTTCAACTCTGTCACATGAAAGTTTTCATTTGAGGATTAATTTGCACAGTGACAGAACTTTTATACAATAAGGAAATAGTGTGGCTCTTTTGACCAGGTAGAAGATGAAAAAGATGAGACTTGCCACCTTTTGAAGAGGTTGGAATCCTTCCAGGAGCCATGCTGGAAGACAGGCCTGATGAGTTACTTCAGAAAAACTAGCTACTGTGAATACTACAGAGCACAGTTCTACTTTACCACACAGAGTGTGACATGGGGTTTACCAAGAACCAAAACAGACTCTACAGTAACTGAAAACACACACACATTTGGGCACAGACACGGTCTTTGATTAATTTAAATGATATGATGTTTATAAAATACCCACTAAATTCAAATCTGGTTTTGCTCCTACTAGTCTATGGCTATAATGGTAAAAATAATAGACAAATATTACTGTCTATACTGATTTTGTAGTATAATATGGCAGTGGAGACACAACATAAGGGAGTTCTGGTGGCCTAGTGGCAAGAAGCTGTGCTGCAATTCCAAAGGCACGAGGTTCAAGGCCCTACATAAGCCACTCCAGGGAGAGGAATAGGCAATCTCCTTCTGTACAATTAACTGTCTCTGAAATCCCACCCAGAGGGTCACCTATGGATTGATTCTGACTCTACAGTGCACAACAACAATAACAATATGTTTAGTGGTTACTGTGTGAGTTGATGATAAATTCCAAAGAAAATCAGTCCAAGGAAGGGATAAGGAATATTAGGGAGGGTCCTTGGGGCAGGCTATTTGAAATAGGACACTCAGTATGAACTTGTTAGGGAAGTGTAGCCAGAGAGCTACACTCTTTGCCCTGGGGGCAAAGATGATAAAGCTTCGACTCCCCCACTCTGGGCATGTTATTGTTGTTGTTGTTAAGTGCCGTTGAGTTGCAGGTGACTCATAGCGACCCTATGAAGGAGAATCCTCAACGCTTGGATGTTGGAGAGGGAAATGATGCTTAGGAAAGTGGAGAGACAGTGACGGAGAGACAGACCCTCAACCAGGTGGACAGCCACAGTGACTGCCACAGTGCGCTCTAGGGTGTCAGGAGGTGTGAGGCTGGCGCAGGATAGGACAGGGTTCAGATCTGCCGTTCACAGAAACACTATGGGTGTCACTCAACTCAATGACACCTAACAACAATAACTAACAGGGTGACATTTGAACACGCATCTGAAGATTAAAGAGTAGATGTTGTGAATGAGTTCTGGGCAGAGGAAAGAGCAGCGTGAAGGCACTGGACAGGGTTGACTGTAGTTACTTTGGGTAGCGGAAGGCGACAGAAAGCACTCTGAGCACTGAAAGGCAGAGCCATTACTACCTAACGCTCTAAATGAGAGAAGATTTCCCCGTTGGACCACAAATGGGGTTGCACCAGGTATGCGTTAGGCTGAATACGTAATAAGGGCATTTTTGTGGCACGCAGGGTGTAGCTAGCTAGGTTTTGTGGATATCCTAGTGACAGAACAGTTTGAACAATTCTGTGGAGTCAAGGAAGAAAGATGCCAGTTGGGTGCCATGAGGCATTTGGGTTTGTGAAATTTAGAATGAAGTGTTCAAACTATAGCAGGGATAGTGACATTTGCGCAGCAACGTGAATTGTCATGGCTTTTGATGATTTGGGCTTCCATTTTGTATGCGCCGAGAACCCACTGGGGTATTTCAGTAGGAGGGTTGAGAAATTTCAGCTGAGACTTAAATGAGGGCATTCTGCTTGCTGAGCTGCAAGGCGATAGAAGGGGTGGAAGGACAGAAGGATGCGGGTCAGGTAAAAAGCTGCAGTCATTCCTGCAGGACGTAACAGGATAGGAGGAGAGGAGTGGCTGGACCCCAGATGTACTTAGAAAGTTGAGCTTTCAGTCTGGTTGACAGATTAGACGTGCTCCGCTCCTTGACAGAAAGAAAGGAGCTCACGTTGACCCCAGACATTTTTGCCAGGGCTTCTGGAATGCTGGCAAAGTTGCTAACTTAAGCAAGTTTGTTGAGGTACAGATTTTGGAGGGAAGACCAAAAGCTGATTTTTCCACTTGGTAAATCTGAGGTACCTTGTTGATATACAGTGAGCACTGATGGTATAATGGGTAAGTATTGCTGTTGCTGTGGCCCTTCAGGTCAGAACTAACTCATAGCTGACCCTCCAGCAGGTTTTCAGAGGCAGTAAATCACATTCCTGCAGATAACTCCTTACCACTAAATCATACCCAGAGCTGCTGGTTACAGGATTGGTTTCCAGTCTCAAGGTTGACAGTTTGTCCCTACTAGATGCTTAAGGAAAGGAAGATGAAACAGTCTGCTCCCTGGAGGAAGAGCCTTGCAAACCCTGGGGGCTGGGGGGACAGTTCTGGTCTGTTCTAAAAGATTGCTATCATTCTGAATTGACCCACAGTCAGTGAGTCGGTAGATAATTGGACATATTGAATATGCAGTTGAATATGGATGACTGGGTATCAAGATGAGAATCTGGGCTGGAAAGATGTTTGGGGAGTCATCAGCACAGAGTTTGTATTTACCATGAAACCAGATAGGATCATCTTACAGGTGAATACAGACAGGAAAAGGAAGAGGTCAAAAGTTGAGCTGCCAAGCACTTAAAAAGTAAGAGATCAGAGGAGATAAGCAGAAAACCAGAAAAGAATCAAGAGAAAAATGTGTTTTCAAGGAAGAGGGGCTAATAGATTCTATACTGGCGGTTCACGCAATTCTATCTTTTTAACCGTTGAGAGTTAGAGCAGCTCAATTAAACAATCCTTTGAGAATTAAGATTTGTATATGGGATGTTTAGAATATTTGAAATTCAATTCCTTAGTCCCAGAATGGTGGTGTGTGTATGTGTGTGTATTTATTATTTACAAGCATGTAGTATACTTGAGAGAGCTCTGAAAACTGTCCAACTGAACAATTCAAATATTGGTCTTTCAGAGCCTTTTAGGATTTCCCCCCTACTTTAATGGAAGACAGATTTCTATAATATTTCTGTGAGGTCAGCTGTATAGGTTTCTTTGCCCTCAGTCAGAGAACTCTGGAAATTACAGTTTGCCGAACACCTGGGATGTGGAGTTGACAGGCTAGCAACTTCAGAGAAGTGACAAGAAGCCCTGCAATATTAAATGTTTTTTCACATACACTACTTGAGGGCTGAACATATGTTTCACCATGATTGAAAATGCCTCTGCTTCACACTTGGGTGTAGCCACTTCTAAAGTGTTTATCAGTAAGTATTATAAAGAAAGAAGTTCAGCGTTTTCATCAAGAATTGAGATATAAACCAGGAAGGAGCCAGTAAAGAGTATTTTATTTCACTAATATTTTATCATGAAAATATTTAAAGACATAGAAAGGTTGAAAGAATCTTATTGTCAATTCTAGTTTAGTTAGCTTTATTATTTGCTAATAAATTTTTACTATACTGCTTTCATTATATATCTATATACATCCATTTATCAATAATTCTTTTCTTGATGCATTTCAAAGTTACTAACCATGGGTTCCACCTAAATAAATAATGTAGTTACCACTAGCTGCAGTTCAATAATTGCTTACTACAGATTTATATACAGTGAAAACCCCAAATCTCAAGAGTTCATCAACGAGATTTTGGAGCCCACATAATCGCTAAGCTATTCAACATTACAATCAAGTCACAGTTATCTCTGAAAATTCTTGTAGGATTCTTTCCATTCATTCTTACTCTCACCTACTCCTCCTAACAGCCTTTACTCTTATATTGCCCCCAGTCGTGTTGTTGTTGTTGATTGCCATCCAGTGGAGCATGACTCAAGGCGACTATGAACAAAAGACCTAATGCCTTCCCATAACTGTCGTCGTTTCTCCAAGTTCATAGAGTTTCCAAAGGCAGGTGGTTTAGGAAGTGGAGGCCACACCTGCTTCCAAACGTGTTTTACACCTGGGAGCTCTACCAAACACTGTTTACACTGGGAATCCATTCTGGTATTTGAAAACCCAATGACACAAGGTTCAGCATCACAGCAAACCCAAGCTACTTCATACAGCACATTGACAAAGAGTGATGTACAAAGTGGAAGAGTGTTCCTCCAGACATAACAGCAAGTGTCATCAAGTCGAATACAACTCAGAATACGCTTTGCACAAAAGACCTGAACTCTTAATTTATTTAGGAACTTTGTATAAATCAAAGCTTTCACTATGTTCTCATTTATTAGGGCTTGGGTGTGTTGGGTTTTTTTTATTATTCATTATATTACTTGGGACTATCTTAATTTTAGGGAGCTGTGGTTGTCTTTCGAGGGTAGCTATGAGTTTTACTCAGTTTGATGGTTCTTAACTACAACAACAATTTGTTTAATCTGTAGGAAATTACTCTTTTAACCCAAAAGTCACATCTTTCTGGTGGTTCAAGGCCACTGTTGGAATTCTCTGTGAGAGAAAGAAAAATAAAACTCTTCCTCCATGCAATTTACAGCCACAGAAACCCAATAGAAGATCAGCTATGAGTCAGTTTTGACTTGATGTCAATGAGATAGAAACCTTATTTGAAGACTTCATAAGGTGTTACTTTCATAAAAAAGCTTAATATACAATTTATTTCACTTCAATGACAATCAAATGAGTAAACAAGAAGGATCTGGAATATGATGGTGTAGATTCTTCTCTCTGTAACTTTCAGAGTGGCATTTGCTAGTGCGTTTGTCAACCCAAAAGCATGTTGTTCAAATCCATCAGCTGCTCAGCAGGAAAAATCCAGGGAATCTCATTCCAGCGTGTTGTGGATGGTAAGGGCGGCACAGGATATGCTAAGTTTCAATCCGTTGTTCATAGGGGCGATATGAGTCATAGTTCACTTACAGGCACTTAGCAACAACACTAACAACAGGTAAGGTATATTGTATATTTATAATGTAATATATGCAAAGTTCTGGTCACTTTATTGTTTGACCTCCTCATTTTCAGCTTGTTTTTCCATATTCTCTTTTTAACTGCGGTCATGTCCTTGGCCATTACAATAAATCCATAATTTCTAGACTTGATTTTTAAGAGTCTTCTATTCAGATCATATTCAGTCCATTTAGCGCTAATATCTTCATTCTACAATATCTTTAATTCATTACTACATTTTGTAATCAATTGTTTCATCCATGGTTCACTTTTTTTTTTTTAGGACAAATTGTCTATAAATACTCCTTCACCATCTCTTTTTTTACTTGACTGGAACAACCCTAAGCCTGGTTTTGAAAAATACAGATTTATGACGCTCATTCTTTAGGAAGAAAATTTTCTGGCAACAATGAAAACCCATGTAAATATTTGATGAATGAGGAGTAGTAGATGGTTTAAGAAGTAAAAATATACAGTTACATAAGATTTATCTTGAATCTTTAATTTCTTACAGGATATGCAGAACTAGTTGGAATGAAATAATGAGAGCTGAGATTATACCAAGGAGATAGCTCTGTTTTACCCTCATTATTTCTGTGTCCCTTCCAATTGTTGCTCCAGTCTGCAAGGTCTTCCCTGGTGGTCCGGACTGCAGCTCACTGGGAGCTTGTGGAGACCCCCTGTGGGCATTTACTCTGCATCCCAGCACGAGAGTGACTCCTCTCAGCAGTTCATCTCACTTCCACTGGCAGCAGGTTCCTGAAATAACTAGGGCTGATTACGGTGACAGTTTCAAGAAATTCGTCGTAACAACGTATGGTGTTCCTGGTGTCCATCCAGGATAGATTTCCTCCTCACAAAGTTTGTTTCGATATCTTGCCTTTTAAGAATACTCTGAAAGTTCCCTAAAGTGCTGTTAAGGGAATAATAACAGCAGAATGCAGGACGTCATTCTTTCCTTTCTCCTTAGTTTGGTTTTGATAGAGGGCGACCTTTCATATTCTCAGAGAACTCCTTATAAAACATGGTGCATGGAGTTCATCATTCCTTTATGACATTATCAAAATTCAGGAATTGAGAGTCTAGGAAGAAACGTTCTCTTTCTTTCATGTTTCTGCCCACAAAACCAAGTATCATAAATAGTCCTTGTATTAGTCATTCCCCTTCAAATTCTTCCCCCACAAAGCTAAAAATTCAAATAGAACTATATCTGTTAGATATAGTTTAGTTTAAAGTATTCTAAAATTTACTCAAAACTGTCTATAATGTGTGATAATTTTTGAGCAGAACTCCATGTATTGGATTAGAGAAATTTCCAAAATTTACTTGATCTAAAAATAACAATGTATTTGAGTTTTGTAAATAAACTAGTATTAAAAAAAAATAAAAGAACTTGAAATTTTGTTTAGAAACAAATAAAAAGACAGACAAATTAGACAAGTTTGTTAGAAAGAAAAGAAAACACAGACAAATCAGAAAACAAATCCAAACCATTACGTGTAGAAGTTTGGACCTATGAAGCTGATGGGAACTGGAAGCTGAAGGTGTAAGGAAGGCAGCATCCTTGGTGTTCAGGGCCAGAGCAGTGTGGGGGTCACAAGAGCATCTTTCTTGGAGTCCTCCAAAGCCCAGTTCCTGAAGGGAGGATATTAGAAGAACCTTAAGACCCTGGCTAGACAATTGTTTGTTATCTATCATTGCCAAACTGCATCCAGTCATATCTACGGGTTGTTGTTGTTGTTGTTGTGTATTGTAGAGTTGAAACTGACTCATAGCTGATACTCCAGTGCATTTTCAGAAGCAGTTAATCAGTTGTCCATCCTTCTCCCATGGAGTAGCGGGTGACCTTGAACCTCTTGCTCTCCAGATTGCAGCACAGCTTCTTACCACTAGGTCACCAGAGCTCATCTCTGGGTACCAAGTGACAAACATCAGAAGACTCTTAGGGTAAACCAGAAGCAAAGAGACAATGCTTCCAGATATAGGCTTTTTCTCTGGAAAGACAAACTATGGAAAAATGAGACTTCCTCTTCCAGTATTGTGCAGATATGGATTGGGTTTAGAATAAAAATAAGTCATAAAAAAACCAAGAAACTCACGTGTTTGGGCTCCTTCCCTGGAGAATAAAATTTATTAGATTTGGTGGAGGCTGTAGGAGTTGACTGTTAAGCAGTCCTCATGGTGATTCAAAAGATAAGCAAGTGTGAGAAGTTCAAGAGCAGAAGGTGTGAATGGTGCCATTGTGATCACTCATTTTCTTGTTTTCTCACCCTGTTTGAAGAATGAGAACAGCAATTTCCTCTCACCATCTGTATTTTCTGTCTGGGGAAATGGAATTCTTCCCTCCATAGTTGCCTAAAAAAATTTAAAATGAATGATCAGATCTGGGGAGAAAAGTAATAATAAAATGAAAAATACTTCATATGTTCAGTTTTAACCCTAGAGAACTATGAAAGTATCTTCTGTCCCTCATGGATATTAACGCTTGCATAGATGTTTCTGAACGAGGATCATGAAAGAAAAATAAAGGCAGGAGTAATTCAAACCCACTGCCATTCAGTCAATTCCAACCCATAGTCAGAGATTACACAGAAAATCCTTTGGTGGTGCAGTGAGTTAAGCATTGAGCTTCTAATCAACAGCTCTGTGATTTGATTCTATCAGTCACTCTTTGAGCTTTTGCCTGCACAGTCCTTGGTTGACACATTCCAGTTCTCTTATTGTTTAAGATGATCTTAAAGGTCAGATATAAAGAAATTTTGATCAGGTATACATTTTCCTGTAGCCAGTTACTTTTTCATTTGGCCCTTTAAAAGAAAAAAATCACTCTTTTTTTACTTGATATTCTTGTTTTTGTTGTTATGTGTTGTTGAGCCCCCTGCAATTCATAGCGACTCTAGGTAACTCTGAAGTTTGCCCTATCTTGAGCGAATCTCATTGTCTCAGCTCCACCTACCCCCATTACCTCAGATCCAGGGTCTTCCTCTTCTGTGCTGTCCCTCCACCTTCCAAACATTATGTCCTTCTCCAAGGACTGGTCCTTGGCATGCTTAGTGTCTCTTATTTCTTTCCTTGTTTGCTTTTATGAGAGAGAAAAATCCAGTAAAACAATTTTCTTTGCCTTTCAGTTGGCACTAATGTATAGCTGAATCCTACAGGGTTTCTGAGGTTGTAAACCATATGGGAAAAGATTGTCCATCATTCTCCCATGCAGTTGCTGGTGGGTTCAAATCACCAGACAGTTGTGAACTTTGGTCTCACAGTTTAACTCCCTACAGATTGTTGTTGTTGTTGTTGTTGTTAAGTGCCGTTGAGTCGCAGGTGACTCATAGCGACCCTATGAAGGAGAGTCCTTGATGCTTGGGTGCCTTTCATCCTCTCTCCAAGTTCATAGGGTTTCTGGGGGCAAGCTACCAGAATTGTAAATATATTAACAGTGAGTGGTTCAATGATTAAGGCTCAATATTTCTCTCAGAGGATAGCGTTTTCCTAGGGGGCAGTATTTTAGCCAAAAAAGTGTGAAGTTCTAAGGACGAATGTTTAGAAGACTCTGTGTATGTGTGTGCATGTAACTGGTTAAAGATAATGGCGGGAAGGTGACACAGAACTTTATACATAAATTTCATCTGCTTACCCTGACCTGCTCTGAGGTGAAATCTTGGTTTCACTGTTAAAAGATAATGACAGATACAAGTTCTCTGTGTGATAGAATTGAGAAGTTTATTTACAAACAATGAAGCCCTGCTTTTTGTCACAGAAACCAGTATGAATTTGGCATCCAACTCACATATACATTTTAGAGGTGTAAATGTTTTGAAATCATATCTTGAGGGCATGTGTGATTAATACAGAATGTATAATCTTTGCTTTCATTAGTGAAGAAAGTTACATAAATTTGTGTCAGTGTTAGCTCTCACAACAAGTAAATTAAAAGATTAAATTATGTAAACTGATTTAGATTCTGGTCTTAACTGCTATGCACATTTAGATATGTGTTTACTGATTAATCAATTGACACAAGTTTTAATCAAGGAAATTGCTCATATACCCATGTAATTTCAAATACTTAACTATTTCTCTGTTTTGAAGGCAGATCACAAAAACAGTTAAAGAGAAAAGGAAATGCTGAAAAGAGTGAATAAAAAAACTTATTTGATATAAAATTTTTTATATAAAATATTTTTATGTTCATTATATCTTTTCAGCCTAAATAATAATAATAACTTACAACAAATTATTTAATAATATGACATTTCTATTTTTTTCGGCCAGCTAATTAATTGAATTAGGTGGAATTAATGTTATCTCCACTTACTCATACCATCTTCTCAACATGCTACATATCATTAGGGACACACTTTTACTTCCATGGACCCAAAACAATTGAAAACAACACAAAAAAGTAACCAAAGACTTTTCATGAGAAGTATTATTTTTTGAGAAACCAAAACCCAAGAAATCCAAAGGCATCCAGTTGATTCAGACTCACTGTGAAAAGCAGAACCAACTGAGGATCAACAGCTATGAGTTAATAAATAACCACTGAGATGTTATAATTTGTGACTTTTAGATACTTTACAGCTGTTTTTCAGAGTGTGTACAAGTGCCTTAAGCATAGTACCCTCTGAACTCTTTTTGATTGAGTCCGAGGATTTTGGTATTATTCTAAGTAGTAAAGAAATGTGTTTGATATAGTTATTATAATTATTATATATATGATATATAATTATTGTTTATTGACACCACTTTGAGAATGTATAAAAAAGAGTTAGCAACTGGGTTTAAAATTTACTGTATTGACTTTGGTTGAGTTTTGTTGATATTTTACTATGAAATATGTCTGTGTTTAATTCCTTCTTCCATCTGTTTGAGATGCGTGGCAATGTCAGGATCCACAACAGCTGGTTTACTGTAGACAGAGTCATAAAACGCTAGTTCTTGAAAACAAGGTGGTAGTTTGAAAATAAGTATTATATTTACCTATTATTGCATTGGAACAGATGAAAGAAAGGACTGTCTAAAATGAAAATATGATTAGGCATTAAACCTATGACAACAGCCCAGAGTAAGAGATATATGATTGCAAAGAAGTGTGTGTGTGGGGGGGGGAAGGTACGTAATTGTGCAACAATGAAAGAATATTTTTAAAAAAATAAACTGGGGGAGGGGGAAGGGAGGGCGAGGGGTAAAATATGTAACAATGAATAAATGAAAATCTAACTTTTTAAAATCATGATTAAAATACAGTTTTATTAAAAAGTATTATACTTCGAGGTGCTTACATATGCATTCATTATAAGACAACTTAAAAAGTTATCTGCATACAAATAATTAAAAAGCTTAATTACTTAATACTTTCCATCTAAGAGGGCAAAGAAGAAAAAAGCAGTGTGTATCTTACATAAAAATTATATTATTATTAAATATATCAAAACTTTATTACTTGGCTACATTATGAATTATCTATGAAAACTTTTCTGTCTACCTGTGAATTCATATATTTTTCCTTGAAAGAAGACTAGCTTCTTAATAAAAGATCACATACATGAATAAATACCATCAGAATACATTAAAAATCTCATTGAAATTTATGGCATAAAATGAAATGAATAAATAAATAAATAATAAAATTGCACATTCCTTCTATAAGTGTTATAAAGAAAAGACAATAATGTTGAAATTTCATATGAAAATCTTTTCTGGGCTGTAGGAATGATATCTCTCAGAAGGATTAGAAACACCTGTTCCCATGAGACAGAGATTAAAGATGTTCCAAATGTCCAGATTTTCCAAAATGCTTTATCAATTTATCATTTCTAACATCAACTGTTACTCTCATTCTTAATACTCTCCCTCTTCTCTTTGTCTTTGGGCTCCACAATTTTCTGCTATTTTTCACAGGCTCACCCAGCGGTGGAGGCTGGCAAATCCAAACCCATGGGCCAAACTTTATTCTGGAAAACTTTCCAGACACAAATGGCCTCCGAGGTTAATGAGGTTAATCAGCTACAGGTGGTTCTGCTTAAAAAGAAGCTGAATTCGGTCAGATTCCCGGCCTTCGTCTCAAGCTCCTCAGGGCAGATGGAATTGGGTCAGGTGTAGGATCCAGAACAAAAAGGGGCACACCTTTCCAGAACATTCTTATATATTGTTTGTAGACCAAGGAGATAGAGGATCGTAGTCTCTAGTGAGATGAGGACTCAAGTCCACAGCAGACAAGATAACTCATTCCAAAATGGTACCATAGCCCCCCACACAGAGCTGGGATTTATGACGTATCACAGAACGAAGGACTGTGGTTAGAAGATCTTATTAACCAAAACGAGAAGCCAGCCAAGGGCGGCCAAGGGACCTTGTTACCATAAAAAATAATTGCCCCTCACATCCATTTTGCCCACCCGATCCCCACTTTTTCTTTTGAATGTACTGGCTGGTTTCTCGTGTTTCTTTGTTGTGTGTGTGTGTTTTTGGTTTTGTTTTTTTCCCCCCAAAACTGAAGTTGTAGAATAAAACAAGTCTTTCAACCACAGAACGTTAGTTAATAAGTGGGGTGACATCATAGGGACAGATTCGCGTTTTGGGAATCAATATGTCTGTTGCTGCTTATTTAAATTCAGTTAATTTGGAGGGTTCCACTCCCCAAGGATTCCACACATTCTGTACCTCTTGCCTTTCCTGAATGCCAGGAAGACAGGTGAGAACCTGCATAGGGAACTTCAGGTGGTTAATTTAGCTCCCAGCCTGCTCTTCTCTCTGGAACGACTTTGGATTTTCATTCTTGAGAAGAAACTCCACGGAAGGTATGTTTCTCCTTTCAGGTTCACATAATCTTTTTTTTAAAAATATATTTATTTTTTTATTTCCTTGGTGACTTAAGCCAACTAATTATGAAGATGTTTCTACCCCCCGCCCTGACAATTACATGGAGGCTGCAAAGTTGGAACAGGCAAGTCCTAGGGATTGAAGTTTTCATTTATCTACCTCTTTTTCCTTTTAATGTTCTTGTAGCCATAGCCTCTATTTTCCTATTTCTAGGACTGCTTAACACTTCCCAGGCCCTGTCTTAAACCTGAGAATTGGGGTGTTTCTGGGAGCAGTAAGGATGTTTTTTTGTGATATTTCCTTTTACTACATGCAATACTATGTAAACTATAAATCTTT